>NC_054381.1:158594580-159194580 GCF_017654675.1 Xenopus laevis
ATGTCATGTGACTTGTGCTCTGATAAACTTCAATCACTCTTTAACTGATTCGTTTTGAAAAAAAAAGATTTTTTCCCAAGACAGTATCCCTTTAAGGTTATTTCTAAATGGTATCGACATTGTCTTTTTTTGTCTTTATTCCCTGCACTGCTGGTTCTGACTCCTGAAACAATGTAGCAGAAGACTTTACGTTCCCCTTCAAATCCATTCAAGAAATTATCAATAACGGACAGATCTTTTCTATCTAGGTTCTGTGATGCTTACGCTGACTTCACCGCACAGTTTTGCCACGAGATATCAGAGATGACAAAACCAAGTGCTTGGGAGCAGAGCGAGGGAAAACCAAAAGCATTTCCGGATGAAGCTCGTGAAGCCTCCAGGATTTAATTAGCAAGTTTCAGTGCCAGAGCCAAGGGAAGAGATTATATCCACTGGGGATAGGATGATATAAGAGCCGGACAGCTGCTAGACCAGAATGAACAAAGAAGAATGGCAACCCACAGCTTCAAGGGGAAGTAAACCAGCTAACTACAGAAACCTGGGGGAAATTTAGATGAGGAAGCCATTCGTTTAAAGGATACAGTCATTGCAGAACCAAGTACCTTGAAAAAAGAAAGGGGAACTAAAGCCTAAAATGGAATCAGGCTATAAATGGTGTATTTTATAAACTGAACTTATTGCACAGGTCCAGGGGTTGTGTAGCCCCCCCCCCCACCAGGCCTGGACTGGGAGTCAAAATAGGCCCTACCATTTCAAGTCCACAGAGGCCCAAACAGCCCCCTACCAGCCCAAACAGCCCCCTTCCAGCCCAATATATGGTGACTTTCTATGGAACCATACAGCAGCCCCTCTGGCATTTGCCAGAACCCACAGATTGCCAGTCCAGGCCTGCCCCCCCACCACCTAATCTTACTAGGCCTTTTCTGAGTGTCAGTGGCACTGCACATGCTCAGTGTGCTCTGGGCACAAACCCTAAGCCTTGTGGGCATGGGAAACCATCAAAACCTAGTGTATGCAGAATTCACTGGTTTCTGAGCGGCCATGTAAATCTGAATACCAATCTGCTTTGTATTGGGAATGTTATACTGTATAGACACTGTATATTCTAAGTGTTACATTTTATATATAATGTATATTGTGCATTGGTCCCTAAGCTCAGATGACAGCAGCCCGGAGCATGTGCTGGGCATCAGCAGAAAGGAAGATGGGGGCATCTTTGAGGGGCATATACCAGCAGAAAAGAAGATGGAGGGCTACTGCTGCTGGTTCTGACTCCTAAACAATGTAGCAGAAGACTTGACTTTCCCCTTCAGATCCATTCAAGAAATCATCAATAGTGGACAGATCTTTTCTATCTAGGTTCTGTGACGCTTACACCGACTCCACCGCACAGTTTTGCCGCGAGATATCCTTGATGACAAAACCAAATGCTTAGGAGCAGAGCGAGGGAAAATCAATTTAGAGCAGGGATAAATTAAGAGCAGTTTACAGGGTCGCTGACCCTTACTTCACTGGAGCTGCTTTAGAATGACACTTTCCACTTCAATATTAGAAAAACACATCGAAAATAGAAAGTAATTGGGAAAAGTCTTTATTTCTGATGAACTATCCAAAACCAACTGAACTGGAAAAAGTGTTGGAAGGTGAACAACCCCTTTAAATGGAGTATTTGGGTCCCTTTTAGCGCATGCCAACAGGTCCGACTGCTCAGACGATCCCCTAAGATTTGCATTTTCTGCTCATCTGCTTAAAATAAGCAAAACAAAAATTTCCGCACTTGCAAAATCCCTTCCCACTTTGCAAGCACGAAGCTGAAACGGATGATTATAACAATCACAGGAGCAGACGTCCCAATGAATGTGCTGCTATTAAACTTCCAGCCCAAACACGTCGGGCAAAGCATCAGGTACATTACACGACCTGCTCCGTCTTTACGAACCCAAAATGTTTAACTTTTCCTGGCGCGGAGAGACAGTAATGTCAGCACGAGAGAACATTAATTAAACAGATCTGTACAGAGACTTATTGTTGAGCTTAATGTGTGCACAAAAGCAGTTTTTAATCAGCGGACCACCCAGCAGAAGTGCCTGGCCTGGGATCAGGACGCCTCACTGATGAAAGCCCTTCCAGCGAGTCGGGGGGAAATAAAGGGGAAAATTAAGCAGACACTGGCAACGATTAAATCTCATTTGTTAATGAGGAAAAGCCTGGGAGGGTATTGCCAATGGCTACGTATCACAATACACAAAGAATTCCATTTGGGGACTTTGCCGTCTGCTATAGTAGCTGCATCTTCGTGCTGGTTAAAAGGGAAACATTACTGCCTCTGAGCAGGAGCAACTAGTTGTTACCAGGTGAATATGGTTAGGTTAAAAAACTCGTTTATAAATACTGGGCAAATCGGCAGTGACCTATAGCAACCCATCAGTGACTTTTTTTTTCCAGCCTGCTGCAGGTGGGACAATGAAAGCAAATATTTGATTGGTTGCTATTGGATTTGCCCAGTGTTTATAAATGATCTAAAAGGTGGCAGTACACGGACACTGTCCGGCACGAGGACCAATACAGCAGCCGTACAAGGCGTGGCCACTTGTCAATTTGTCAAATCAGGTAAACGCAAATAAGCACCATTATAAATTTAGATAAAGGCGACATGGCGACAATCCATCGTGCGCTGCTTGATTTCTCCTCCCTGGCTATCTCCTATAAGGAAGGCAGGGAGGAGAAATCGAGCACCGCATGATGGATCGCCTTTTCTGAAGAGGAGCACACGCGGTACGTTTCGGTAAGACATTTCTTAATAAAGACTTAGTGATTTAAAAGTTTAATTTGTCTTTGTTTTATACTAACAAATTAAAAAAAATTGATGTTACTGGTCCTTTAAATGAGAAAAAAAAAATTGGCTTATAATATCCACTTTGAAACCTATGCCAACGTGAGTTTGGAAATGGCGAGTTTGGGTTTAGGGATGAAAGCCACGCAGAACTCTGCTTACATCACTGAAGGTCTAGTTCACACGCAGACCCTGGGATAGCAGTAGGCTCTTAGGGAGCGGAGTATAATTACTCTGTCTTTCACCCACCCTCAACATCCTAAAGGTTAAGGAAACAAGACCATTTTATACCAAAATAAACGCAGGGCAACTGGCAGACTCTTCCTGTACAAAACAAACAACTCCATTCTAACAGGGTAGAAAGCCGTGTACACACAGAATTAGATTATACAGGAAGACATGTACACACCCAAAAATAGATATTTGGGGGGACATCCAAACTCCGCACAGGTATATCCCCCCCAGCCACAATAATATAAACCAGGGCCCCTCTGCACTGCCATCCCTCTTTCAGTAGCAGCATTCCCACAAGGGCTCATATAGACATTATATATAGACAGCCTATGAGTAAATGCCCATTTAGGCACGAAATGCGTTAGGCTTCTTGTATTCTTATTTTATTAAAACTTGAGCTACTGAAGCAAATGGACCTCACCTCACTTTGAATTCTACCCATATAGACATTATCCATTCTTCTGCTCACAAAACTCAATGACATAAGAGATTGATCCCAGACTTTTAGATCAATATTACAAAATCCAACAGGGCAATCAATACGCAGGTATTAAAGCAAAACAGCCACAGTACTCATTTGATTGTTCCTTGGAAAAGGCGATCACCGAATAGAAACAACTTTATTTTTTGGCGTGGAGGGCCCTTTAATGGCAAAGGCCATCAGCTGGTGTGTTTCAGATTATAAAAAATCAAGCAACTCAGTTCGTTAGTACAGGTATGGGAGCGGTTATGCACAATGCTCGGGACCTGGCCTTTTTTCCGGATAACTGATCTTTCTGTAATTTGGATCTTCATACCTTACGTCTGCTAGAAAATCATATAAACATTAAATAAATCAAATAGGCTGGTTTTGCTTCCAATAAGGATTAATTATATCTTAGTTGGGATCAAGTACAAGCTACTGTTTTATTATTACACAGAAAAAGGAAATCATTTTAAAAAAATTTGGATTATTTGGATACAATGGAGTCTATGGAAGACGGCCTTTGCGTAAATCAGAGCTTTCTGGATAACGGATCCTAGACCGGTGACTGCAATGGGGGGGGGTGCGAAGATAGTGGTTAGAACTAGACTCAAATGTGGATACAAGTAAAATTCCACTTTCAGATTACATGGGGTTAGACTGAGCAACATCATATTTGGCTGAGATCATGCGCCTTGCAGACCAAAAGCATTGCTCAGATCATAGAGCTTCCAGCCCTCACAGGCATTGAACATGAGAAAGACAGACCCCCCCCCTACCCAGTCCCAACATGCAGGAGAGATGCCAGTATCAATTAAAGGTAACATTTAAAGGGCACCTATAATAGTAATAAAATTGTTTATGCCACTGGAGGCATTTTCATGTAAAAATAGTAATGTTTTCCCGCAACCAGAGTGTAGGTTCTCGATTAGCCTGAACCTCGGGCAGGGAGGAAATTACTTTACTATGATAGGTGCCCTTTAAAGTAGCGATGCACCAAATCCTCTATTTTGGATTTGGCCGAACCCCAGAACCCTTCACGAAAGATTCAGCCGAATACCGAACCAGGTGGGAAGGGGATAACATTTTTTTTTACTTTCGTATTTTGTAACAAAAAGTCACGTGATTTCCCTCCCCGCCCCTAATTTGCATATCCAAATTAGGATTTGGTGGGCCGGGGCAGAAGGATTCAGCAGAATCGGAATCCTACAAAAAAAAAAAAAAAATAGGCTGAATCCCGAACGGAATCTGAAACTACAGATAGCCAGTCTTATATCCAGCTTGAGACACATCATAAGAAATCTACAAGTCCGTTGTGAAAGGATATCGCCAAAAAGGGGGAAAACTATCGGCCATACATAATGAGGTTGGCAAATGAGTGGAACTCAATCCAATTCAACCACCCACATGCTTGGGGAAATCAAACTGATCCAACTATAAGCACAGGGGGCAATGACTGGATAATACAGCAGCCTAGGGAGGTCCCAAAATATTCCTTCCCAAAGGGATTTTAAAAATGGCCCAATAGATATCTGCTCAGCTATTGGTCGGGCAGGCCCTCCTGAGTGCCCTTCAGCACACTATACTGAAATACAATCATGAGTTGTATTTAGACACTCTGTTTACATTGACTTCTTTACCTATATGACGGTCATCTCCAACTGCCATTTAGACTAATGTAGTCCATCACAAAAGTGGAAGAAGTTCTGTAAGAACGAACTTACCTGAATCAATCCAATCTACTCTTCAGACTCGTAGGCTCTGAGGTTATATCCTCCTAGGTGCACACCCTGGAGATTCACCAGCCCTCCTTCTGGACTCTGTGGAAAGAAAACAAGCAATCAGGTCACTTTGTATGATCCAAACAAGCATTTCAAGTAAGCTTCTCAAAACCTAGCGATTTGTTCCTTTTCATGTTGGGGCCAAGGGCACGAGTAGTGGCTATTCTAACGATGGCAGGAATTATCTGGAGGTAAACACAAAGTAAGTGCGCAGAATGCATATTCTCACCAAGGCATTACTGGTGTCCTTGTTATAAGTGACCATGTTTTCATCAGTAAAAACAATCCAGAATGTAATATAGTGTAATGTATGTAATGAATGTAATATAGTAGGGCCCCACCAGTAACAAGAAGAGTAAAGATGCACCCATAATATCACATGAAACATATTTGGTGCGTGCATGGTGGGAGACAAGCCGACAGATATCAGCAGAACACTTGGATATCGGTCGGCTCGTCGATCGGGTTGGCCAGAAAATATTGATTGGTTGCCTTTGAAGGCCCCCTGAAAATCAGCCATTGATAGTGCTGAATCTTCAGATACAGGTAGAATTCTATTGTTTCTATATGTATCTTGGACAATTCAGCTATACAAAAGTGTAATGAAATTCCTGGAAAGATCGCAAGTGTAACGACCACCTTAAAGCTGGCCATAGACGCAAAGATCCGATCGTACGAATCTTCGATACATACGATTTTCGGACTGTGTGTGGAGAGTCCCTACATTTTTCATTCCTTGGTGATTGATCGTTTGGACGATCGACCAGGTTAAAAGATTTGTGGGCTAACGATAATATCTCTGCATGTGTTGCCAATCTGACGATATCGATGTGAGCTTCCCAGTAGAATTTGTCGGCCATACTTTCGCACAATTGCTGTGACGGCCAGGACATTGGCTGGTTTGTTCTCTTTGTTGCTCTATTTTATTTGAATGGTTAGTGGCAGGTTGGAAAGGGCACCGACCGATCGTTTGTCCGATATTGCAGGTAATCTGCACATCTATGGCCACCTTTAGGCACAATGGAAGAGCCAAATCCAGCTCAAAGGGAGCAACTGCAAACAAGCCCAATGTCTACTTTGGAGCCTACTTTACAAAGGAACCTTGAACATATACCACCCAGTCTCCAAAAAGTCAATGCAGTAGACAGCTGCATGGAGTCCTTAAATTCTAAAGGCTTCAGGCACAGGTTGATTTAGTTGTCACATGCTATGCAGATGCTGTTGCAGGGAGCCTGGAATCAACAGTCTCAGGTAACACCTGGCAATTCGGGGAGATTTAGTCGCCCGAACTGCTTCCCCGTCTTGCGCCGGCTATAATGAAGAGTCGACTGCTTCGCGGTGCTTCGTATTCCGAAGTCGTCCGAAGTTGCCTAAGGCGAATTTTCATTATAGCCGGTGCAAGAAAGGGGGAAGCTGTTCGGGGAGATTAGCCACCCCAAAGAAGAGATGATGAGTTGCCAGGCGACCAGAGGCAATTTTGGGCTACTATGGAAAATGCATCGCCGCGTGTGCATTAGCACAGGCGACTTTTCATTGTAGCCTATGGGGAAAAACGCTGAGGCAGTTCGGGGAGATAGTCGCTCAAAAGACGAGGCCAATTAGTCGCCAGGCGACAAAATCTCCCCGAATCTCCTCGTGTGATCTTACCCTAAGGCTCTAATCAACTGTAAACAAAGGCTTGCTCACCGATGAGGAGGCGCTCAGGTCTAAATACAGCAATAATGAATTGAGATTTGGTTCAAAATTTGCAGAATGGCACCAAAGCAGTGATGGGTAAATTAGTTCAGCAACTGTGGTCTCTAGGAGCCAACAGGCAGCAAAGCTCACTGTGCATCTCACGAGGCCATACTGATAAATAGGGTGCTATGGTTATTTGCAGCTGCTCGGCACATACTTTAGTGGATTTCCCACCAGAAGCAGCAAGCTAGATGCCCGAAACTTTCCCACAGTGATTAGTCACTTGCCACAAAATAACAGCAGAACAGGTTTTGGATATCTATCTTAAACACGTAATGTGGATACAAATCGACGCCCAACGCTGCTGTGATCTTTCCATTGCCTTTCTGTGTGTTTCAAAAGACACCTGGCCAATATCCCTTTATTTTTGGTGCCGAGTAAATGATCCAAACCACAACTCCTGTACTGGGCATCAATCCCAAGGTTCCTGGCAAGGCCTGACTAATCACTTGCCAGGGCGCCGGCTACTTATTCACTGACCCTATTTAAAAGCCACCTCTCCAATGCATTTTTCCCTTTGTATTAGTCCAATGGAAACTTTAGGCGAAGACTACACTGTGTAAAGATATTCCCATCAAAAGGTCTTGCCTTTGTAACACAGAACGATTTGTTTAAAGCTGGCCGACATTGGCTTCTGACTCGGCCAACCTTGACCGAATAAGATGCTTACTGGCCTGTATACTGGCGTGTCGAAGGAACAGATCTTGCATATTAAAATGGCTCTAATCTGAATTTTATTTCAGGGGCAAGTTCAGCAGTAGAGGGTGGCAACATCTGCATTTACGGCTGGACTATTGCCCTGAGAGTTATTTCTTCAATAAGAGACCATGAACATCATCATGTGTACAGGACAAGATGTAGCCCAGCAAATGTCAAATAATCTGCTTTATGCACAAAAAAAACACTACATATTAATTTTACTATACAGGTATGTGATCTGTTATCCGGAAACCAGTTATCCAGAAAGCTGAATTATGGAAAGTAAGTCCCCATAGACTTTATTGTATCAAAATAATCCAATTTTTTAAAATGTATTTAGTTTATCTCTGTAATAATAAAACAGTAGCTTGTACTTGATCCCAACTAAGATATAATTTGAGGCAAAACAATCCTATTGGGTTTATTTAAGGTTTACATGATTTTCTAGTAGACTTAAAGGTACGATGATCCAAATTACGGAAAGATCAGTTGAAAAACCCCAAGTCCCAAGCATTCTGGATAACAGGTCCCATAGCTGTTATTTGTGTTCTATCAGGTTTCTTATTGTAGTGTTGCATTAATAGGAGTGAGTATATTGCTCAGCAGCTATATCTGCAACTTGATCTGCCACGACATTTTGTCAATTTCCCAGCTGCCCCTGGTCATGTGACTTGTGCCTGCACTTTAGGAGAGAAATGCTTTCTAGCAGGCTGCTGTTTTTCCTTCTCAATGTAACTGAATGTGTCTCAGTGGGACATGGGTTTTTACTATTGAGTGTTGTTCTTAGATCTACCAGGCAGCTGTTATCTTGTGTTAGGGAGCTGCTATCTGGTTACCTTCCCATTGTTCTTTTGTTTGGCTGCTGGGGGGGGGGGGGAAGGGAGGGGGTGATATCACTCCAACTTGCAGTACAGCAGTAAAGAGTGATTGAAGTTTATCAGAGCACAAGTCACATGACTTGGGGCAGCTGGGAAATTGACAATATGTCTAGCCCCATGTCAGATTTCAAAATTGAATATAAAAAAAATCAGTTTGCTCTTTTGAGAAATGGATTTCAGTGCAGAATTCTGCTGGAACAGCACTATTAACTGATTCATTTTGAAAAATTTTTTTTTCCCATGACAGTATCCCTTTAATAAATCTGCCCTTGTAAATCTGAAATCTAAACATGTAAAGTAGAATATAACCATAAGTGTACATGGTAAAGACATTATTAAAAATAAAAAGCAAAGAGCAGGTAGATATGGGATGTCT
Source organism: Xenopus laevis (assembly GCF_017654675.1). NCBI lineage: Eukaryota > Metazoa > Chordata > Amphibia > Anura > Pipidae > Xenopus > Xenopus laevis. The sequence goes on from NC_054381.1 coordinate 158,603,582, forward strand.
TTATCCTTGTAAAGGTCTGGGAAGAGGCAATGGAAGCAAAGAATGAAAGTCACTGCTCCACTAGAGGGGAAAAGTGGCACCGACAATTCATTTGAACCTTCTGTTCGTGTTCATGGTTGACGTCCTCCTCGGCTGAGAAAAAAGGCACACGTGTTCCCTCAGATAATGGCAGGTTTACTCAAAACATTAGCATTATTTATCTGTACTGAAAGGCTTTTTCCCCCAGTATTTATAGCCCTTCGGTGCAAAATAAAGATGGAAACCAATAAGCTAAGAGCTTTTCCATGGCATGAACAGTAAGATAAGCAAATGGAAACAAAATGTGTATTATCAGACACTCGCAAGGAGCCACGGGGAAGAGTTTCTCTGCTTCAGAATGGGATCAGACTAATGAGCGTGTCTATTAATATCTGAGCTCTTCTATAATTACCAGCCTATAATTAAACTGGCCTGCCCAGCGCCCTCTATTCTGTGGAATGGCTACTTTCAGATTAGTGCAAAGCCTGCGGCTTGTTAGGAGGCTCATCCTATCATTATCTGTGGCCTCTGAGGTGCTGCTGCCTATAGTAAATACGGACACAGTCAGGCAGGGACGACTCTGGAACATTCACTTGGATTTTTGCAGTTGTTCAGGGTAAAGCCATATGAAGACAAAGGAGAATGATAAACACCAGCACTTAAAATGTATATTTTGTCTTATGAAATATATTTTATTTTCTACTGGCAAAGATGCAATTGAAGGAGCTCTTTAAAGTAGAAGAGTATCTCTCAGTACAGGCTTTCAGCTATCATAGCCTATACTTTTCTTTCTGATGGTTTAGTACCTTCATAGCATACCTATACTGGCATAAATATATATGGCCTATCTCTGTACAGGCTATGCGCAAACTTAGGGGGCTGTTCCTGCTGAATTGTGCTTAGTACAGAGGAATACCTATGCTGCCATAGTTTTATGGGATCTCTCTGTACAGACTATGAGCAAATTTAGGGGCTGTTCCTGCTGAATTGTGCTTAGTACAGGGATTACCTATGCTGCCATAGTTTTATGGGATCTCTCTGTACAGACTATGAGCAAATTTAGGGGCTGTTCCTGCTGAATTGTGCTTAGTACAGGGAATATCTATGCTGCCATAGTTTTATGGGATCTCTCTGTATAGAATATGAGCAAACGTAGGGGACTGTTCCTGCTGAATTGTGCTTAGTACAGGGGAATACCTATGCTGCCATAGTTTTATGGTATTGCTCTGTACAGACTATGAGCAAACTTAGGGGGCTGTTCCTGCTGAATTAGTACAGGGGCTTACAAGTCAACATCAGCTAATAAGACATTCTTCACATATTCTGACTGAAGTGCCAATACAACTGTAAAATTCCATACCCATAGAACAGAGTATGATCTGCAGTATACTTTTGTAACAATTTAAGATAAGCAAAGAAACAATTGTAACAATTTAAGATAAGCAGGTCTCTTGGAGAAACTGACTTGCAGCTTAAAGGGCAATTCACCTTCATTAGTGAAAACTGAACCTAAAAACCACAGAAATGTGTTCAAACGTTCAGAACCTTCCAAGTTTTGTAAAATGAACATGGTAATTAGGGGGTGTGGCTACAAAAATGGGCATGGTCAAAAAAAAAAAATATTCAGCACACAGGACATTGTTTATTCCTTTGATTCTTTGTGCTCGCATGCTATGATATTAATTGCCTAGCTTTTCCACCATCAATAAAGTAAATCACAGATGGAAGAACATTTTGGTTTCTGAAGTTGCCTTGCAAGGAGCACAGATTTAAAGAGGTGGTTCACCTTTAAGTTAACTTTTAGTTTGTTATAGAACAGCAAACTCTAAGCAACTTTCCAATTGGTCTTCATCAGTGGTGTAACTAGATATAACTGGGCCCCACAGCAAAATTATTTCAGGCCCCCAAAATATTTGACTTGAAATGGTTAATGAATTAGGGCCCCATGGGGCCACATATGCATCCTGGGACCCCCCCTGCAGCCACAGGTTCTGCTTCTTCTGGTCTTCATTATTTATTTTCTATAGTTTTTTAATTATTTCCCTTTTGACGGTTACCAGCTTTCAATAGGGGGGCATTGATCTAAAAAAACATGTTCTGTAAGGCTACCAATGTTACTACTATTTTTTTCTATTCAGGCCTCTCCTATTTATATTCCAGTCTCTTATACAAATCAATGCATGGTTACTAGGGGAATTTGGATCCTAGCAACCAGACTGCTGAAATTGTAAACTGGAGAGCTGTGATTAAAGCGCTAAAGCACTCAAAAACCACCAAAATAAAAAATGAAAACCAATTGTCTCAGAATATCACTCTCTACATCATAATAAAAGTTCATTTGAAGGTAGACAACCTCTAACTGTGGGCAACAAAATTCCCTGGCTGCTTAAGGCCTTTAAAGGAAAACTATACCCCTCAAACAATGTAGGTCTCTATAAAAATATTTTGCATAAAACAGCTCATATGTACCAGGTGGTCAGGTGATCTCTTCCTGTTACAGTTAGAGCTGCAGTATTTCTGGTCAGGTGATCTCTTCCTGTTACAGTTAGAGCTGCAGTATTTCTGGTCAGGTGATCACTTCCTGTTACAGTTAGAGCTGCAGTATTTCTGGTCAGCTCATCTCTTCCTGTTACAGTTAGAGCTGCAGTATTTCTGGTCAGGTGATCTCTTCCTGTTATAGTTAGAGCTGCAGTATTTCGGGTCAGCTGATCTCTGAGGCGGCACAGAGACCATCACAAAATGGTGACAAGAGATGTAAAAGCAATATTTACTTATATATTCCAGTTTGACAAGATTCTTTAATATGCCACTTAATTTGATATAAGCTGTTGCTCAAGTATTCGTTTTGGGTGTATAATTTTCCTTTAATTCCATCTCACAAGAAAAACTATCAATCACCACATTTCCTAGGAAACAAATTGTTGCGGAACAGCAACAGCAGGGAAAGCCTGAAGTGCTACAAATACAATATTCCTCTCTCATAATGGAGATTTATACAATGTATCAATCATTTAAAAGGCACAAAGACAACCGTGTAGGTTCCTAAGTGTAGGAAACCATTTGGCAGCATTAGCATGTAAGTAGGGGAACTTCACATGAATGTGTCAAGCCTTTGGGAGTAATGGCTCCGAGTGTTTCATGTAGGAGCCAGAGAGGATGGATGGGATCAAAGCATTCCAAGCAGCTATTAAATGATGTACAAAAAGAGCAGGGCCACAATGCACTCATCTCACAGCAGCCACTTCTATAGAAATCCCAGGGAAAAGCACATTCCAGACAAGCCGCCTGCTCTCAGACACTCTAATCACATTAGGAACCCGACTTATGTGTCTCCTCTTGGGAGATCTTTAGAGAAGCTATACCTATCCACAATTAAGCTTTACATGCCCATAAATCCATGACCCTCTTGGCCAATGGCATACAGAGCCTCAAGAAGCCACAGACCAACTGCAAGGTTGGCAATAGCAAACAGACATTACAATATGCTGCTGAAAAGAACAGGCTAAATTTAAACACAAAAAACTGTGTAATCTTCATTAGTATATGTATTTGCATATTAAAGTCGGAGGGGAAAAAAAATAGTAGAGTAGGATATTCTGAGATAATTTGCAATTGGTTTTCATTTTTTATTATTTGTGGGTTTTAAGTTATTTAGCAGCTCTTTAATTGAACAATTTGGTAGCTAGGGTCCAAATTCCCCTAGCAACCATGCATTGATTTGAATACGAGACTGGAATATGAATAGGAGAGGCCTGAATAGAAATAGGAGTAATAAAAATTAGCAATAACAATACATTTGTAGCCTTAGTTGCCAGAAGAAGAGGGGATGTCGCTGGGTGACTAATCTCCCCAAATAGCAGTGTGTGCCCTGAACCTAAAGCTGGCCATAGACTCAAAGATCCGCTCGTTTGGCGACATCGCCAAACGAGCGGATCTTTCCCCAATATGCCACTAAGGCATGGCTATATCGGGGGTAATTCGAATGTTCAATTATGATACGCCAAGGGGCTCAGACGGGTCGGTCAAAAATCAAACCTTCCCGATCGATATCGTGGCCAGATATCGATCCGGAAGACCCCATACACAGGCAGATAAGCTGTCAAATTGGTCTAAATGACCGATCTCGGCAGCTTTATCTGCCCATGTATGGCCACCTTTAGGGTAAGGCCAGACGAGGAGATATCGCCACGTCTTTTGCGCGACTATCTCCCCGAACTGCCTCAGCGTCTTTTCCCCATAGGCTACAGCGCAAAATCGCCTGCGCTAATGTACACGCGGCAATGCGTTTTCAATAGTCGCCCAAAGTCGTCTGGCCTTATCCTTAGTCCGCAGCATTTTATGTGAAATCTTATCAGAGCATGATAAAACCAAACAATCAAACCAGTAAGCAAAGAACATTTGCTAACAAGACAACGGATGGAGATAAACAACATGAAACATTACTTTGGTACTATACACACACGTGCTACGTTGCCAGGTATTAGTTGAGAACAGGAGGAGGCCTCTTCTATAGACAAAGGATACGGAGACTCCCAGCGATTCCTATAAAGATGTATCTATGGCAAGAGGAAATTTTCTGTAGGATACAAAGGTATGCCATTACACAGAACCCGAGACAAGGTCCGAAAGCACACACCATCAAATCTACAGAAAACCTGCAAAAAGGATTCTTTTACTAGCGACGCAGCTCCTGCCCCCCAGGCGCTCTTTTCTACAGAAACCCCGACTCCCTGCCGTGAGAGTGATCACTGAAAGGAACTGGCTAGAACAGGTCAGGTTTCACAACAATGAAAAAATGTAGCGCTTCCACTTATTTTGGGAACACACAGGCTGCTGATGCACGGCTACTACTGCAACTGATCTTTGTAGGGGGATTTTTTTTTTATATATTTTTGCAAGGAATGAGCACAATAGATCCTCTAAATTATAGGGAATGTTCAACATTTAAATCAACTTTTAATATGATATAGACAGATTGAGAATTTGCAGTTTGTCTTTTTTTTATAATTTAAATACATTAATCGGTGACATTTACTTTATCAATAAGATGTATTGATCACCAAATCATTAGTGCTGTCTTTTGCAACGGCGCCAAATAAATTCAGCTAAATGGGCACCAGAAACACCACCCCCACCAGTGTACATAAATGGGGGTCTCATTAAAGGGGTTGTTCACCTTTGCGTTTGCATTTAGTAACATGTAGAGAGTGATATTCGGAGACATTTTACAATTGGTTTTGATTTTTTTTGTTTGTGGTTTTTGAGTTATTTCGATTTTTATTCAGCAGCTCTCCAGTTTGTAATTTCAGCCATCTGGTTGCTAGGATCCAAATTACACTTCCTTTTCATAAATATAGGCAGGAAGATCTACACAATCGGTGCCTGATACATCCGTGTCTAGGTGCCTACGTTAAAGGAAAACTATACCCCCCAAACAAAGTAGGTCTCTATAAAAAGGATATTGCATAAAACAGCTCATATGTAAAACCCTGCTTCATGTAAATAAACCATTTTCATAATAATATACTTTTTTAGTAGTATGTGCCATTGGGTAATCGTAAATAGAAAATTGCCATTTTAAAAAAATAAGGGCCGCCCCCTGGGATCGTACAATTCACTGTGCACACAAACATACCAACAAACGATACTTGTTAGGCGACGAGCCAATTAACAGACAGAGTTCTGTCTTTTACTCCCACACTTCTTCCTGTTACAGTTAGAGCTGCAGTATTTCTGGTCAGGTGATCTCTGAGGCAGCACACAGACCATCACGAAATGGTCGTTCAAGGCAAGAGATGTAAAAGGGCAATATTTATACCAGTATAATACCAGTTAAGTAAGATTCTTTAATATGCCACCTAATATGATGTAAACTATCTGTTGCTTAAGTGTTCATTTTGGGGGTATAGTTTTCCTTTAATAGCTTTGAAGCAAAAAGTGCTTTGGATAAAGGGGGTTATTTAGTAACGAGAAGGTAGAAAGGTTGGAGAAGCACTATTTAGGACAGCGAGACAAATCGCCTCTTCTTTAGGGCGACTAATCTCCCTGAACTGCCTACCGCCGGCTATAGTGCCAGAGGTTTCCTCGTGAGGCAACTTTGGAAAACAAAGTGTTCCAAGAGCCTTCCCGCCGGCGATTTTCACTATAGCTGGCGGAAAGCTGGGGAAGGCAGTTCGGGGAAATTAGTCACCCCAAAGAAGATGAGATTTGTCGCCGGGCAAAGAATCTCCCCGATTCTGCTAGTGTTTCTCTACCCTTAAGGTGGCCATAGATGAAGGAATCCTCGAACGATCCGAATTCCCCACCGGACTTCGGCAGCCGACAGAAATCTTTTAACCTGTCCGATCGACCAATCTCCATGGGATGAAAAATGACGGGACCCTCCACACACGGTCCGAAACCCATACGAATCGAGGATTCGTACAATCGGATCTTTGCGTCTATGGCCAGCTTTAAAGAGCTAATACACAGGATGGAATGATCTACACAAGCTGGGGTAAAGGGTGTAGCTAGTTACAGAAGGTAAAAACAGGGACGAGATAGTAATTATAGAGTTGAAAATGCACACCAGCTCTAAACAGTTTCAACAAGAAATGTCAAACACAGCCTTTAATTAAAGCACTCCTTTGCTTCGCTATATATGGAGCACTTTGAGAAAGAACTTCTTGCAAAGTCAGGATGTTCCAGATGATGTGCAGGCAAATCTGTCACTGAAGCCGACTAATTATATCTAACCTCTCAAGTTTGGCCACGCAGGTCAGGTATGGAGCCTAAACCTCCATGTGCTCTCTATATCTAGGAGCTTGGAAAACACTTGGGAAGTATCCAGAAGAGGCCATTAGCGGAGAAGGACGGAGACAGCTGGATATGTAGTACCTGCCGGTCATTACTCGGGCAGCGCACACAAGTCATTCTTTGTGAGAATAAACACAACTACAAGGTCAGGAGTGAGGAAAGGTGCAAAATAAAGAGTTCTCCACATCCGCTACAGTTGATACAAATTAGGGATGCACCGAACCCAGTATTTGGTTTGGGATTCTGCCTTTTTCAGCAGGATTCGGATTTGGCCGAATCCTTCTGCCAGACCGAATCCTAATTTGTATTTGCAAATAAGGGGTGGGAGGGAAATTGTGTGACTTTTTGTCACAAAACAAGGAAGTAAAACATTTTCCCACCACGTAATTTGCATATGCAAACTAGGATTTGGTTCGGCATTTGGCCAAATCTTTCTCGAAGGATTCGGGGGTTTGGCTGAATCTAAAATACTGGATTCGGTGCATCCCTACTACAAATACATAAATGTAATGGTTCAGCAAGTGGCACATGTGAAGAGTCCCTACCCTTTAGAGCTTGCAATCATACTAGATTGTATAAACCTAAAATTACTTCTATACATACAGAGGCAAAAAACACGTCCTCTACTCTCATATACTGTTAGATTTAGGGGGTTGTTTTAAGTGATGCACCGAATCCACGATTCGGTACAGGATTCAGCAGGATTCGGCCGAACCCATATGTGTGGCCGAACCAAATCCAAATGTAAATATGTAAATTAGGTGTGGGAAGGGAAAGAAGTCTCAAAACAAGGAAGTAAAACATTATTTTCCCACTTTTCCTTTCCCGCCTCTAATTTGCATATTCAAATTAGGATTCGTTCGGTATGTGGTCGAATCTTTCACAAAGGATTCAGCTGAATCCCAAATAGTGGATTCTGTGCATCCCTCGTTATTTATTAAATGGCTATGTTTGAATCAAAACAACCAAGTGCAGGATTGTCTACATATCCCCGAAATCGATCCAACTTAAAAGTAAACTCCACCTAAATGTTCCCACATACAGGTATGGGATCCTTTATCCAGAAAGCTTTGAATTATGGAAAGGCCATCACCCATAGACTCCATGTTATCCAAATAATCCAAGATTTTTTTAAAAAAAATTCTGTGTAATAATAAAACAGTCGCTTGTACTTGATCCCAACTAAGATATAATTAATCCTTATTGGAAGCAAAACCAGCCTATTGGGTTTATTTAATGTTTACATGATTTTCTAGTAGACCTAAGGAATGAAGATCCAAATTACAGAAAGATCCCTTAAACGGAAAACCCCAGGTCCCGAGCATTCTGGATAACAGGTCCAATAACTGTACATTCATTACTTATTTTCAAAGATTTTTGAGTTAATAAAAATTGTTCCATAGCAAATACAATTCTCTCCTCTCCCTTTCACTGGCTCCTCATACTACTCCATTGTGCTCTAAGTCAGCTCTACTCCGGCCTAGACTACAGCTCCCATTATACATTGTATCTTCTGTGATGAACAGACCTGTGAAGGAGAATGGAAGATGCATGCAAGGCATTGTGGGAATTGAAGTCTTGGTTGGAGAAGAGCTGAATTCTGATACATTGTTCCTGCAAGTCTGACACACAGAGAAGGTGGCTTTTAATTTGAGTTTCATTTAGAAATAACTACAAAACTTTATGTATACTGAAAAATGTAATCAAAATTAAATTGAGATTATTAGCAAAATGTAACCTTTTACTCTGTGCTATACATTCATACCTAATCATTAAACACCTTAATCATCTCCAGTACAGGTAACAAAGCTTCCGAAGTTCCCTTCCCACCGCCATAAATGTAAACAGTCGTTGGTAAACAGAAGTACACCTCATGCATTGTGTAGTAGCCTATTACTATAGAAAGAAATGTTTTCCCACCAGCAATTTAAACTAAAGCGATGGTAAATTAGGAAGATGTGTTGCCCGCAGCGGAGGAGATTAAGCATGGTTGATAAATCATCCTGTGTTACATTGTGTATCACGGGGCAAAAAATGCAAACTCTAAACATCGGCACATTTCCAAACATGTATATAAATAGGACCTTACAACAGAGGGGCCGATACTTTGATGCAACTTGACGTAATGGAGTATTAAAAGTAATATTTTCTATAAATGGAACCACAAGTAAGATTCACCATTTATGTCACGGATTCACTTTCTCCCAACAAGGTAAAAATCACGATTGGGCGTTAGGCAATTGATGAACGCTAATAATTAATGAGGCTACAGTGTCGCTACATGAAGCTCAGTGACATGTGAAACCGCGCATCTCCTTCACTGTTCCTGGATTTGAGAGCAATTTCAGAGGTAGGGATTTTCCCTCCCCAGTTACCAAAATAGAGGGGACCATCAAACAAAGCATAGGTATTCCCCTGTACTAAGCACAATTCAGCAGGAAGAGTCCCCTAAGTTTGCTCATAGTCTGTACAGAGAGATCCCATAAAACTATGGCAGCATAGGTATTCCCTGTACTAAGCACAATTCAGCAGGAACAGTCCCCTAAGTTTGCTCATAGTCTGTACAGAGAGATCCCATAAAACTATGGCAGCATAGGTATTCCCCTGTACTAAGCACAATTCAGCAGGAACAGTCCCTAAGTTTGCTCATAGTCTGTACAGAGAGATCCCATAAAACTATGGCACATAGGTATTCCCTGTACTAAGCACAATTCAGCAGGAACAGTCCCTAAGTTTGCTCATAGTCTGTACAGAGAGATCCCATAAAACTATGGCAGCATAGGTATTCCCTGTACTAAGCACAATTCAGCAGGAACAGTCCCCTAAGTTTGCTCATAGTCTGTACAGAGAGATCCCATAAAACTATGGCAGCATAGGTATTCCCCTGTACTAAGCACAATTCAGCAGGAACAGTCCCTAAGTTTGCTCATAGTCTGTACAGAGAGATCCCATAAAACTATGGCACATAGGTATTCCCTGTACTAAGCACAATTCAGCAGGAACAGTCCCTAAGTTTGCTCATAGTCTGTACAGAGAGATCCCATAAAACTATGGCAGCATAGGTATTCCTCTGTATTAAGCACAATTCAGCAGGAGCAGCCCCCTAAGTTTGCTCATAGTCTGTACAGAGAGATCCCATAAAACTATGGCAGCATAGGTATTCCTCTGTACTAAGCACAATTCAGCAGGAACAGTCCCCTAAGTTTGCTCATAGTCTGTACAGAGAGATCCCATAAAACTATGGCAGCATAGCTATTCCTCTGTACTAAGCACAATTCAGCAGGAACAGTCCCCTAAGTTTGCTCATAGTCTGTACAGAGAGATCACATAAAACTATGGCAGCATAGGTATTCCCTGTACTAAGCACAATTCAGCAGGAACAGCCCCTAAGTTTGCTCATAGTCTGTACAGAGAGATCACATAAAACTATGGCAGCATAGGTATTCCCTGTACTAAGCACAATTCAGCAGGAACAGCCCCTAAGTTTGCTCATAGTCTGTACAGAGAGATCACATAAAACTATGGCAGCATAGGTATTCCTCTGCAGCATGAAACGACAAGGCAGGCACCCAACAGATGGATACAGATTATTTTTGGGAAGCAGCGAGTGAGCTCAGCCCAGTCTAATCTGGACACAAGACAAAGAAGAGAGCTGTCAGTGTGACTCATACATATATATGCATCCAAATAGCAATAAAACGCAGTGCGATTTCCACACAGACTCACTTATTACAAACTTCAAGATTTAACCTCTTTGTTTCATTAAGTGCAACCTGCACTATCTCTAGGTTACGGGCAGCAAAAGGCTCAAATAGCCGCTCTGGTCCTGTGCAATCAGGTCAGGCGATTATTGCTTGTCAACACATCACCGAGTATTCTCTGCCTCTATATTAGGAGCGTTGTGTTTTTTGGTTCTCAGATAGTTAGGGCACACGCTAAGATTCGGGGAGATTTATTCGCCCAGCGACAAATCGCCTCTTCTTTGGGCAACTAATCTCCCCTTCCCGCCAGCTAGAATCTAAATCGACGGCGTGATGGCACTCTGGGCACTTAGTTTTCTGAAGTCGCCTCACATGGAAGCAGTTCACAGAGATTAGTCGCCCGAAGAAGAAGCGGGTTGTCGCTAACTTATCTTTCCCAGTAACTTTGTGTGTCCCTGCCCTTAAAGAGTGCTGGAAGCAGCCATGATTCTTATGTTTTATTATTAGGTAGGGGCCCCAAACCCTTTTTTTTTTAACCTGTGAGCCCGGGGGCATGCCAAATAAGGAAGGTGATTTGATCGATCCTATGTGGATTGGCAACCTACAGGAGACTCTGCCAGTATCGTTTTTAAGAAATCAAAACTTGCCTTTAAGCTTGGAATTCAGCTTGTGTCGGCTTGGGGGTCTTAAGTGTGTGCCCAGAATTAGGCTGCAGAAACCACTGCTAGGTTGCTTCCACAGCAAATACCTACAATGTATCATTAAAGTATTCCCTGCCCTCCCACCCCACTTCCAAACTGCACCAACGGACCCCCTAAAAATTTCCCCCTTTACCTTGCACCTTGAGGTAAAGTCGAATAGTGCTGTGGGGTTCATGGGTGTCACCTCCCACATCTAACTTTTTTTGACATGGAGAATGCAAGACTGAAGTCTGGTCCAGGTCGGCTTCAACTGCACATGCTCGGTGTCAGCGACTGCTTGCAGGAGAAAATGGCACCTGTGAACCCCGCTGCACCTCTTCTAAAGCTGCAAGCTAAAGGTTGGAAAGTATTCAGGGGGCAAACCTGTGTGATTTGAGAAGCAGGGCTGTCCCAGGATATTACATTTTATCAAAGACTCACTCAAGTTTTCCCCCTGCATTTGCTGCAATGGCATCACTTCCAGAGCACAGTGCAATTCACTTGGTACAAGTCGAGGGCAATTCCAGGGTACCTTTAAATCAATGCATGACGTTCTAAGCAATATGCAGGGGTGCCATGTACAAGAATCATCGGAAATGGTTCTAGGCAGATAAAATGCTACAAAGCCGGGATTTTCAAGAGAAAGGAAAGTGGTAAATTCCATGTGCCATCCAACTGCAGTGTCCAACAAATCCTATTCCACAAGCCCAGTCTGCAGAAAGGATATAACTGCTGCTGTTTCTTTCAAGGGGTGGTTCACCTTTAAGTTAACTTTTAGTATGTTATAGAATAATTAATTCTGCATCTTTGCAATTGGTCTTCATTGTTTATAAGTTTTTGAGTTATTTGCCTTTTTCTTCTGACTATTCCCAGCTTTTAATTAGAGGTCACTGATCCCATTTAAAAACAAATGCTCTGTATTGTTGTGTATTGTTATTGCTACTTTTTATTACTCATCTTTCTATTCAGGCCTCTCCTAGTCAAATTCCAGTCTCTCATTCAAATCAGTGCATGGTTGCTAGGGTAAGTTGGACCCTAGCAACCAGATGGCTGAAATTGCAAACTGGAGAGCTGCTGAATAAAAAACTAAATAACTCAAAAAAAACACATATAATAAAAAAAAGTTGGAGAGCAAACTGGTCCCAGGGGTGCAAAAACAATTGGCTGTTATTGGTAGGCCACATGTGGAATGGCATCCTACAGGCTTTGTTTGGTAGTATATATGGTTTTTATGCAACTTAAGCTTTCCTTCAAACCAGAAATTGAAAAATAAGCTCCTGCTTTGAGGTCACAGGGAATAACATCCAAGGGGCTATAGAGCAACATGTTGCTGGGGAGCCGCTGGTTGAGGGATCACTTGTCTACATCATACTTAGTTAATTTAAAGGTAAACAACCCCTTTAAATAGGATCCCATGCCATGGAGGGTTACAGATCCCAGACATAGAGTAAGTCAGCAATCATGAGATGCACGGAGCAAACATCACAAGGGCCCAGAGTATCAGGAAAGCGAGAGATAAAGAAAAAGTCTGATGATACGTTCTTCCAATTAGAACCCATTTGTCCTATTGTTAACTGCTCGTTAGGCATAATAAAGGGTAATTAAGACCTTGTAAAAAACAAAAAAACACAAGTATTAATTAAATGTTAATTAGGAGATGCCCTAAGACGTATTGATTGCCACCAAAGCAATGCAGACACAGATTTCTTAGCAGAAATATTGTGACGCTTGTGTGTTACACTTACACACGTTGCAACTAATGCAAATAAACCATTTAATATCATCAGAGGGAAGGAAGAATCATTTTGCATGCGGTTGACATTCATTTTCATACAAGGTGCGGTATAGAAAGCAAGGGCGCAGCAGCTTCAAGGATTGTTTTGTATCTAAAATTAAAGGGGAAACACACTGGGGGTCATTTATCAAAACTGGGCAAATTTGCCCATGGGCAGTAACCCATGGCAACCAATCAAATGACTGCATTCATTGTTCTGCTTGCAGCTGGCTTTAAACAGCTAATCACTGATTGGTTGCTATAGGTAACTGCCCATGGGCAAATTTGCCCAGTGTTGATAAATGAGCCCAAATGTCTTCAGAGCATTTTCTCTCAACAACATTACAGTTTGTCTTCACTCATTTATTGTTTTTTTACGCTTTGAAATGAGGAGGCTGCTATAGAACTGCCCTTAGCAAGTACAATACGAGTGTTTATCATCCTTTTCTGTATATTTGTATTTAAACACAAGCGGGAGCTGCCATGTCTCTTGCGCAGAAGTGATGTGCACAGATTAATTTCTTCCATGGAGTTTCAGCTAAAGGTGGCCTTACACGGGCCGATAAAAGCTTTCGACAGACTGAGTATGGGGCCAGATCTCGATTGGATGGGACTAAATATCCAGTCGGATCGCGGCCGCATCTGTTCGTTGATGCGGTCCCGCGATCCGACAAGCCCGTAAAGCCACCGTTAGGATCCGATCGTTGGGCCCTAGGGCCCACGATCGGATCAGCCCACTATTGCCCACCTCAAGGTGGGCATATCAGGAAGAGATCCGCTCGTTTGGCGACATCGCCAAACAGGCCCACAATCAGCCCGCTATTGCCCACCTCAAGGTGGGCATATCGGGGAGAGATTCGCTCGCAATCGGATCTCTCTGTGTATGGCCACCTTTAGGCTATGAGTTTTGCAACCAAGACCAACATCTAAATTAGGGATGCACCCAATTCAGGATTTAGTTTGGAATTTGGCCGAATCTATCTGCCCGGCCAATCCGAATCCTATATATTTGCATATGCAAATTAGGGGCGGGGAAGGAAATTGTGTGACTTTTTGTCACGAAACAAGGAAGTAAACATGTTTCCCCCTTCCCACCCCTTATTGCATATGCGGATTCAGTTCGGGATTTGGCTGAATCTTTTGCGAAGGATTCTGGGGTTCAGCCGAATCCAAAACAGTGGATTGGTTGAATCCCTAATCTAAATGTTGTAGCTTTATAGATTAAGTGATGCAAATGTACTTAAAAATCACGGCAATTCCATGTGTTTGGTCATCTGCTGAAAAGAAAACTACTTGGGCAGCAAAATGTGATGCACAATAGAAAAAAAATTCCTCAGTCCCATTTCCCTATAAGTCACATAACGAAAGCTTGCAGAAACAGAATGCTCGGGACCTGGGGCTTTCCGGATAATGGATCTTTCCGTAATTTTAAAGTCTACAAGAAAATCATGTAAACATTAAATAAACCCAATTGCTTCCAATAAGGATTAATTATATCTTACTTGGGATCAAGTACAAGCTACGGTTTTATTATTACACAGAAATATGAAGAGAAATAGGAGTAATATAAAGTAGCAATAACAATACATTTGTGGCCTTACAGAGCATTTGTTTTTTAGATGGGGTCAGTGACCCCCACATGAAAGAGGGAACGGTAACCTCCCTGAGTAATGACGACTACCCCCACTGCCCTTATATCCTGAGAAACGGCAGCAAATAATCACAAGTGTCCTTCTAAGAAACATTTCCATGGGATTTGAATACCACTCGTGCATTTGAAGCTTTTCAGAACAAAACAAATGCAAAATAAATGTGTGTCCAGCAAGTTTCATGCAAATGCTAGTTCCATGCCACATTAGCGACACTGTCTGGCTTGACTGCAGGGAAGCACAACAGCTGCAACACTGCACACTGGATACATGCGATCATATATTCGGTTTCCCGGGGTTCCTCTTTCCTTCGACATCGATGTACCCTAATCTGAATGGCCCAACAAAGTCACCAACAGTTTGTGCATGGACAACGAACCCCTGAAAATGCCGACTCAGCGGTTAAACAGCGAATGTGCACAAGTATAATAACACTTGCACGGCTCTGTCATTGAAACAGTCTCATCCCTACAATCCAATCCCACGGAACAAAAGTCACAGCAAAAACAGCTAGAAACGAGTTCTACTTTGAAAAACGACTGCTATAGAAGATTCCCTCTAAAGGGCAAGTCAACCCCAAAATAAAAATTTGCCTACTAAAAATAAAATATAATTCTAAGCAACTTTCCAATAAATATTAAAAAAAATGTAGTGCTCTACATTATTTGTAAAAACAATTGCTACTAAGAGCAGCATTTGTTTCCAGCTTGTTAATGTAAACAACGTTGCAAAATGTTAGTTCCCCAGCAAAGGCAGGTCTGTTAAAGGGGTGGTTCACCTTTGTTTACTTTTAATGTCATAGAATTGCCAATTCGAAGTAACTTTTTAATTGGTCTTCATTATTTGTTTTGTATAGTTATTTTTTTAATTATTTCCCTACTTCTTCCAGGTGTTTACAACTTTCAGATTGGGGTCACTGACCCCATCTGAAAAACAAATGCTCTGTAAGGCTACAAATTGCTACTTTTTATTACTCATGTGTTTACTCATGCCCACCTCCTATTTACATTCCAGTGTTTTAATCATATCAATGCATGGTTGCTAGGGAAATCTAAAGCCTAGCAACCAGATTGCTGGAATTACAAACTGGAGAGCTGCTGAATAAAAGCTAACTAACTAAAAAACCAATCGCAAATTGTCTCCGGATATCACGCTCTACATCATACTAAAAGTTCTCAAAGGTGAACCACCCCTTTAATTGGTTGCCTTGTTTTGTATTGCATCAACAGTCTGAACCACCAGTGCAGAGAATAGGCAGGGACAAAAAAAAAACACGACTTTCAAAAGCAATACATATACAAATAACTTAAAAACCATAGAAAACATGTAATGAATGTGTATTGCCAAGTTGCTTAGAATTATGTTTTATTAGGCAAATGTATTTTGGGGTTGACTTGAAAGGGCAGTGCCTTCTATTTAGCATTTCAGCAATGTGTTCTGACAGCCACGATGGATCACATAAAACACTTGCGGCTGATCAGACTAACGACTTTACACTGACGTTAGGACTAGTAAAACACACTACAGGTTCAACACCGGTCTCTCTTTCATTTAATCACACAACAAAGAGAAGATGAGCTGCGGCAATGAGAGAGCAGGGAAGCGGGTGAGTCACATAGTGATGATATAAAGTTTAGGTCATGCCGTACAATTAGAAATTGATGGAAGCACAAATGTATAATGCGTTGCCGAGGCAATACACGGTCATAGCCGTAATACACAGCACGCGTCACTTACAGATAATGAGATTTATCTCATGCGCATCTCACTATCTGGGGTGAGAAGATGGAAAGCACCTGAAATGCCAATGAGCTTTTCCCATCACACTATTTGCAGCATGGAGAATGGCAACAAGGGGCTGTAGGACATGAGATCTACTGGGGGGGGCACACAATATGTGGAGCTGGGGTGAGTTGGTATTAGAGAAGGCGGGGGTTGGAAGACAATGGAAAAGGCAATGTTTATTCTTCCCTCCTGTGTGTAAGTGTGTGTATATGGTGGAGAAGGAGGGAATGCACAATAGTATGGTAGATCATACATCACCCCCCCCAGATTGTGTGATAGTCAGTAATACACAGTTGTGTGGGAAAGCACAGCGAGATGAATACAGAGTAACACAATAGCCGCTCTATCCCCAGTTGTGGGTCAGTAATAGACACAGGCTGTGCGTACGGGGAGAGTGTCGCACGACTCATGTCCCATCCCCCCAGTGTGTCAGTAATACACGGCTGTGCACAAGTGTGTGCTGGGAAGCAGACAGCACAAAAGCATAACTGATTTTCCCTCCCCCTGGTGCGTGAGTGTGTGTGTGTGTGTGTGTGTCAGGAAAGCACATGGTAAAGAATGCAGAGCAGCACAAGTGATGCTTCATCCTGTGTGTGTGTGTGTGTGTGTGTGTGTGTGTGTGTGTGTGTGTGTGTGTGTGTGTGTGTGTGTGTGTGTGTGTGTGTGTGTGTGTGTGTGTGTGTGTGTATATATATATATATATATATATATATATATATATATATATATATATATATATATATATATATATATATATATATATAAGTGTGTGTGTATATATATGTGTACATGTGTGTATATATGAGGAATAGATGTGGGGTGTGTGTGTGAGAGCACAGTAGCACTAGTAATACAATAACACAATAGGGAAGGAGTGTCAGTGTATAAGGAGAAGCCAGTGAATCACCCCAGTACGTGTGTGTGTATAAAGCAGTGTGAGCACATGTGTGTGTGTGTGTGTGTGTATATGAGACAGTACATGTATGTGTGTGTGTGTGTGTGTGTGTGTATACAGAAGCAGATAGATGTGAGTCAGGACTGAGCTGTATAGTGAGTGTGACAGATCACATGTAGCACATTAGTGTCAGATCTGGGAGTCATTAAAGGTGTAACACAATCCTCAACTGCTGGAGGGGGGGGGTCACAGGGGAGATGGGGGGGTAGGAAACCAGAACAGGTGGGGGGGAGTGTAATTGGGGGAAATAGAGGGAATAAGGGGAGAAGGGTAAAAAGGGGAGAAAGCAAATAAGGGTTAAGGGGAGGTATAAAGGGATTAGGTGAGTGGGGGGGGGCAGAGGTAAATCACAGGGACAAGGGGGGGTCAGTAGAAGAGAAGGTGAGTGGGGGGTGAAATAAGGAGGTTCTCAGCCCTCAGGCAGCACAGGGTATAGTATATAGAACTACTCACTCATTATATATACACACTATATATATATATTTATATATATACACACACACACACACACACACTATACATACACTATACACACACATATATATGTACATATACATACACACACTATATATATATATATACATACACACTATACATACACTATACATATATATATATATAAAAACACACACAGCTAACACTCCCAGAGAGAGAAATAAAGCACGAGGCTCCCAGCCCGTCCAACTACAATTCCCTCACATTTTTCTGAATCCAGTGACTGCTGGAGTAACGAGTATCCCCCTGGCACAGCCATTACCTACCGTAACACGTCTCCGACAGACAGACAGCGGACAGACACACAGCAGCACTTCGTGCGCCTCAGCCCCGGCTACTGAACACTGTCCTCCCCGCGCATCCACCCCGTCACGGCCACGCCTTTTCCAGAGACTCCACCTTCTCCGAGACACGCCCTCTATCGCCCACACACACTGCAAAGGAAATCCGGGAAACTCCACCCTTTCAGCTTTACACGCCGCAGTACTCTTAACATGTTTGGCTCCACCTCCTACATCAACTCCGCCCCATTCCCGCCTCACGACGCGCCTTCTTTTCCCACAACTTTCTGGACACGGGCTGCCAACTGTGGCCCCGCCTTCTAAACACGCCCACAATAATGATAATAAAAGGAATCCTGTCCAACACACGCCGGCTGCAACACCAACCGCGACCGCCAGAGCGAATGGGAATCCACCTTGTAACCGCCCCTCCTTCACTGGGACCCCGGCTCTTTCCCGCCACTGGCGTGAGTCACGTGGTGCCCATTCCTGGCTCATTCCTGGCTAGCGGGACGCGCTGTGTCCTCATGTGACCTCTTGGCCGCCAGCAGCAGCCAAGGGGGAGTAGCCTAGGAGCGCGCTCTGCTATTGGCTGCCGGGCATTGGCGTTTCCTGAGCTTCTTACATGGGCCTGGATATAAGTTTGCTCCCACCATAAATAAAGAGACGGGTCACCTTAAGTTAACTTTAGAGTGTGTGTCAGACGGTGAGATTAGTCCCCCAAATCTTCTCTACTGCGGGCGACTAATGTCCCCAAAATGGCTACAACTTGTCTGCAGAGTTGCATATGTTGTCTCATGAGGAAACTTTGGGCAACTTTGGAATTCTGAAGTGATGCTCAGCGCTGATTTTGAAGAAGAAGCCGCCTAAAGGTGGCCAAACACGGGCAGATAAAGCTGCCGATATCCGTCGTTTGGACCGATCTGAAAGCTTATCTGCCCGTGTATGGGGGCTTCCGACAGGTCTTCCCGATCGATATCTGGCCACGATATCAATCGGGAAGGTTGGATTTTTACCTGACCGACCCGTCAGAACCCCTTGGCGCATCGTAATTCGATCGTTGAGCGGATCTTTGCGTTCGAATTACCCCCGATATAGCCATGCAGTTAGTGGCATATCGGGGAAATATCCGCTCGTTTGACGATGTCGCCTTATGAGCGGATCTTTGAGTCTATGGCCACCTTTGAGGTGGCCAAAGACGCACAGATAATATCGTACAAAACTAATTTTCGTACGATATTCGGTGCGTGAATGGTGGGAAAAGTGCCGACCCATATCGGCGGAAGACTTGGATATCGGTCGGCTCATCGATCAGGCTGGATGGAAAATTTTGATCGGGTGCCTTTGAAGGGACTCAAACATCGGCCATTGTTAGAGCTGAATGGTCAGATACAAGTAGAATTCTATTGTTTCTTCCCGTATATCTACCTGTATATGTGACCATTCAGCTCTACACGTGTGTATTGAAACGAACGATCTTTCTTGGAAAGATCTTTTCCAAGAAAGAATGTAATTGTTACGTCTATGGCCCCCTTAAGGCTACTGTTCAAATGCCGCCCCCCTAGAGTTACACCTCTTCTGAAAAAATACCAACCATCCTATATATTTATCTTTATTCCCTATTAATAATATTGGGATCACTGACCTTCCTATATATTTATCTTTATTCCCTATTAATAACATTGGGATCACTGACCTTCCTATATATTTATCTTTATTCCCTATTAATAACATTGGGGTCACTGACCTTCCTATATACTTATCTTTATTCCATATTAATAACATTGGGATCACTGGCCTTCCTATATATTTATCTTTATTCCCTATTAATAACATTGGGATCACTGACCTTCCTATATATTTATCTGTATTCCCTATTAATAACATTGGGATCACTGACCTTCCTATATATTTATCTTTATTCCCTATT
Organism: Xenopus laevis; assembly: GCF_017654675.1. Classification (NCBI taxonomy): domain Eukaryota; kingdom Metazoa; phylum Chordata; class Amphibia; order Anura; family Pipidae; genus Xenopus; species Xenopus laevis. The sequence continues at coordinate 158,623,645 of NC_054381.1, forward strand.
AATAACATTGGGATCACTGACCTTCCTATATATTTATCTTTATTCCCTATTAATAACATTGGGATCATATCACTGACTTTCCTATATATTTATCTTTATTCCCTATTAATAACATTGGGATCACTGACCTTCCTATATATTTATCTTTATTCCCCATTAATAAGATTGGGATCACTGACCTTCCTATATATTTATCTTTATTCCCTATTAATAACATTGCGATCACTGACCTTCCTATATATTTATATTTATTCCCTATTAATAACATTGGGATCACCGACCTTCCTATATATTTATCTTTATTCCCTATTAATAACATTGGGATCACTGACCTTCCTATATATTTATCTTTATTCCCTATTAATAACATTGGGATCACTGACCTTCCTATATATTTATCTTTATTCCCTATTAATAACATTGGGATCACTGACCTTCCTATATATATATCTTTATTCCCTATTAATAACATTGGGATCACTGGCCTTCCTATATATTTATATATAGTTTCCCGCCAGTCCATTCTGACCCTAGGGGTTAGTGTCAATGTCGGTGTAATTCCAGGTGATTTGGGTGAAAAAACACCCACATTGTACCATGTGCCATAGACCTTAGGGCAGAGGCCCACGGCAAGATTTGTCACTCGCAATTTTTTAGATGCGGCTGCGGGCGACAAATCTTCCAAAAATGCCTCTCCATTGCCGGTAATAGAAATCTGCGGCTATGTCCAATTTCGGGTTGCCACCTTTTCACCCCGTGCAATCCGGACTTGGGGTGGGTCAGTGATGTCAGGGGTGGGGCAGGCAGTTTTGACCTGGGCAGCCTTTCAAAAAACCAGGCTGTCCCGGTCAAAACCCAGCAGTTTTCAATCCTAGTCCAATTGATTGCTAAATTTCCCAAAGTTGCCTCGGGAGGAAAGTTTGGATGATTTAGTGATCAATAAGCAATACTGCCAGCGATTTCTATTACCAGCAATTATATGCAAAGTGATGCCTTCTGGAATCAGAAGGTATTTGCTTGTTTCATGCCATACACACAGCACTGCTTAGATACCAAAAATGAGAGTTTTGATTCTCCCATCATGGGCGGAGACATGCAAATCACTCCTTTGTGTCCCTTTGGCCAACTATGAATCCAGAACTGCTGGTTTATAGCAAAGATACAGCCTAATGGTTCAGAGCCATATATCCAAACTTGCAGACAGCCTGATATATTGAAACATGGCTTCTGAACGGTAGGACTTGGAGAGTAGCAAAATGGGGAGCCAAATCTGGTTATGGTGAGAAGGGCTGAAAGGAGCCAAAAAGCCCTTAGCTAGCAATTATATGCAAAGTAAGGCATCAGGGGCGGAGACATGCAAATCACTCTTTTGGCTTCTTTTAGCCCTTCTCACCCTAACCAGATTTGGCTCAAAACATTTTATTACAAGCAATGGAGAGGAATTTTCAGGAGATTTCTCACCTGTGTCTAAAAAATCGTGGGCGACAAATCTTGTCTTTTGCCACTGCCCTTAAATGTCTTGCAAAGTAAAGTGCTGGTCCTGTTTGTTCCATAAACACTGATCTCTTTGTCCCTACAGGGAGCTGGAGCCAATCGCCGGCGCAGTGATTGCAGTGCAAGGCCTCTGACGCAGGCACCAAATAACCAGAATCCACAATATTATGGAGTTTGTAATCGAATCACCTTCAGGGGGCCAAAATTCCCAGGAAAACAGGAAGTTTTCCAGCAAATGGAATCAGGTCAGGGAGCTTTACTGATGAAGCATTGGGATGGTATGGGGTAGTGGGGCAGGGATCTTTACTGCAAAGCCTTAAAGATACAGTTCAGTATAAAAATAAAAACTGGGTAAATAAACAGCCTGTCCCAAATAAAAATGTTTCTAATATAGTTAGTTAGCCAAAAATGTATAAAGACTGGAGTGAGTGGATGTCTAACATAATAGCCAGAACACTACTTCCTGCTTTTCAGTTCTCTAACTCTTAATTAGTCAGCGACTTTAAAGGAACAGTTCAGTGTAAAAATAAAAACTGGGTAAATAGACAGGCTGTGCAAAATAAAAAATGTTTCTAATACAGTTAGTTAACCAAAATGTAATGTATAAAGGCTGGAGTGACTGGATGTGTAACCGAACAAAACACTACTTCCTACTTTTCAGCTCTAACTGAGTTAGTTAGTGACTATTAGGGATGTAGCCAACTGCCGATTTGGTGTTCGCGAACGCCGTTCACGAACACCGGCAAAAAATGCGAACGTTCGCGGACAGTTTGCGAACTTCGAACACCCGCTAAAATCGTTCGATTCAAACGATCGAAGGATTTTAATCATTCCATCGAAGGATTTTCATTCGAATCGAACGATCGAAGCCATTCGATCGAATGCTTTTCATTCGATCGAATGCTTACAATCGTTCGAACGAATGGAAATCATTCGATTTTTAGCGGTCGAAGGAATTCGAATGGTCGAATGGTCGAACGACTTGTATTCGAATCGAACGCGAACTCAAAATGCGAACGTTCCCAAACGTTCGCGAACATTCGGCGGACGCGAACGGTCGAAGTTCGCGCGAACTAGTTCGCAGCAGAACAGTTCGCTACATCCCTAGTGACTATAAGGGGGGCCACATGGGACATAACTGTTCAGTGAGTTTGCAATTGATCCTCAACATTCAGCTCAGATTCAAAAGCAACAGATATGACCCATGTGCCCCCCTCAAGTCCCTGATGAGGGGGTGCAGGCCCAGGCCCTGCACCCGGTAGTTACGCCCCTGCCCTGAACGCGGATTAGCGTATGTCCTTACATCGGCTTTTGTATAAACCTTGGATTCTTGTGCTCAGGAATTCAGATTTTCCAGATAAAGGATCTTTCTGTAATTTAGATCTCCATACCCCCTTCTAAAAATCATATAAACATTAAATAAACCCAAATAGGCTGGTTTTGCTTCCAATAAGGATTAATTATATCTTAGTTGGGATCAAGTACAAGCGACTGTTTTATTATTACACAGAAAAAGGAAACATGTTTTAAAATATTGTAATTACTTGATTACTATAGAGTCTATGGTAGACAACCTTCTGATTTCCAGACAAGGAATCCTATACCTGTAAATTAAATGGAACCAGGGTCGGACTGGGGGGCCCGGGGCCCACCGGGACTGCTGTCCAGGGGCCCCCCTCCGACCCCCTGCCCCCCTACTAAAACGCGTCGGGCCAGCAACAGCGCGCTCGGCGCGCATGCGCACCAGCGCCGTTCGGCGTGCATCGCCCGAAATTTTTTTTATTTTTGCCGATTGGAAATATCTGGAGAAGGGTTCTGGCCCGGCGGGGGCCCACGAGGGTCGGGGCCCACCGGGTTTTTTCCCGGTATCCCGCCGGGCCAGTCCGACACTGAATAGAACTGGAATCAAACTAAGAATGTATTGAACCTTAAACAAATCAATGCATTTTTTGGAATTCTGGAATTAAACATTTCCATAACGATATACCTGAGTTGTCCTACTTTTAGCTTTGGTTGAAATTATATTTATTTTTTCTTATAATTACTAATTATTAGGAATTATTATTACTTTTAGAAGGCACTGAGCAGGTCTTTGACCATATGAATATATTATAAGGGAAAATGTACCCCCTATTGTAAAAGGATATTAGAAGCCACCGAGGGGTTGTTCTGTGACCATATAAAGGCACAAGGCTGCAGGCTGAGTTATACAGGGAACTCTGAGTATCACTCATGTATTATAAGGGATAATGTACCCCCTACTGTAAATGATAAGGATATTAGAAGTCACTGAGGGGTTGTTCTGTGACCATATAAAGGCACAAGGCTGCAGGCTGAGTTATACAGGGAACTCTGAGTATCACTCATGTATTATAAGGCATAATATACGCCCTACTGTAAATGATAAGGATATTAGAAGTCACTGAGGGGTTGTTCTGTGACCATATAAAGACACAAGGCTGCAGGCTGAGTTATACAGGAAACTCTGAGTATCACTCATGTATTATAAGGGATAATGTACCCCCTACTGTAAATGATAAGGATATTAGAAGTCACTGAGGGGTTGTTCTGTGACCATATAAAGACACAAGGCTGCAGGCTGAGTTATACAGGGAACTCTTGAGTATCACTCGTATTTTAAGGGATAATGTACCCCTACTGTAAACGATAAGGATATTAGAAGCCACTGAGGGGTTGTTCTGTGACCATATAAAGGCACAAGGCTGCAGGCTGAGTTATACAGGGAACTCTGAGTATCACTCATGTATTATAAGGAATAATGTACCCCCTACTGTAAATGATAAGGACATTAGAAGCCACTGAGGGGTTGTTCTCTGACCATATAAAGGCACAAGCCTGCAGGCTGAGTTATACAGGGAACTCTGAGTATCACTCGTGTATTATAAGGGATAATGTACCCCCTACTGTAAATGATAAGGATATTAGAAGTCACTGAGGGGTTGTTCTGTGACCATATAAAGGCACAAGGCTGCAGGCTGAGTTATACAGGGAACTTTGAGCATCACTCATGTATTATAAGGGACAATGTACCCCCTACTGTAAATGATAAGGATATTAGAAGTCACTGAGGGGTTGTTCTGTGACCATATAAAGACACAAGGCTGCAGGATGAGTTATACAGGGAACTCTGAGTATCACTCATGTATTATAAGGGATAATATACGCCCTACTGTAAATGATAAGAATATTAGAAGTGCTTTTATAAAGGTCATAGGACTCCAAGGTGACTTTTAATTAAAATACTATAGGGTATGTGTAATGTTGTATAACAGACACATTTATGTGCGTCTTGTTCCTCTCAGCAATTGATCTTCATTCTCTCTTCAGACTTGGTCAGAGTTTAATTGACATCTCTATTACATCAATGGAGTGTGTTCTCTTTGTCTTTAATATAACTATAATAGAGTTAACAACCTTAAAAAAAACAAAAACACAAAAGTTTGCAGAATTAAAACAGCCCAAAGCCAATGATCAGATTCATTAAATTAATATTGACATCTCACCTTCACCCCATTCTAAAGGAATAACGTTATTTTCCAGTGCCAAAGTGCTTCTACAATAATAATTTGTGTAAAAAAGTAATTTGTATAAAAAAAAGCTTTCGGTCAAAGTTTGACTCTTGACTCCAGTTGAAGACAGACAGAATGTTGACATTAAAGGGTATTGTCTTTATTATTTCCGAATCCGTTTTAATTGATTATGTTTAGAAAGTTCTTTATTTCCATTAGTTGAAATTCTCGTGGGTCACAATGTTCCCAAAAGGACTGGTCAATATCAGCTGCAGTGTTTGCTCAAGGTCTAGTTGCCCAAATCAACAAACAGTTGTTCTATCAGCAAGTATGTATTTGTCTGCTGCTTGTAAGCAAACCTCTGATTGGTTACTGGTGGGGTTACTAGGCCCTGAGCAAATTCTTTACCTGTTATTATGCCATAAAGCAAGGCAGGACTGCTTCTTACAATCAGGATCAGATAGGATCTGTGCAGCCACTGGGACAGAATGTTCTGTTATACAGATAGCTAGAATCTCAGCTGCCATAAAGCAGGGCAAGACTGCTGCTTACAATGGGGATCAGATAGGATCTGTGCAGCCACTGGAACAGAATGTTCTGTTATACAGATAGATAGAATCTCAGCTGCCATAAAGCAGGGCAAGACTGCTGCTTACAATGGGGATCAGATAAGATCTGTGCAGCCACTGGGACAGAATGTTCTGTTATACAGATAGCTAGAATCTCAGCTGCCATAAAGCAGGACAGGACTGCTGCTTACAATGGGGATCAGATAGGATCTGTGCAGCCACTGGGACAGAATGCTCTGTTATACAGATAGATAGAATCTCAGCTGCCATAAAGCAGGACAGGACTGCTGCTTACAATGGGGATCAGATAGGATCTGTGCAGCCACTGGGACAGAATGTTCTGTTATACAGATAGCTAGAATCTCAGCTGCCATAAAGCAGGACAGGACTGCTGCTTACAATGGGGATCAGATAGGATCTGTGCAGCCACTGGGACAGAATGTTCTGTTATACAGATAGCTAGAATCTCAGCTGCCATAAAGCAGGATAGGACTGCTGCTTACAATGGGGATCAGATAGGATCTGTGCAGCCACTGGGACATAATGTTTTGTTATACAGATAGCTAGAATCTCAGCTGCCATAAAGCAGGACAGGACTGCTGCTTACAATGGGGATCAGATAGGATCTGTGCAGCCACTGGGACAGAATGCTCTGTTATACAGATATCTAGAATCTCAGCTGCCATAAAGCTACTAGCAGGAAACACCAAACAAAAAATGTAATTCACCAACTACAAAAATGAGAGATGTTAAAATATAAACTGGATTCAAACAAGGTTACGTTTATGACAACTTCTCCCTTTATTGAGGAGCATTTGCTGAACTTGCAGTTTATTTAGAAGATTAATTTGCTAAGAGCAAGATAAAATAAATGCACACAAAGCCGTTCTCTTCACTTTCTGAAATGCAGTAGAGGCCGCATTATTTATCTTCCCTGCTATCAAGTAATAGACACTTTCCCATACACTGTGTATCTGTGTTGCAACTTGCCTCTCACATAACTGCGGCCTGGTTGCAAACATTACACATGTTCCCTATTGGTTGGAAGCTGCTGATATTTCATTAAGATTTTATCTGATCTTGTCAGTGCACAAACCTTTCTGTGTTGTGGGTAAAATGTGCTACTGTTCTGCGCTGAGAGTAATAAGTGTGATATAAAATTGTTTTGGGGGATGCTAACGATGTTGTTCCATCTCAACTTTTATTTTTAGCAACACTTATTTATAAAGCACCATCATATTCCGCAGCGCTGTACAACAGGTGGGTGTATACATCAGACATACAGGTTGCCTGCAAAATACAACTAATAACTGAAACAAGAGGTAGAGAGGGCCCCACAGTAATAGGTCACCCGGACCCCCTGGGTGGTGGGTGCTATGAACAAGTAGAATGTGCCCCAATGAAAAAAACTCACTGATCTGACCACAACACCCCATGACGCCAAAGCTTTGTCCACTCCCAGGTCGGACTGGGCTGTCGGGACACCAGGAAAAAACCTGGTGGGCCCCGCCATCCCAGACCTGTTCCCTACCTGGACCCTGGTGCGGCTGTAAGGAGAAAAAGATACATGCAGGGGGGCCAGAGGGGGCTTTGCAGCTGTAATAAGGTGCGGTATTCGGCCGAAGGATTCTGGGGTTTGGCCGAATGCAAAAAAGTGGATTTTGCGCATCCCTACATATCACATTCCCCTTCTGGCATCTAGTACCCTCTGTACTCTCTGTGCCCCCATGATGGCTTTGTAGAGCTCAATATACTAGGGATGCACCATTCGAAACAAATCAGAATCCTAATTTGCATATGCCAATTACGGGTGGGAAGGGGAAATTTTTACTTCCTTGGCACAAAAAGTCACGCGATTTCCTTCGCAGCCCCTTATTTGCATATGCAAATTAGGATTTGGTTCGGTCGTGCAGAAGGATTCGGCCAAATCCGAATCCTGCTGGAAAAGACTGAATCCTGGTCGAATCCTGAACCGAATCCTGGATTCATTGGTTTTTAAAGTTATTTGTACATGTAATTGCTTTAGAAAGCAGCGTCTGCTTGCCTGTTTGCATTCTATGCACTGCCGATTCTGATTCATGAAACATTGTAGCAGAGGCCGACTGATAAACAGACCTGGAGGCTGGCTATGTTGTTGAAAAATTTAAATGAATGGAAAATTGCTTAGATTTACATTTTTTTTTAATTAGGCAAAAATGGTTGTTGGTTGGGGTTCCCATTTAATCTGTTTTTTTTTAACTTTTTTTTAAGCTAATGCCACACAAGGCTATACGGTCTGATCAGCCGACCCATGTGCCGGCACCGTTAGTCACTGCATCGTCCCGGCAGCAGGCACCTGGAGCAAATTTCTGTGTCTAAATGTGTAAGTGTGCATTTTGGCACTGAAATCCACGTCGTATGCATGCACCGTGGCCAACTGTGACTTTTGGAGCATGCACAGGGGTGAGCTGATTCTCCACATGAGTTCATCTGCTGGCTTAAAATCAACCTGGAGTGGATGTAGCCTTAAAGGAATACTGTCATGGAAAAACACAATAGTGCTGCTCCAGCAAAAAAGGTCCGCCCTCCCCACCACACAGTAAAAAAACAAAAAAAATATTGGTGGGTAGGGTTCCCACATGTTAATAAAAAATAAAAAGATATTGGTGGTCAGGGCCCCAAATAAAAAAACATTTGTGGCCAGGGCCCCCCGATTAAAAATATTGGTGGCTAGGACCCCACATGAGAAAAAAAAATTGTTGGGCAAAATTGGTGGCCAGCCCCCACATTATAAGAAATTGGTGGCCAGGGCCCCTTAAACGTCCATGCCTTCCCGAAGTCAGCAGCTCTCAGAAAGATTATCAGCTAATCAAGTATGTGTGGCGTGGCCGGGCCCCCTTACCCTTGGGGCCCCCTACAACTCTCCCCCCTGTCCCCCCCTGATGGCTGCCCTGACTGCTGTACTGCAAGTTTGAGTGATACCCCCCTTCCCCCCCCCCCACAGCCTAACAACAGAACAATGGGAAGGTAACCAGATAGCAGCTCCCTAACACAAGATAACAGCTGCCTGGTAGATATAAGAACAACACTTAATAGTAAAATCCTGGTCCCACTGAGACACATTCAGTTACATTGAAAGCAGTTCCATCCTGAAGTGCTGGATCTTTCTGAAATCACATGACCAGGCAAAATGACCTGAGATGCACCTACACACCAATATTACAACTAAATACACTTGCTGGTTCAGGAATGACATTTTATATTGTACAGTGAATTATTTGCAGTGTAAGTGTCATTTAGAAATAAAAACTACACCATAAAAATTATGACAGAATTCCTTTAATATCATGCACTCTCTGGCTGTCCTTATGTACGCTAGATAATATGTCAGTCACAGGTAAGGCCGGAATGGCAGCCAATCAGGACGACAGTTGGACATAGACTTCAGGTTGTGCAAGCGTATAACTTCTGCTACTGATCTACTCCTCTTGAAATTTTATTTGTAGTCTTTCCTGCGGAATCAGCAGAATCAGCTCTGGTTTCTGCATCCACGCTCCTAATGCATTTTGGCAACTTTCAATGCGGTCTTTCCCAGCCTCGATCACAATAAGAGACATTACTCATAATGAATATGGTTTAGGATTAGGTGTATCCTCCCAAGCCATGAGTCACGCTCAAGTTTGCTGCGTCCATTAGTGAATTCATGTATCTCATTAGGAAACAAGATTTATCTGCTTTTTCACAATGCAGCAATGTATCCAAACAGTGACAGTTAATGACCATGAATAAATATTTGAGTGAAATTACCAGTGGGCAGATTTATCAAAGGTCGAATTGCGAATTCATGTGAATTTTTTTTTTACTCGAAATTCAAATGGGAGGGTATTTAAGAAAAAATGTGAACATCTAAAACGAATATTACTGACTTGAAAACTCAAACTGAATTTGAATTGAATTTGACTAAAACGCAAATTGAGTTTTTCTTCAGACAAAAACTCGAAATGTCAGGAAAGCTATCAACATCTTCAAATGGGTCTCTGGACCACCGCCATTGACTTATACAACTGGGCAGGATTTAGGTGGCGAATAGTCGAATATGAATTGTTCCAAGGGTCAAGGTTTGATAAATCTCGAAATTCAGATTCGAATCAAGTTTGGATTATTCCCAATTCGAATTAGTGAGTTTTGTCCAAAAATACAATTAGAGAATTTGAATTTACTATTTGACTCTTAATAAATCTGCCCCAAAGTGTAATAGTTACATACAGTAGTTACATGAAGGGTCCAGGGCCCAACAGGGGTTGTTGACTCAGGGACCCGCTCCCCCCCAGCCGCAACCCCTCTCCAACCCCCACGCATACATACCTTATTCTTTTTGCGGCCGTGATTGGGCAATGTAGGAAGGTCAAAGGGGGCAGTGCCCTGTGTTTCTGGCCAAGGAGCAGGTTTGGGTTGGTGGGGCCCAAGTTACCCTAGCAACCATGCATTCATTAGAATAAGAGGCTGGAATTTGCACACAGGAGGACTTGAATAGAAAGATTAGTAATAAAAAGTAGCAATAACAAATATTTTTAGCTTTATGGAACATTTTTTTATGGAGCATTTTTTTAGATGGGGTAAGTGACCCCCATTTGAAGCTGGAAAGAGTCAGAAGAAAAAGGCAAATAATCCAAAAACAAGGTCAATTGAAAAGTTGTTTAGGATTGGCCATTCTGTAACATACTAAAAGTTAACTGGAAGGTGAACCAAACATTTAAAGGGGAACTATAGTAAAAATGAACATTTAAAAGGGACCCATCACCCCAAAAAAAATATTCAAAATCCTATTTTATCACATTATTCAAGCAAAATGAGCTTTAATTACACTACATAAATTATTTGAATCTTGTTTCCTTCAGTCTGGGAATTCATAATTATAACAAGCAGGTATAACAAGTACTTTTATTATACAGATTTTTGAGTCTGGATTACAGGTCCACTTTAAGAACAAAATGAAGACATTTTCTAAATATAATCAATTAAAAATTCTGCCCTGTTTCTGCACTAATCAGGTTACTTGCCACTATTTCCCGCTCCGCATTTGTCTCTCTTCTTCTTCTCTTTAAGCAGGGGTCAGGAGTCTGATTTTGATTGGCAGTTAGGTCTAACATAACTTTTGGGAGGGGGGGTGCTCCTTTGCCCACATGAAGGATTTATGCCAAGATTTTGTTTCGTCTTGAGCCAGTTATTTGAGTGAGTTTCAATGCATCTGCTAGGCCAGGGAGCCCCCAAAAAATGTACATTAGATCTGTCAATCAAAATCCTACGTGAAGAGAGAGAGAGAGATGCTGAGAGGGAGACATTGAGGAGTAACTTAATTATTTATTATTTTATTTATTTATTTTTAATTGATTATATTTAAAAGGTTTTGCATTTCAAGATGACGAAGCTTATATTAAATTTTCATTTTTACAATAGTTCCCATTTAAGGAGCAACGCTAATTAACCCCTAGACTCAAGTAAGCACAGCACAAAGCGGGTCTGATGTTCCAGTAGAATACAGCTATATACTGGGGCAACATTGGGGTGATGGAAAACTTTAGGCTTAGAGTAAATATAGAGAAAAGTCCTCCCTGCATATAAATTATTAGAAACTGGCGAGGTAGGGTGGAGCTTAAAACCATGGTGTTCACTGAAGGCCTGCCAGTTATCTTGTTCATATCAGTTGTGCAGTTTAGACAATGTCATTGGATGAGGAGTGCATTTGCAAGTTCATGGGGTTTTCGTGAAACATCTCCATGGGCGATAGGGCCAACGATTGGCACAGTTAGGCCCGGCATGTGTGTGGCCAAATCAGGCCCAGGTCTGCTTGTTTGGTGGCCTTGCCTGTGTATGGCCAGCATAACAGAATGGCCCTCATTTTGCTAAGAGTCATTCCATGGATAGGGTCAGTGGTGTAACTAGAGTGTACTGGGCCCCTCTGGAAAAAAAATCTTAAAAGGGGCCTGGTGCACTCTAGTTACGCCACTGATCCCCATCTTCTCGCCCACTTGCTGCCCCGCCTCTGCCCACTTCCTGCCCGCCTGTGCCCCGCCAACACCCCAACTCCGCTCCTCCCACTTCTCACCCTGACTTGCGTACCCCTTCTCGGCAGTAAGACTGCGGCTGGGGAGGAGGGGGTTTTATTAGCTAGAGCAGGGGTCCCCAACCTTTTTTACCCGTGAGCCATGTTCAAGTGAAAAATAATGTCGGAGAGCAACAGAAGCATGCGAAAAGTTCCTAGGGCTTCTAAATAAGGGCTGCGATTGGGCATTGGTAGCTTCTATGTTGACTTGCAGCCAACAGGAGGCTCTGTTTGACAAACACCTGGTTTTTATGCAACTAAAGCTTTCCTTTAAGCCAAGGATTCAAAAACAAGCACCTGCTTGAAGGCCACTGAGGGCAACATCCAAGGGGTTGGAGAGCAACATGGTTGGCCACTGGTTGGGGACAACTATAGAGGAAGCAGACCCAACAGTCTGGGCCCCCCTGTTCCCCAGGCCCCCCTGCGACTGTGGGTCTGCTTCCTCTATAGTTACGCCATTGGATAGGGTGCATGTTCGACAGCCCTGCCCTAATTGCTGAGACCCCCACCTTGCCTTACAACATGCAAATCGAGCAGGGAATTTTTCACGCAACACTGTTAAAGGAGAACTAAGGCCTAACTAAAGAAGTAGCTAGAAATGTTGTACATGATGCTTTTTGCTTCTGTACCAGCCCAAGGCAACCACAGCCCTTTAGCAGTAAAGATCTGTGTCTCCAAAGATGCCCCAGTAGCTCCCCATCTTCTTTTCTGCTGATTCACTGCACATGCTCTGTGCTGCTGTCACTTACTGAGCTTAGGGAGCCACTCACAATATACAGTACACATAGAATAGAAATGTCACAATATAAGGCTGATTAGTAATTAATACACATAATTACTACATGGCAGCACAGAAACCAGTGCAATTAGCATCAGAATTGAATAATCAGCAAACCTGTAGCATCAGCTTATATTACAGCCAGGGAAGCTCATTTTCTGCTGGATAATTAGTGACGAGCCCTAAGCTTAGCTTCTCAACAGCCAATCAGAGCCCACTGAGCATGTGAGTGTCACAGACACTTTCCAAGATGGTGACCCCCTGTGACAAGTTTGAAGTCCTGGATCATTGCTGCTATTGACAAGCTCAAACTTTAGCCTCGTGCAATAAGTTCACTATATAATATACGCCATTTTTAACCACATTCTTTTTTTAGGTTTTAGTTCTCCTTTAATGAACAGTGATGAGTGAAATATTTTGCCATGAAAATGACTGCCATAGAATCCAATGGGTCAAAAAAATTTGTCGCCTATAGACTTCAATGCAATTTGGCAAATTTTTGAGGTTTCTTGAATTTTTGGCAAAGCAAAGTGGGTCAGATTCGCCCATCATTATTAGTGTATGAACAAGTAGCACTTAATGGAAACATTCTAACACTGCCCAGGAGTCTTAGGAATGGTAGTTAATAAGCCTTTGCCGAGGGAATTATCTTGACATGACTTTGTATCTGTAGCTAGCATACTATTGAGGAATGTTCCAGCTCGCTCAGGAATTCACATTAAGCATGCTAAGCCAGGGCATGTTTGGCTTTGGAACAAGCTGTTAGACTCCCTGGGAAATCAGCTTAGTTATAGGACAGAGATCTCCTGTTTAGTGATGGGCGAATTTATTCGCCAGTCGCGAATTCGCTGCGAATTTGCCTGATTCGCCGCCAGCGAATAAATTTGCGAAATGCCTGCGAAAATCCGCCGACAAAAAATTCGCTGGCGTCAAGAAAAATTTTCGCCGGCGTGGAAAAAAACGGACACTGGCGTCAAAAAACGGGCGCCAGCGTCAAAAAAACGGGCGCCAGCTTAAAAAAACGGCGTCGGCATCAAAAACGAGACGCCGGTGCCGTTTCGCAAATTTTTTGCCTTTTTCGCAAATTCGCCCATCACTACTCCTGTTTAATGGGAGGCTGAGGGGAGGCACTCGGGGCGAAATAATCAGAGAGGCTCTAAATACAAGTTCCCCTTTTGATGACCCTCGTTTTTCTTAAAGGAGACATATTGTGTGAAAAACAACAATGTGCCAGTGCATTGCAATAGAACATGAATTTATTCGCCAGGCGCGAATTCGCTGCGAATTTGCGTTGATTCGCCACCGGCGAATAAATTTGCGAAACGCCTGCGAAAATGCTTTAAAAAAGTAGAGTTTCTGTGGATTTATTGAAAGTTTCTGCAAAAACCCCACTAGTCCCGCCCATCTGTTCTTCTTGCTGCTGCCTCCTTTCCCAGGCTGTGCAGGGGAGCCGGCGGCACTCAGCGCACTGCACTGTAGGACAGGAACCAATCAGCACCTAGCAGGACCTGATAGGGAACTGAAGCTTGTCTTTGCTTCTGGGACTGCAGGGCTGTGATTGGCTAGCCGCTCCTAGTGTGCTTCTGGCTTTGACACGCCCATCCTTCATTTGAAACATGACCAGGGGCCATAGCAGATCTACAGGGAGCTCCAATAACGGCGCCATTTTTAAAGATATTAATTTTTAGCCCAAATTAAAATCAGCACCATATATGATTCATTATTTCCTACAAAATCCATATACCCTATACAGTATGTCTCCTTTAAAGCTCTATGATATTGCTTTCCAAACACCCGAGGCCGTCATGCAATCTGTGTGAGTTTTTGGGTCATCACAGAAAAATAGATGCGCGGTAATTTAGTCTGCATAAGGGCATGGGTTTATCAAGTCTGACCATTACAAAATACTGTACAGCTATGGGATCCATTATCCAGAAACCTGTTATCCAGAAAGCTCCAACATATGGGAAGTCTATTTTCCATAGACCTCATTTTAATCAAATCATTCAAATTTTTAAAAAACTACTTTCCCTGTAATAAGTAGACAATACCTTTTATTTGATCCAAACAAAATAGAATTATCCTTATTGGAGGCAAAACAATGCTTTTGGGTTTAATTAATGTTTAAATTATTTTTTTACTATATGGAGATCCAAATTATGGAAAGACCTCTAATCCAGAAACCCCCGTTCCCAAGCATTCTGGTATATAGCATACAGGTCCCATACCTGTATCAAAACTCCTGATACCGGTTAGTGTTTCAAGGAAATCCAAAGAAGTCTCATGGATTTGGGATGTATTTATTTGACGTTCATATCGGTGGTCTACAGTTTCTCCCAGCCAAGACCATCTCCCTCTTTAAATTAATTTGTCTGATTATGACATTTGCGGGGTTATTAACTTGACATCATTTTTTTCTGGTGGGGTTCTTTTTTCGACAAAAACTATTTATTATACTCCAATGCTGCAAAAAGCCCAAATCCGAAAATCTGTCATCTTAGACCTGTTAAGGTCATGTACAAGGGAGAGTCACCTATCCCAATTTGAAGATATCGTGGTCTGTGCTGGGTTTAGTCCAATAATTCGATAAATTTGGAGGTTTTGGGTAAAAACCCCAAAAAATTAAAAAAATGCACAATTCGGGTTTTCTCTTGATTTTATCAAGTATTTTACTGATCCGGTTAATTAGAGTCATTTTCTTAATAAATAAGGCAAAAGTGGGGATGGGAGTTTGGTTGAGCTTTTCTTAATGATAAAATCAGATTTTAGTAAATAACCCCGTTGACGACCGGAATCAGCTTCAAGACCCGTACCTGCTTGACTCTTTTATATATATATATAGTATCAGTTTTCATTTAACAGCCCCCCAAATCTTCCATCCTTACCGTCAGTTGCTCTGCATGCACCAACGGCAGGCTTACATGATAATGGCTACCTGTGGCCTCCGTTGGGCTTAGATTGAAAGCAAACAAAGAGGTCCCTCATTCCTTGCATCATTTCAGCATTCCAGGATCCGGTTACCATGGCAACTTACAAATGGCATCCATCAGTTCCCACCCGGTGGCTTGTGCAGCGCGGGGTGTGTGTGGGGGGAGATTTATTTATCTTTTCTGTTAATGACAGTTTTATGAGTATGTGACAAGCTGTATGTGCCAATCACCAAGCAGCACTAGCCCGAGCCTTGTCATTAATTGGGAATTCTGTGCCAGTCACAATGACCCACATACCATCTATATTGTTATTAGAATTAATAATATTCAGTCTAGGAAATCTGGATGCACCTGCCCCCGGGCTCAGTGATCGGACAAGCATTGGGGGCAATAGATCCCAGACATTGGCTGCACAGGCTATAGCTTTGGCTCCATAGATTGGCCTAAAAGATACCAATTTATTCTGGATAACTGTTTTTTTACTGCTATTCTGTTGACCTGTGAGACACACATGGAGATTCGGGGATATTAATCGCCCATCGATAAATCGCCTCTTCTTCGGGCGACTAATCTCCCTGCAATGCCTTCTGGCCGGCTAGAATCTAAATCGCAGACGAGATGGCACTCGGAGCACAACTCGTGAGGCAACTTCTGACGGCTAAGGGTAAGGCCAGAAGAGGAGATTCGGGGAGATTTTGTCGCCTGGCGATTTATCGCCATGTCTTTTGCGCGGCTATCTCCCCGAACTGCCTCAGCGTCTTTTCCCCATAGGCTACAGCGCAAAATCGCCTGCGCTAATGCACACGCGGCGATGCATTTTCAATAGTCGGCCAAAGTTGCCTCAGTGAGGCAACTTTGGGCGACTATTGAAAACGCATCGCCGTGTGTATATTAGCGCAGGTGACTTTTTATTCTAGCCTATGGGGAAAAAACGCTGAGGCAGTTCGGGGAGATAGTCGCGCAAAAGACGTGGCGATAAGTCGCCAGGCGACAAAATCTCCCCGAATCTCCTCGTCTGGCCTTACCCTTAGGAAAATGAACCGCTCCCCCAGGCAATTTAGATTTTAGCTGGTGGGAAGGCAGTTCGGGGAGATTAGTTTCCCGTAGAAGAGGCAATTTGTCGCCGGGCAACGGAATCTCCCGAATCTCCACGTGTGTCTCTGCCCTTAAGCTTGCTATACATATGGAGATCCACTTGTTTGCTAATGTTGAGGTGAGTGATACTGGACTGATTCGATTGTGAGCCCTAGGGCCCAACGATCGGATCATTACAAGGAGAAAACAGGCGGTTGGATTGAGGATCACATAAACAAACGATGCAGTCTTCGATCAGACTTTTAAATCTGCGTCATCGATATCTGGCTGACTTTCAGCCAGAAATCGATCAGGGAAGCCCATCGGAGGGCCCCATACACTGGGCAATAAGTTGTTAACTTAATCTGTCTGCAGTTTAAGGCAAGGGGCCTTAAAGGAGAAGCAAACCCTAATGTTAAAAAAACCCTACCTTACATAGACCCCCCCCAGCCTAGCTGCTACCCCGGAAAAAATTCCCCTAAGTCTTTACTTACCCCTTGGTGCAGATTCTGTCCAGCGGAGTTCACGGGAGCCATCTTGAGCCGCTTTGGTAATGTTCGGGTCTTCTCCCGGTGCTTTGGAAATTTCTGTGGGTTTTGGCGCATGCGGAGTTGTCGCAAAACTGTAAATTGCTCCAACTGCGCATGCGCCGATACGCCACTTACTTCCCGAAGATTACCAAAGAGAAGAAGATGGCGCCCGCGAACTATGCCGGACAGAATCTGCACCGAGGGGTAAGTTAAAGGGATCCTGTCATCAGAAAACATGTTTTTTTCAAAACACATCAGTTAATAGTGCTGCTCCAGCAGAATTCTGCACTGAAATCCATTTCTCAAAAGAGCAAACAGATTTGGGGCTAGACATTTTGTCAATTTCCCAGCTGCCCCTGGTCATGTGACTTGTGCCTGCACTTTAGAAGAGAAATGCTTTCTGGCAGGCTGCTGTTTTTCCTTCTCAATGTTAATGAATGTGTCTCAGTGGGACCTGGGTTTTAACTATTGAGTGTTGTTCTTAGATCTACCAGGCAGCTGTTATCTTGTGTTAGGGAGCTGCTATCTGGTTACCTTCCCATTGTTCTTTTATTTGGCTGCTGGGGGGGAAAAGGGAGGGGTGATATCACTCCAACTTGCAGTACAGCAGTAAAGAGAGATTGAAGTTTATCAGAGCACAAGTGACATGACTGGGGGCAGCTGGGAAATTGACAATATGTCTAGCCCCATGTCAGATTTAAAAATTGAATAAAACAAAATCTTTTTGCTCTTTTGAGAAATGGATTTCAGTGCAGAATTCTGCTGGAGCAGCACTATTAACTGATTCATTTTTAAAAAATTCCCATGACAGTATCCCTTTAAGACTTAGGGCATTTGCCCAGGGTAGCAGCTAGGTTGGGGAGGGAGGGAGGTTTATGTAGGGTAAGGGGTAGGGCTTTTTTACTTTAGGGTTTGCTTCTCCTTTAAGACCACATACTATGAAGGAAACAGCACAGAAGTGGACCTCTTGCTTAAACACAGAAATTTCACAGAAATTTTGAATTATGTTTTCTTTTAATAAGTAAATTGTTATTTTGGGATTGACTTGCCCTTTAAATATCTGTTCTTTGCTTCCATTATCAAAAGGGGTGGTTCACCTTTACATCAACGTTTAGTATGTAATAGAATAGCCAATTGTATGCAACTTTTCAAATTTATTTATTTATTTATTTGTCATAGTTCTTGAATGATTTGCCTTCTTCTTCTGACTCACTGACCCCATCTAAAAGACAAATGCTTTGTAAGGCTACAAATGTATTTTTATTACTTTTATTACTCATCTTTCTATTCTGGCCTCTCCTATTCATATTCCAGTCTCTTATTCAAATCAGTGCATGGTTGCTAGGGGAATGTGGACCTCAGCAACAAGACTGCTGAAACAGCAAACTGAAGAGCTGCTGAATAAAAAGCTAAATAACTCAAAAATCACAAATATTAAACCAATTGCAAATTGTCTCAGAATATCCCTCTCTACATCATATTAAGGGGCAGATTTATCAAGGGTCGAATTTTGAGGTGACAAGAGTTTTTTTTAAAAAAAAAATCAAAGTTTTACCGCATTCAATCGAATTTGATTTTTCAAAGTCCACCAAATGCCTCCGAATGGGTTCTAGGAGGTCCCCCATAGGCTAAAACAGCAATTCAGCAGGTTTCAGATGGCGAATGGTCTAAGTGGAAATTTTAAAGAGACATAATATATATTTCGATATTCGAATGTTCACATTTTTTTCAAATTCAAATCAAATTTTGGACTATTCGATAGTCAAAGTACTAACTAGCTCGAAAATTGAATTTTTAAATTCGAATTTTCACTTTGACCCTTGATAGATCTGCCCCTAACAGTTAGCTTAAAGGTAAAAACCCCTTTAAGTGAGAACTTTTCTGATTTTCTCCCGAGACAAACTGGAGACGAGTTCAAACGGTTGTTTTGTTTCTTCAACCTCATCTACCTGCACCTGCAATATGTTTTAAGCAAACACAGTTTCTGTGCAGGGTGACAGTACATTATGTATAAATGCAAATAAAACACGTTTTCTTTTTTGTTGGTCCTTTAAATTCTAAGCCTTTCTGAAAAGCCTCTCAGTGACACGAAGTGAGAGGAAAGTGCCAGTTCTTTTATTTATCTTACTAAGAGTTGCCTAATAATACAGCTCCTCTGGGCCTGGCATCTTCTCTCTATTTACTCCTCTTACTGGGAAACTATTCTGTATATTAATCAAGCACAGCATGTCCACATGATACCAACGTGATACCTACGTGATACCAACGTGATACACAATTCAACTCTTCTGATCAGATTTCTCCATTCATATTTATTTTCCTTAAAAATAGGAAATTCATAATTTTTTGGCAAAACGTGCATATTTTATTACTGCAAATAAACATTTGGGTACCCCTAGAACTATAGCAGGGAAACACCCCAATGTTTCTATATATCTGTAACCTTGTTATGAGCTAAGGGGGCCCAGTCTGAAGGTCAGTTAGGGGGAGATTTGGGGTGAGTGATTATTTGTACCCTGGGTACCCCTGGAACTATAGCAGGGTGACACCCCAATGTTTCTATATATCTGTAACCTTGTTATGAGCTAAGGGGGCCCAGTCTGAAGGTCAGTTAGGGGGAGATTTGGGGTGAGTGATTATTTGTACCCTGGGTACCCCTGGAACTATAGCAGGGTGACACCCCAATGTTTCTATATATCTGTAACCTTGTTATGAGCTAAGGGGGCCCAGTCTGAAGGCCAGTTAGGGGGAGATTTGGGGTGAGTGTTTATTTGTATCCTGGGTACCCCTGGAACTATAGCAGGGTGACTGTTACCCCAATGTTTCTATATATCTGTAACTTTGTTATGAGCTAAGGGGGCCCAGTCTGAAGGTCAGTTAGGGGGAGATTTGGGGTGAGTGCTTATTTGTGCCCTGGGTACCCCGGGAACTATAGCAGGGTGACTGTTACCCCAATGTTTCTATATATCTGTAACCTTGTTATGAGCTAAGGGAGCCCAGTCTGAAGGTCAGTTAGGGGGAGATTTGGGGTGAGTGTTTATTTGTACCCTGGGTACCCCTGGAACTATAGCAGGGTGACTGTTACCCCAATGTTTCTATATACAGTATCTGTATCCTTGTTATGAGCTAAGGGGGCCCAGTCTGAAGGTCAGTTAGGGGGACATTTGGGGTGAGTGATTATTTGTACCCTGGGTACCCCTGGAACTATAGCAGGGTGACACCCCAATGTTTCTATATATCTGTAACCTTGTTATGAGCTAAGGGGGCCCAGCCTGAAGGTCAGTTAGGGGGAGATTTGCGGTGAGTGATTATTTGTACCCTGGGTACCCCTGGAACTATAGCAGGGTGACACCCCAATGTTTCTATATATCTGTAACCTTGTTATGAGCTAAGGGGGCCCAGTCTGAAGGTCAGTTAGGGGGAGATTTGGGGTGAGTGTTTATCTGTACCCTGGGTACCCCTGGAACTATAGCAGGGTGACTGTTACCCCAATGTTTCTATATATCTGTAACCTTGTTATGAGCTAAGGGGGCCCAGCCTGAAGGCCAGTTAGGGGGAGATTTGGGGTGAGTGTTTATTCGTGATCTTGGTACCCCTGGAACTATAGCAGGGTGACTGTTACCCCAATGTTTCTATATATCTGTAACCTTGTTATGAGCTAAACGGCCCAGTCTGAAGGTATAGTGACCGCTATACCCAAGTTTCAATATGTTAATTTCTTTCTCTAACTGAATGCTGGGCTATAAAACAGGGTCTGGAACCCAAAACTTGAGCAAAGTCCTGCAGTAGATCTGGCTGTGTAACTAGTGCCTGGCTTGGGGATACTTACTGTGATGGTCGGGTCGTGCTGTTTCTCATATAAATATATTAAGTGGGTTCCCTGGGGACTTATGTCTAGTAACTCAAAGAAATGTTTATCCAGATGTGACCCAGGTGCACAGGAAATAATAAGGAAACGGCACCTCGGAGACTTCACATTTGATCACGTGCCCGTTGGAGAATAATGTTTTATAATACACAAAAGCCATGAATATCTTGTAAATTATATCCTTATAAACGGTGAGTAGTGATGTCATCAGTTATAAACGGTGAGTAGTGATGTAATTTCTGTCACATGACTCACTAAAATTTGTGTATTATAATTAATAAAGTACCCCCAGTTGTAAAATATGAGGATATTATAAGTTACCTCGGAGTTCCATGACCTGTATAAAAACACTCGGCCTTCGGCCTCGTGTTTTTATATGGTCATGAAACTCCTCGGTAACTTATAATATCCTTATATTTTACAAGAGGGGGTACTTTATTCACTATATATTCGGCAGATGATTGTGATGCATTAGAGACCAGCAGGGCAGTATTAGCGCTGAGAATTCCTACTCAGCAATTATTTCTTTAGCTTTTCACCTCTCATAATAACGTTTGTATGGTTCTCTAACTGCTTCTCACCCCTCTGCAGCTGACCCCCACAATCCCTCCATGTCTTTCTTCTGTTTACAATGAGGGGTTATTTATGAGATGCTAAAAACTTGAAAAATGTTAGTTTTTTTAACTATAAAATCCGAATTTTTAGTAGAAAAAAACCCCTCATATTTTTATCTTCAACTTGTCGAGATTCTGTAGAAGTCAGGGCAGAAACACACGGGAAGATTTGGGGAGATTTAATCACCCGGCAACAAATCGCCTCTTCTTTGGGCGACTAATCTCCCCAAAAGGCCTTCCTTTCCTTGTGAGGCAACTTCGAGCGACTTCGGAAAACAAAGCGCTTCGAGTGCGATTTACATTCTAGCCGGCGGGAAGGTTTTTTGGGGAGATTAGACGCCTGAAGAAGAGTCGCCAAGCGACGAAATCTCCGCAAATCTTCCCGTGTGTCTCTGCCCTCAGTGTAAGAGGTTCTATTAGCAATTTGAAGATACTGTATTATTGTCTACGCTGTGCTTCATATGATTATCCGAACTTTTCCGTCGACTTTTCGGGAGTCAAATCCAAAAAAAAATTCCGTTTTTTTTTGTGACAATCTGAAAAATGTTGTGGTTTTTGTTCAACAATTCGATAAATATGCGTTTTTTCCAGATCCGATTTTATTCATGTTTTTTTTAATAAATAAGCGTAAATCATGGATTCTAGTTTGTTCTGATTTTTTATTTAAAACATGAGAAATATTCAGATTTTGATAAATAACCCCCCTAAATTAGCTCGAAATTTAAATTTAAAAATTCAATTTTTTCAATTCGACCCTTGATAAATCTGCCCCTAAAAGTTAACTTAAAGGTGAACCACCCCTTTATCAATTTGGCAGGTATAACCTAGCAAATTGATAACTTCACACTTGGAAACTTCACGCTTTGCGGAGTAACGGCCATTCGCATGAGTGAAAATTCGCCTATCGAAAGGGAGCAAAACTTTGTTAATGCTGAGCACTTTCACTAGCGAATTGTCCTCTACGCCTTTTTTTTGGTGAATTTTCGCTAGTTACGACCACTTCGCCCTTTAGTAAATCTGCCCCAATATTTCCGCCCCACAATTTTTCTCTTTTGCATGGTTGCTCAGTTGTAATCATTAGATAACATAAAACTAAAAGAGGAAAGGGCAGTGGGTAGAACGTGGCACATCTGTGGGTAGAACGTGGCAGCGGAGAGCAGTGGCAGTTGCAATAGATGAGAGAGAAGAGCTGAGTGTTTGTATGAAGTCAGTAGCAAGTCTCTAGCACTGAATATTCCTATTCTGTTTTGCCAACAATGGTGTGAAATGATAACAGTTCTCATAAGTGTCACCCAAACGCACTGAGCTCTGAGCGACGTTATCTCCGTGACCTTCGCTGCTTCACTGCAGGAGCCAATCGCAAATATTGCTGCGCATGTGGGAACTGCCAGTTTTCCATGCACCCTATTTTAAAGGGAAACTAAAGCTAAAGTGCTGACTTTATTCATTTATTTATTAACTGTAAAGTTGAAAGTGACATCTGAGCTTTGTATTTAATTTTCTATTTTTCTTTTTCACTGTATGTGCCATTAAGGGACAGATTTATCAAGGGTCGAATTGAAAATTCGAATTTTTAAATTCGAATTTCGAGTTTATTTTAGTGTAATTCGACTAGGGAATAGTCCAAATTCGATTCCAATTTTAAAAAAAATTAAAAATTCAAATTTTGAAATTTATGTACTGTCCCTTTAAGAATTCAAATTTGACTATTCACCATCTAAAACCTGCTGAATTGGTGTTTTCGCTTATGGGGGACCTCCTACAATCAATTTGGAGTCATTTGGTAGACTTTTGAAAAGAAAATTTTTTTTTGTTAAAAATTTTTTTGGGGGGGGTTAAAAACGTAAAATCAAATTTGATCGAATTTGATTCGAATTTGCAGCTTGATCCTAGTCACCTGTTTTTAAAAAAAATCTATATTTTTAAAATATATTTAGATCGTATTTTTTAGAATTTCGAGTTTATGGGAGTTTTTAGAAACTCCCATGAACTAGAAATTCGACCTTTGATAAATCTGCCACTTAGTGTACTTCGACTAGGGAATAGTCCAAATTTCATTTGAATTTGAAAAAAATTAGAAAATTAGAATATCGAAATTTATCATGTACTGTTTCTTTACAAATTCGACTTCTACTATTCGCCATCTAAAACCTGCTGAATTGGTGTTTTAGCCGATGGGGAACTCCTAGAACCTATTTGGAGTCAATTGGTGGACCTTGAAAAAATCTAAGTTTTTTGGGGGGATTCATACGAATTTGATTGAATGCGCTATTACTTTGATTTGTACGATTCGAATTCTGCCAAATATAGACCTATTAGATCAAAAACTGAGCTATTCGGCTAAAAAAACCTTCAACTTAATTTCGGTTGGTCATTTTGAATTCGAATTTCAAAGTTTTTCAAATTCGAAATTCGACCCTTGATAAATATGCCCCTTGGTGTAATGCCAGTATCTTTCCACCTAAACCTGTGTCTTTATACCTATTGACACCTATACATGGGAGCCAAAAATATAAATTGGTGTGATTTGTTGGCACAGGTATGGGATCCCTTATCCTGAAACCCGTTATCCAGAAAGCTCTGAATTATGGCAAGGCCGTCTCCCAAAGTCTCCATTTTATCCAAATAATTCAAATTACTAAAAATGATAGTAGTAGTTGTAGTAATAATAAAACAGTCGCTTGTACTTGATCCCAACTAATATATAATTAATCCTTATTGGAGGCAAAACCAGTCTATTGGGTTTATTTCATGTTTTTTTTAGTAAACACAAGGTATGGAGATCCAAATTACGGAAAGTTCCATTATCTTAGTTGGGATCAAGTACAATGTTTTGTTTTATTATTACTAGGGATGCACTGAATCCATTATTTTGGATTCGGCCGAACACCTGAATGGTTCACGAAAGATTCTGCGGAATACCGTAGCGAATCTTAATTTGCATATGCAAATTAGGGGTGGGAAGGGGAAAACATTTTTTACTTGTTTTGTGACAAAATGTCACTCGATTACCCTCCCTGCCCCGATTCGGATTGGGTTTGGCCGGGCAGAAAGAGTCAGCCGAATCCGAATCCTGCCGAAAAAAGCCGAATCCTAGCCCAATCCTAAACCGAATCCTGGATTCGGTGCATCCCTAATTATTACAGAGAAATCAATTTTAAACATTCAGATTATTTGATTAAAAAGGAGTCTATGGGAGACGGCCTTGCCATAATTCAGAGCTTTCTGGATAACGGGTTTCAGGATAAGGGATCCCATACCTGTACTTCATGCACATAATTTTAATGGTCCAATTATGGGCATGGGAAGCTCTGAAGCTGTGAGTGCGGCACAAATTGCCTCTGTCCTCAGTTTTCACCTGCTCATCCCTCCTGCACTTCTGCCTGTTCCTCACACCTCTCTGTACTGACAGTTGGATCAGCACCTCGGCCTGGCTTTGCAGTTTGGATTGGAGAGAATATTGGGCTGTTCTGCCAAATGTGACAGAGTATGGACTGAGATCCATGGGAATGACGGCCAGAACTCTCTGCTCTGTTCTTTGTCCCTTCCACATTGGCAGCAACATGAGCTTTATTATTTCAGCTACAAACACTCTGTGGGGTCACAATACTCTCCTGGGAGAAACCTAATCTTCTTCTGCAGGAACATCTGAAATGAAAATGCTGCTGAATTGTGCTTAGTACAGAGGAATACCCAAGCTGCCATAGTTTTATGGGATCTCTCTGTACAGACTATGAGCAAACTTAGGGGCTGTTCCTGCTGAATTGTGCTTAGTACAGGGGAATACTTATGCTGCCATAGTTTTATGGGATCTCTCTGTACAGACTATGAGTAAACTTAGGGTCTGCTCCTGCTGAATTGTGCTTAGTACAGAGGAATACCTATGCTGCCATAGTTTTATGGGATCTCTCTGTACAGACTATGAGCAAACTTAGGGGGCTGTTCCTGCTGAATTGTGCTTAGTACAGGGAATACCTATGCTGCCATCGTTTTATGGGATCTCTCTGTACAGACTATGCGCAAACCTAGGGGCTGTTCCTGCTGAATTGTGCTTAGTACAGGGAATACCTATGCTGCCATCGTTTTATGGGATCTCTCTGTACAGACTATGAGAAAACTTAGGGGGCTGTTCCTGCTGAATTGTGCATAGTACAGGGGAATACTTATGCTGCCATCGTTTTATGGGATCTCTCTGTACAGACTATGCGCAAACTTAGGGGCTGTTCCTGCTGAATTGTGCTTAGTACAGGGAATACCTATGCTGCCATAGTTTTATGGGATCTCTCTGTACAGACTATGAGCAAACTTAGGGGCTGTTCCTGCTGAATTGTGCTTAGTACAGGGGAATACTTATGCTGCCATAGTTTTATGGGATCTCTCTGTACAGACTATGAGTAAACTTAGGGTCTGCTCCTGCTGAATTGTGCTTAGTACAGAGGAATACCTATGCTGCCATAGTTTTATGGGATCTCTCTGTACAGACTATGAGCAAACTTAGGGGGCTGTTCCTGCTGAATTGTGCTTAGTACAGGGAATACCTATGCTGCCATAGTTTTATGGGATCTCTCTGTACAGACTATGCGCAAACCTAGGGGCTGTTCCTGCTGAATTGTGCTTAGTACAGGGAATACCTATGCTGCCATCGTTTTATGGGATCTCTCTGTACAGACTATGAGAAAACTTAGGGGGCTGTTCCTGCTGAATTGTGCATAGTACAGGGGAATACTTATGCTGCCATCGTTTTATGGGATCTCTCTGTACAGACTATGCGCAAACTTAGGGGCTGTTCCTGCTGAATTGTGCTTAGTACAGGGAATACCTATGCTGCCATAGTTTTATGGGATCTCTCTGTACAGACTATGAGAAAACTTAGGGGGCTGTTCCTGCTGAATTGTGCATAGTACAGGGGAATACTTATGCTGCCATAGTTTTATGGGATCTCTCTGTACAGACTATGAGTAAACTTAGGGTCTGCTCCTGCTGAATTGTGCATAGTACAGGGGAATACTTATGCTGCCATAGTTTTATGGGATCTCTCTGTACAGACTATGAGAAAACTTAGGGGGCTGTTCCTGCTGAATTGTGCATAGTACAGGGGAATACTTATGCTGCCATAGTTTTATGGGATCTCTCTGTACAGACTATGAGTAAACTTAGGGTCTGCTCCTGCTGAATTGTGCTTAGTACAGGGAATACCTATGCTGCCATAGTTTTATGGGATCTCTCTGTACAGACTATGCGCAAACTTAGGGGCTGTTCCTGCTGAATTGTGCTTAGTACAGGGAATACCTATGCTGCCATAGTTTTATGGGATCTCTCTGTACAGACTATGAGAAAACTTAGGGGGCTGTTCCTGCTGAATTGTGCATAGTACAGGGGAATACTTATGCTGCCATAGTTTTATGGGATCTCTCTGTACAGACTATGAGTAAACTTAGGGTCTGCTCCTGCTGAATTGTGCTTAGTACAGGGAATACCTATGCTGCCATAGTTTTATGGGATCTCTCTGTACAGACTATGCGCAAACTTAGGGGCTGTTCCTGCTGAATTGTGCTTAGTACAGGGAATACCTATGCTGCCATAGTTTTATGGGATCTCTCTGTATAGACTATGCGCAAACTTAGGGGCTGTTCCTGCTGAATTGTGCTTAGTACAGGGGAATACCTATGCTGCCATAGTTTTATGGGATCTCTCTGTACAGACTATGAGAAAACTTAGGGGGTTGTTCCTGCTGAATTGTGCATAGTACAGGGGAATACTTATGCTGCCATAGTTTTATGGGATCTCTCTGTACAGACTATGAGTAAACTTAGGGTCTGCTCCTGCTGAATTGTGCTTAGTACAGGGAATACCTATGCTGCCATAGTTTTATGGGATCTCTCTGTACAGACTATGCGCAAACTTAGGGGCTGTTCCTGCTGAATTGTGCTTAGTACAGGGAATACCTATGATGCCATAGTTTTATGGGATCTCTCTGTACAGACTATGCGCAAACTTAGGGGCTGTTCCTGCTGAATTGTGCTTAGTACAGGGAATACCTATGATGCCATAGTTTTATGGGATCTCTCTGTACAGACTATGAGCAAACTTAGGGACTGTTCCTGCTGAATTGTGCTTAGTACAGGGAATACCTATGCTGCCATAGTTTTATGGGATCTCTCTGTACAGACTATGAACAAACTTAGAGGCTGTTCCTGCTGAATGAAAGAAGAATGAGATGTCTTGTACAGTATTTATAACTTGCATACAGTATATGAAATAGAGGTATATAATAAGTCACTGCTGTATTATAAGTAATTGAAACAAACATTCCTTGCTGACTGCCCGCTGTGCCGTTGCTAAAACTGTCAGTTCATTGCTATTTCCAGCAGTAATTACAGAGTCCATAGCTCACAACTCTAAGTGCTCATGTTTATTTAAACCTTGAATGTTTTCCCTCCTCTATTTAAGATCATTCCTGGTACCCTGCAATTTAAAAATTCTCATTTTAAATTCCAGAAAAACAAAAAAAAGTAACTTAAAAAAAGGATTTTGTATAAACTCTTAGAATTACATTTTATTATGATGTGGGTGTTGATATTCAATTTTAGACCCTCTCCAGTTCATCATCCAGATTGTTAGTTAAACCACTGCCTGGTTGCTTGGGTATTTGTGCCCTAGCAACCATTTAGCAATCTGAATCTGAAACTTGAGAGCTGCAGGACAAAATCATCAACAGTCCTGCCGTGCTTTATGGCAGCTGAGATTCTAGCTATCTGTATAACAGAACATTCTGTCCCAGTGGCTGCACAGATCCTATCTGATCCCCATTGTAAGCAGCAGTCCTGTCCTGCTTTATGGCAGCTGAGATTCTAGCTATCTGTATAACAGAACATTCTGTCCCAGTGACTGCACAGATCCTATCTGATCCCCATTCTAAGCAGCAGTCCTGTCCTGCTTTATGGCAGCTGAGATTCTAGCTATCTGTATAACAGAACATTCTGTCCCAGTGGATACACAGATCCTATCTGATCCCCATTGTAAGCAGCAGTCCTGTCCTGCTTTATGGCAGCTGAGATTCTAGCTATCTGTATAACAGAACATTCTGTCCCAGTGGCTGCACAGATCCTATCTGATCACCATTGTAAGCAGCAGTCCTGTCCTGCTTTATGGCAGCTGAGATTCTAGCTATCTGTATAACAGAACATTCTGTCCCAGTGGCTGCACAGATCCTATCTGATCCCCATTGTAAGCAGCAGTCCTGTCCTGCTTTATGGCTGAAAAACACAACACAATCCTTAATAAATAACCCCCTTAATCTCATGATTATGAATTTTAAAAGTGGAAACCTCAACTTTTATTTTCATAATTACACCTTTAAAAGGTCAGACTATTTGAGTTTTTAACAGCAGTTTTTGTGCAAAGAAAAAAAACATATTTTTTCTCCTCCGTAAGAACATGACTAAATATGACTCAGAATTACTATTATTATTAATTTAAAAGTCAATAAAAGTCAAAATTTGCACTTTTAAAATTCATAATAAAAGTCCTGCGTTTGAAAAGTCAAAAATCATCAGGTTTTGTTTTTTCTGGCCCCAATGCTCTTCTGTGGATCAGAGTCACTTCCTGGAGGGTCGTTGGATTTCTCAGCATTAGCTCAAATATTTGCATAAGAGCAGCACCTGCCGAGGGCCCTAATGTACTGAGCCGCCAGTTGGAGCCCCACTAGTTATTATTTATCCTAACGAAATACATTATATTTCCCCATTCATTGCAGAAGGCTCATTGGTTCATGGTGCAGTCACATGTCCATGTTTTTGCTCAGCACTGGCCATAGACACCCATAGGTGCCCCCCACCCAGTGCCTCACTCAGACTTAATCCCTATTAATAGTCCTGTTTGGGAAAAGCTTCACCCTCTGAACTTCTCACATGAGACTTCCTCTGCCTCCAGCCCCATATTTCTCTTTATATGTCCTTCTTCTGTGCGTTTATATTTCGCTTTCAGAAAAAGGGGATGTGGTATTTATTAAGCTCCGAAAATAAAGGGGATTTCCAGCAACTTGTTTTCATGAAAAAATATGCGTGAATTCTGCTAACTGAAGTGTGAACATTTGTGCAGCAACAAACACATTTATCTCTATATATAGATTCACCCTCTTGATGGTGGAATATCTGTCATAGATTTGGGGTGAAGCTTATTTGTGCCCTGGGTACCCCGGAACTATAGCAGGGTGACACCCCAATGTTTCTATATATCTGTAACCTTGTTATGAGCTAAGGGGGCCCAGTCTGAAGGCCAGTTAGGGGGAGATTTGGGGTGAGTGTTTATTTGTACCCTGGGTACCCCTGGAACTATAGCAGGGTGACTGTTACCCCAATGTTTCTATATATCTGTAACCTTGTTATGAGCTAAGGGGGCCCAGTCTGAAAGTCAGTTAGGGGGAGATTTGGGGTGAGTGCTTATTTGTGCCCTGGGTACCCCTGGAACTATAGCAGGGTGACACCCCAATGTTTCTATATATCTGTAACCTTGTTATGAGCTAAGGGGGCCCAGTCTGAAAGTCAGTTAGGGGAGATTTGGGGTGAGTGCTTATTTGTGCCCTGGGTACCCCTGGAACTATAGCAGGGTGACTGTTACCCCAATATTTCTATATATCTGTAACCTTGTTATGAGCTAAGGGGGCCCAATCTGAAGGTCAGTTAGGGGGAGATTTGGGGTGAGTGCTTATTTGTACCCTGGGTACCCCTGGAACTATAGCAGGGTGACACCCCAATGTTTCTATATATCTGTAACCTTGTTATGAGCTAAGGGGGCCCAGTCTGAAAGTCAGTTAGGGGGAGATTTGGGGTGAGTGCTTATTTGTGCCCTGGGTACCCCTGGAACTATAGCAGGGTGACTGTTACCCCAATATTTCTATATATCTGTAACCTTGTTATGAGCTAAGGGGGCCCAATCTGAAGGTCAGTTAGGGGGAGATTTGGGGTGAGTGCTTATTTGTACCCTGGGTACCCCGGGAACTATAGCAAGGTGACTGTTACCCCAATGTTTCTATATATCTGTAACCTTGTTATGAACTAAGTGGGCCCAGTCTGAAGGCCATTTAGGGGGAGATTTGGGGTGAGTGTTTATGTGTACCCTGGGATTGGTTCTCTTATTTATTGTACAACAGCTTTTGGTGACCCCTATTGTACATCACCCTGAAACCTGTTGTAAGCAGAATAAATGAGGCCCAGTTAGAATATATCAGGACAGGGGATTATGTAGCACCGCAGTGTTATGTGTAACTTGGATCACCTGTCATAGATCCCAACGGCTGAGGCCCCCCAAGGGGCACTGACAGCTGATCTCTCCTGCCTCATTCTGTACTATTTATGGTGCAAAACAACATGTAATGATCAACATCACTGACCTTCAGGAGTCTCAGAACCTTTAGCTTTGGTCACATGCCCGGCAGTTAATGGATGGCTTCTTGCTGCTATACCTTCATTTATTTTTGTCTTTGTCCTTTGGGAATATTAAAAGATTTCCAATCATTCCCCCTGCAGTTATCCTATTGGGCTGAAGGAGTATTGGCCCAGGGATGGGTGGGTAATAAAAGGTAACACTGCACTGGTACAATTTATTACCCCTGTTATTAAATCAGCACCTTGGTTGGTTTTGGGATGTAGTACAGGTATGGGATCCGTTATCCAGAAACCTGTTATACAGAAAATTCCAAATTCCAGAAAGGCCGTCTCCCATAGACTCCATTTTATCCAAATATTCCAAATCTTTAAAAATGATTTCCTTTTTCCCTGTAATAACAAAACAGTAACTTGTACTTGATCCCAACTAAGATATAATTAATCCTTATTGGAGGCAAAACCTGCCTATTTGGTTTATTTAATGTTTATATGATTTTATAATAGACTTAAGGTATGAAGATCCAAATTATGGAAAGATCTGTTATAGGGAAAACCCCAGGTCCCGAGGATTCTGGATAACAGGTCCCATACCTGTATCTATTACATAGTGAGGATCTGTAAGTCTCTTTGTAGCACAGTGTGTCCGTGAGTATATGGAATATTACAGGCGCAGTACAGAAGTGTCTGATGAAGATTATCTGATGATACAAATGCAGTTGGGATTTTGGGCGAGTGACCCTCCGCCGAGGCCCCGAGTTCACAACAAAAACAATTATTCTCGTGTTTCGCACATTTTGTCTTTTTCTTGACGTTGTGTAACTGTCGCTCTTTGCGCACAATCTGGGTCCTTGAAGTTGTTGCAAAACCTCACGTCACGTTTCAGTGCAGATAAGTAAGGGACACAAGCGCTTCTTTCAAGGGGAAGTAAAACATTTGCTTTATCTGCCCTTCACCAGAGGAATATAGATAGTAAGGGCCGACCCCAAAGGAACCCAATGGTCCATTTCTTTCTTTATGATCTTTAGGGCAGAGACACACGAGGAGATTCGGGGAGATTAGTCGCCTGGCAACAAAACGCCTCTTCTTCAGGCGACTAATCTCCCCGCAATGGCTTCCTGCCGGCTAGAATCTAAATCACAGACGGGATGGCACTCAGAGAGCTTCGTTCACCGAAGTCGCCCGATGTTAGATTCTAGCCGGCAGGAAGGCATTGCGAGGAGATCAGTCGTCCCGAAGAAGAGGCGATTTGTTGCCGGTCGACTGATCTCCCCGAATCTCCTCGTGTGTCTCTGCCCTTACACTGAGGCCGGCAGAGCTGTAATCGATTGGCCCACAGACAGTGACAATAGGAGGTAATTAGACAAGGCACACGGCTTTCATTATACAAACCTCGCCATTCAGTTCCTAGTTTAGACAAAGCCACAGAACTTCCCAACATGGATGGTGGTAAAAGGCGGGATTCTAAAACGGTTCATTTCGGGTCAGAACGAAGTA
The DNA here is from genome assembly GCF_017654675.1 of Xenopus laevis. Classification (NCBI taxonomy): domain Eukaryota; kingdom Metazoa; phylum Chordata; class Amphibia; order Anura; family Pipidae; genus Xenopus; species Xenopus laevis. The sequence goes on from NC_054381.1 coordinate 158,655,994, forward strand.
AATTCTACACCTCTGGCTCAGGCCCCTACTCAGTAGGGAACCGGTGCGAATCCATTGATGTAGAGAATGTTCCAACCAATAACTACTGCCTGGTACATCAAGGCTTCCTACTAGTTACAGCTCTGCTACCAGCGAAGTTCCTCGTCCTCCCGATCATTGCGGTTGTTCACCTTTAAATTAACTGTCAGTATGATGTAGAGAAGAATATTCTGAGACAATTTGCAATTGGTTTTCATTTTTTAGTATTTGTGGTTTTTGAGTTATTTAGCTTTATATTCCGCAGCTCTACAGTTTGTAATTTCAGCCATCTGGTTGCTAGGGTCCAAATTCCCCTAGCAACCATGTACTGGTTTGATTAAGAGACTGGAATACAAATAGGAGAGGCCTGAATAAAAAGATAAGTAATAGAAAGTAGCAATAACAATATATTTGTAGCCTTACAGAGCATTTGTTTTTAGATGGGGGGGTCAGTGACCCCCATTTAAAAGCTGCAAAGAGTCAGAAAAAGGAAAATATTTCAAAAACTATAAAAAAGTAAAAATTAAGTCGTATTGAAAAGTTGCTTAGAATTGGCCATTCTATAACATACAAAAAGTTAACTTAAAGGTGAACCACCCCTTTAAATCATATGTGCTGCTGTACTATTTGAAAGCAACAGGGGGCGCTGTGTTCTTTTTGCTGTACTCAGTAAGCCAGTTCTTTGCTCAGTTCAGTAAATGTGATATATTGCATAGGGCAGATAGGAGATAATCAGCCCAATTTAAGTGTTCCGGTGGTGTAATTAGAAGTTTCTGGACACACAGCAAAATCATCACACTTTTTCTACACCATTTAAAAGTAGGGATGTACCGAATCCGCTATTTTGGATTCGGCCGAACCCCCGAATCCTTCACGAAAGATTCAGCTGAATACTGAACCCAAACCCTAATTTGCATATGTAAATTAGGGGTGGGAAGGGCAAAACATTTTTTACTTCCTTGTTTTGTGACAAAAAGTCACGGAATTTCCCTCCCAGCCCCTCATTTACATATGCAAATTAGGTTTCGGCGAATCCTGCTAAAAAAAGGCAGAATCCCAAACTGAATCCTGGATTCAGTGCATTCCTAGTTAAAAGTCCACTGGGCCCCCTCCCCAAAAGACCCAGGGTCTAAAGCCCTTGTGACACCCCCATATTATTCCTATTATATAAACATATTGTGATACTCTAAATGGCATCTGTGCTAAGTGCCAGGGAGATATGACTTCCGTTATCTACGAGAGAATAATGGAAACATGCGACTGGGATGCCCCCTAATGGCGAATTTGGTTCCTGCACTACATACTGTACCCTGCTCACTAGTAAGGGGTGATTTACCAGTACAGGTATGGGACCTGTTATCCAGAATGCTCGGGACCTGGGGTTTTCCAGATAACGGATCTTTTCGTAATTTGGATCTTCATACCTTAAGTCTACTAGAAAATCATATAAACATGAAATAAAGCCAATAGGCTGGTTTTGCCTCCAATAAGGATTAATTATATCTTAGTTGGGATCAAGTACAAGCGACTGTTTTATTATTACAGAGAAAAAGGAAATCATTTTTTAAAATTTGGATTATTTGGAGAAAATGGAGTCTATGGGAGACGGCCTTTCTGTTATTTAAAGCTTTCTGGATAACAGGTTTCTGGATAAGGGATCCCATACCTGCTCAGGTATGGGGACTGATTATTCAGAATGTTCAGGAACTGGATTTTTTCCGGATAACTGATCTTTTCATTATTATGATCTTCATACCTTAAGTCTACTAGAAAATCATATAAACGTTAAATAACCCCAATAGGCTGGTTTTGCCTCCAATAAGGATTAATTATATCTTAGTTGGGATCAAGTACAAGCGACTGTTTTATTATTACACAGAAAAAGGAAATCATTTTTTAAAATTTGAATTATTGGATTAAAATAAAATCTATGGAAGACTGCCTTTCCAGAATTCGGAGCTTTCTAGATAACGGGGTTCTGGATAACAGATCCTGTACCTAACAGTGCAGTGAGGCAGAGCCGGACCACTTTCTTCTGTTTGATATGAATACCAGCTTTTGATTGGTCGGGCCTGCATGAATATCTAATAGAGGGAATACAAAGGAAGGGGCAATTTTCAATTAAAGGGTAAATTCTACCCTGGAGAATGTAGAATTCTAAAATCACATGCAGATTAAAATTTAAACTGTTCTCTGGTTGCTAGGGACCCACTGACCATAGATACCAGGCAGCATGTATTTACATTGGAGACAAAATTAAAAGTATAAAAACTGCAAAGGCCGCATGTAAAGAATACCGACCCCAAAGTTGCTTCCATTTCTTCGCTTGTTACTATAGGCTTATTTGTTTTTAAAGAAAAATGTAAAATAATCGAATAAACCTAAATACAGATTTATTTAGTTCCCAGTGGGGTAAGTGCCGCAGGAGAAGGGGGAGCGACTGCATCTGGCCCTGTCCCCTCATGGGTCCTACTGGGGATATTGTGTGGCTCTCGCTCTTTGTAGCACAATTCTCCCATGGCACCCATGGGTGCTACAATAATAACATCCCACCCACTGTGTAACAATACTATTGGGTTCTAGGCCCCCCTTTCTGATAACTGTGGGTTTCAGACTCACAAAAGACCCTGAGAACTGATTTGTGGTCTTGAAATCACTGCAATACTTCTGTGCAGTTGGTCACTTTAATTAGACACAGGCAGAGAATCCAAACAAGAGCAGTTGGGGTCAGTTATCAGCTCTGTTTTCTGGGACATTCCATCGTTGTTCCTTCCTGCCCCCCCAGCCATACCCCCCATACTAAAAGCCGAGTTTGTGGGTGAGTTGAGGACAGAAAGGTCGGGCACAGCTGAAAGTCATTGAGAGAATGAGCGGTTCCCCTTTAAATGCAGAGCACAGGCCCACGTGTTGAATCAATAAAGAGTGGGAGCAGAAAGGAAAGTGAATGTGGAGTGGGGTCGGGAGGCTAACGGGGAGCAGATGTGGATTTACGTCACTCACTATAAACAGGGAATGACAAGATGGAGAGATAATAGAGATATAATTCGAGAAGCGGCACAGAAATGGATGAAATCCGGGTTCTGTCAGGTCTCTCATCACCAAGCGGAAAAAAAACAAATTCGCAGAATATTTCTGTCTTTCCTGAAGGTGGGAAACCCTGCGTGAGCTGCCATAGCACTTGTTTGTAACATAGTAATACAGTAAGTTAGGTTGAAAAAAGACACACGTCCATCAAGTTCAACCTTTTAAGTCTGTATATAACCTGCCTAACTGCCAGTTAATCCAGAGGAACTGCTTAAAAGAGAACTAACCCTAAAATTGAATATGAGTAAAACTGCCATATTTTATATAGTGAACTTATTGCACGAGGCTAAAGTTTCAGCTTGTCAATAGCAGCAATGATCCAGGACTTCAAACTTGTCACAGGGGGTCACCATCTTGGAAAGCTCTAATACATCTGCTAGGAAAGGAGCCCCCCTATAAGATATATTGGATCTAACTGTCAGTGAATATCTGACACCCAACTGCTGCATGAAGAGAGAATGAAGAGAAACAGATGCTGAGAGAGGAATAGTGAAGATAAACTTGATTATTTCAGAAACAGTGCAGAATATTTAAGTGTTTGTATTTAGAAAGTTTCTTATTTCAGTATGATGACGCTTATATTTCATTTTCAGAATAGTTCCCCTTTAATCACCTTAGGGGCGGTGTTAAACCTGGGGGGGAGGTTCTAACCTGTATAGGTCACTTTCTGCACTACACCTTAAAGGAGCAGGAAAGGCCTATTTACTTGGGGGGGCCAAAAGTTTTTTTTACTTACCTGAAAAACTCCGGGATTCTCGCAGCGAGCACCATGAAACGATTGCCTTCTTCGAATTTCCCGGGGCAGACGCATGCGCAGTAGAATGAAATATCTGACTTCTTCGTTAAAGTTCGAGTTTTCGCTGTAAGACGGAAGAGAAGTGCTCCGTGGTGCTCGCTGGTATAACCCCCGGCCGGTGCAGTTTTCTGCTGATGGGAGCACCAGCCTGGGGTTTCAGGTACCGTATATACTCGTTTATAAGCCGACCCGTGTATAAGCCGAGGTACCTAATTTACCTAAGAAAACTGGAAAAATTTATTGACTCGTGTATAAGCCTAGGGGCTGATTGAAAATCAATCTGTACCTGCACCCACTGAATAACAATGAAAGGTAGGCCTGCCCACAGTTTAAAAAAAAAAAATTGTAAGCACACCAGTCACAGTAAAATAACTTATAACTCAACCAGGGGCAGAGAGATGGAGAGATGCAGCAACTACATACGAGGCTCCTTCTGCGGCCCCAACAGTGTGCAGGACACATGTAAATGTTTACAGTCCGCAGCAAGAGCTTTGAAATTCCTCTGCTTATTTTGGTCACAAACTCTTCTAGGAGAATATGGCCTGGATGGGGGAAGGGGGTCCAATAATCCCATTATTATAAATAAGCCCCTGTTTAGCAGTTGGTGCTGCCATGCTGGTTCCTGTAGGGAGAAGATAATCCATATAGAATACAGGGCTAGCAGTGCGTGCTGGGAAATAACACAACACTTTATACAAAAAGGCCCTGGTCCTGCTACCTCCATGCCTGAATATGGTCAGGACTCTGTGACTGACTGTCACGATCGCCGCCCGGAGCAGGTCCAGGAGCTCCGGGCGGCGCGTCCTTCCCTGCCGACGTTGCTCCCAAAATGGCGGCGCCCATGGCCGCCACGTGGGTAGCGGCGCCGGCGCCTCTACCCACGTGGCGGCCATGGGCGCCGCCATTTTGGAAGGACGCCGGCAGGGAAGGATGCGCCGCCCGGAGCTCCTGGACCTGCTCCGGGCGGCGATCGTGACAGTCAATCACAGAGTCCTGATGCGCTATGGGAGAGGGAGGTGTGTTGGGGCCGCAGAAGGAGCCTCGTATCCGGTGAGGGATTGGCTACAGTATCCGGTGAGGGATTGGCTACAGTATGTGCGTATGACCCGCGTATAAGCCGAGGTCGAGTTTTTCAGCACATTTTGGGTGCTGAAAAACTCGGCTTATACGCGAGTATATACGGTAAGTCAATACAATCACTGGGGATGTCTAACATTTTGTATCCCAAGTAAATACAGACCTTTCCTTCTCCTTTAAATATGTGGATTTCCTGTTCTGGTTCACTCTTGACAGAGAGCCCCTCAGGCTATAAAACATGTTGTGTGACAAGAAACTATTTTTGAGCAGTAAATCTCTGCAGCAAGTGTCTTATTCTTTTATACTTATATTTTCAGTCCCATATAGTGAGAGCCAAGGTATTTGGGACCCCCTAGAGCGCACAGGAGAGTGGAGCCTTAAGGTGGCCATACACGGAGGTGGGCAATATCGGGCTGACCCAATCGTGGGCCCTAGGCCCAACGATCGGATCCTAACGAATAATATTGGGCGGTCGGATCGCGGGACCACATCAACGAATAGATGCGCCCACGATCCGACAGGATTTTTCGTCCCATGCGATCGAGATCTGGCCGACTTTCGCCTAGATCTCGATCGGTGAAGCCCTTCGGGGGGCCCCATACAATAAGCTGCTGACTCTCTCTGTCGGCAGCTTTTATTGGCCAGTGTATGGCCACCTTTACTCAGGATAACTGCTTAGATGGATAGATGACAGTTTGTACATCCTCAGAGGAGGCTTTTGGATCTCCGTGTGACTCCATGACAGTATATAAGGTAAGTAAAGAGTCTCTCCAGTATCTTTGGGCCCATCTGGGAGGTGGCACAGACAGAGGAGCTGGGTTGGAAGCAGCATGTAATGAGGAGGCTCCTCCATTAGAACTAGGGGTGTCAGTGCCCTCATTGTACCTGCCAGTGGAGTTATCAGGGTACAGATATCATTAACCCTTTCCCTGCCAACAAGAGTTTATGTTGTCACAAAGGAAGTTGACAGCCAATAATATAGATTCTATGTTTCCAGGTAGAAGGTTACACTATTGGAAAGGCATGTTGCTCATTAACAGGTCTGGATTGGGCCTCCATCAGGAGGGGACTATGGGGACAGTTGTCCCGGGCCTGGTGATTTTTGGGTCCTTGGTAGCCGGCCCCACTGCTGTCAGCTTCTAAACTATTGGTAGTTTCATGAAGTCCCTGTAGAGCCGCATGGTGATTGGATAAGCTTGGAGGGAAGGTCAAACTTCACCCTCCAATTTATCCAATCCCTGTGTAGCTCTACCGGGACTTAAAAGAAAACCAGTAGTATACAGTGGTGTGAAAAACTATTTGCCCCCTTCCTGATTTCTTATTCTTTTGCATGTTTGTCACACTTAAATGTTTCTGCTCATCAAAAACCATTAACTATTAGTCAAAGATAACATAATTGAACACAAAATGCAGTTTTTAAATGAAGGTTTACGTTATTAAGGGAGAAAAAAACCTCCAAATCTACATGGGCCTGTGTGAAAAAGTGATTGCCCCCCCTTGTTAAAAAATAACTTAACTGTGGTTTATCACACCTGAGTTCAATTTCAAAGGTTATAAAGCCATTTCTAAAGCTTTGGGACTCCAGCGAACCACAGTGAGAGCCATTATCCACAAATGGCAAAAACATGGAACAGTGGTGAACCTTCCCAGGAGTGGCCGGCCGACCAAAATGACCCCAAGAGCGCAGAGACAACTCATCCGAGAGGCCACAAAAGACCCCAGGACAACATCTAAAGAACTGCAGGCCTCACTTGCCTCAATTAAGGTCAGTGTTCACGACTCCACCATAAGAAAGAGACTGGGCAAAAACGGCCTGCATGGCACATTTCCAAGGCGCAAACCACTTTTAAGCAAAAAGAACATTAAGGCTCGTCTCAATTTTGCTAAAAAACATCTCAATGATTGCCAAGACTTTTGGGAAAATACCTTGTGGACCGACGAGACAAAAGTTGAACTTTTTGGAAGGTGCGCGTCCCGTTACATCTGGCGTAAAAGTAACACAGCATTTCAGAAAAAGAACATCATACCAACAGTAAAATATGGTGGTCGTAGTGTGATGGTCTGGGGTTGTTTTGCTGCTTCAGGACCTGGAAGACTTGCTGTGATAGATGGAACCATGAATTCTACTGTCTACCAAAAAATCCTGAAGGAGAATGTCCGGCCATCTGTTCGTCAACTCAAGCTGAAGCGATCTTGGGTGCTGCAGCAGGACAATGACCCAAAACACACCAGCAAATCCACCTCTGAATGGCTGAAGAAAAACAAAATGAAGACTTTGGAGTGGCCTAGTCAAAGTCCTGACCTGAATCCTATTGAGATGTTGTGGCATGACCTTAAAAAGGCGGTTCATGCTAGAAAACCCTCAAATAAAGCTGAATTACAACAATTCTGCAAAGATGAGTGGGCCAAAATTCCTCCAGAGCTCTGTAAAAGACTCGTTGCAAGTTATCGCAAACGCTTGATTGCAGTTATTGCTGCTAAGGGTGGCCCAAGCAGTTATTAGGTTCAGGGGGCAATTACTTTTTCACACAGGTTTGGATTTCTTTTCTCCCTAAATAATAAAAACCCTCATTTAAAAACTGCATTTTGTGTTTACTTGTGTTTACTTGTGTTATCTTTGACTAATAGTTAAATGTGTTTGATGATCAGAAACATTTTGTGTGACAAACATGCAAAAGAATAAGAAATCAGGAAGGGGGCAAATAGTTTTTCACACCACTGTAGGAGCTGGGGAGGAACGTGCAGGCACTACAGCTACAGCTAATTCTGCGGCTCCCTGAGAGCAGTGGCGGCCCTTATAAACAGAGTATTTTTACTGAGCAACTAAACCAACAAGCCACGGCATTTTTTTCCCTATTATGTCCTTTACCCATAGGAACAGACTGAAACAGGAGAAAGTATTTTATGTTCTGAAAGTTATTAACATACTATTGTATGGGGTTTAGATTCACTAACAATCAATTTTATTTTAGTAGAACTGAAAAAATTGTGTTTAACACAGATAAAATTGGGCTTCTTAGCACTGTATAAACATTTCGGAATCTATCTGTGGTTTTTTTTTTTTTTTAAACCCTGGGCATTAATATGTGGTTTAATAACTTTTAGGACGGGGGGCCCCGGTGATTATGTTGTATGGGGCCCCGTGATTTGCGATGGCCACCCTGGGTCTGGACTGGGATTCAAAACAGGCCCTGACATTTCTAGCACACAGAGGCCCAAACAGCCCAATAAATAGTGACAGTCTGTGGCACCTTACAGCGGCCCCTCTGGCATTAGCCAAAACCCACAGATTGCCAGTCCAGCCCATCAATGTGCTTTTCAAGGTGTCATTAAACTGGCGTAAAACACTGGCAGGCAAAGAGTTAAGGAATCCAAACACTCAATGTGTCCCTTTATCATTCACATGTTTTATTTCTCAACTGAATTCTACTGACACCTAGTGGCACCCAGTGAACTGTCCTGAAAGCCTTTCCCAAAGACGACTACTACAATTCTCCCTTGGGCCTGTGTTACTTTTAGCAAAAACTGTAAGTATGTATTTAGTATGTTATAGAATGGCTTATTCTAAGCAACTTTTCAATCATCTTCTTCAGACTCTTTGCAGCTTTCAAATCTCCATCTAAAAAACAAATACTCTGTAAGGGTTATTGTTAGCAATAACAATACATTTGTAGCCTTACAGAGTATTTGTTTTTATAGAAGGGGTCAGCGACCCCCTTTTGAGAGCTGGAAAGAGTCAGAAAAAGAAGGCAAATGATTAAACTATAAAAAAATAATGAAGACCAATTGAAAAGTTGCGTAGAATTACCCATTCTATAACATGATAAAAGTTAACCTAAGGTGAACCATCCCTTTAAGCAATGGAACCCAAAACTGCAAGGCATATTTTTAATGAGACATTACCAGTGCTGTGTAAAGGGGAAGAATGAACCTCTCCTCCCGTGAAGTTAAATACCTTAATACAGGACAATGACAGCAGTACAGAGCATGTGCAATGAATGAGCAGAAAAGAAGATCGGGAGCTACTGGGGCATCTTTGGAGACACAGATCTTTACTGCTAAAGGGCTGTGGTTGCCTTGGGCTGGTACAGAAGCACAAAACATCATGTACAACATTTCTACCTACTTCTTTAGTTAGGCTTTAGTTCTCCTTTAAACAGGATATTCTGAATTAGTCACTGAGAACTTGATTGAGCTGAGCATTCTGCGCTACTACAGAGCAGGTCCTGTAACTCTGACTCCTCTATGGGAATTCATAGAAAAAAAAGAACTGGTTCAGTGCTTTTTCATAGGACCCGGTTACTTTTTTATTTTTACCGTGTAAATGTTTTTAAGTAGCAGCTTCCCTGATTCCAAGTAATCTCATTATACTGCAATAAACAATGTTTTAAATAAATGATGTCATGTAAATAAAGTCTAAATTAGCTGGTTTGATCTTCATGTTCTGACAAAGGATCCGATATAATATCATTTTTTTTTATTTTTCGATTAAATGGAGCTGTTGTACCATCGGTACTGACAGATTTGATATAAAAAAAAGAGAATTGATTTTCAGGTTCTCTTCTGCTACAACAGACAGGACAGCGGGAGGCAGAGGTGCAACCTGTAGAATATGAAACTTGCTCCAATTCCACATCTTGAATCGCAGCCGTAAAGCAAGGCACCACTGCTGTTTCACCAGGAAGTACTGAATCAGGCAACATTCTCTTTCACCCCATGACACAATGACATTGTGTTTTACACCATAAATAAAAGCTTTTTATTGGCTACAGCGCTCTCTGATGTCACTAAATAGTAAAATATGTGAGAGGCCCAATCAGAAGCGGTTGCTGCAGACCTGGCTCAGCTGTACCCCGGCAGCGGCAGTTTCTGTCCTTCTTTGGCTTCAAAAAAGGTATAAGATAAAGTAATAGTGTCCACCCTGGCCATGCGGGGGTCCTCTGCAAATTCTGGGTCTATGAAGAAAAACACCGGCATGTCGACTTCTTCGTGGGGATTCAGCCTCTGTTCTTCAAAGCAAAAGCACTGCAATGGAGACAAATTAGATTTAAAGGAACAGTTAAGTATCGAAATAAAACTGTGTAAATTGATAGGCTGTGCAAAATAAAAATGTATCTAATATAGTTAGTTGTAATGTAAAATGTAATGTATAAAGGCTGCAGTGATTGGATGTGTAACATAATAGCCAGAACACTTCTTCCTGCTTTCCACTGATTGGTTACCAGGCAGTAACCAATCAGTGACTTGAGGGGGTCACATGGGTCATAACTGTTGCTTTTGAATCTGAGCTGAATGCTGAGGATCAATTACAAACTCACTGAACAGTTATGTCCCATGTGGCCCCCCTTATAGTCACTGACTAACTCAGAGTTAGAGCTTAGTTGAGATCAAGTACAAAGTACTGTTTAAGAGAAAGGATTAAAATGCAGTCTACGGGAGATGGCCTTCCTGTAAATTCAGATCTTTCTGGATAACGGGTTTCCAGAGATCACATCCGTTTACCTGTATTGCAATATACTGACAGCCTCTATTATTGGGTTCCAAACAAAACAAAGAAGTAGGTGAGTTTGGCCAATGACAATGAGAGAACCTGGTTATGAGCAGAGACTGTTCCACTTACCTGAATCTTGTTGAAGTACTGGCCGGCCTCATAGGGTACAACGTTGTAGGTGGAGATCCCAATTACGGGATTCTCTGTAGAATTCCTCGCTCGATAAAAAGCTAAAGCCGTTTCTCCTGGAACCAACTGTCACAGAGTCAAGGAAAGTCTATTAGTAATGATTGGGATTGCTAATGATTGGGATTGCTAATGATTGGGATTGCTAATGATTGGGATTGCTAATGATTGGGATTGCTAATGATTGGGATTGCTAATGATTGGGATTGCTAATGATTGGGATTGCTAATGATTGCTAATGATTGCGATTGAAGTATAGGAGAAGGAAGAGTAACTCCAGCAGTATTACTGCAAACAACTTTTTATTCCAGGTAGGGATGCACCGAATCCAGGATTCGGTTTGGGATTTGGCCAGGATTCTGCCTTTTTCAACAAGATTCAGCCGAATCCTTCTGCCCGGCCAAACTGAATCCTAATTTGCATATGCAAATTAGGAGAGGGGAGGGAAATCATACGACTTTTTGTCACAAAACAAGGAAGTTAAAAATGTTTTCCCCTTCCCACCCCTAATTTGCAAATGCAAATCAGGGTTCGGATTCGGTTCAGTATTTGGCCTAATCTTTCATGAAGGATTTAATGACCGGGATTGCCAATGACTGGGATTGCCAATGACTGGGATTGCCAAAGACTGGGATTGCCAATGACTGGGATTGGTTATGATTGGCCGACTATTGGCCCCCACTATGAATTACAGACACACAGACAAATATCAACTGTAACAGGTTATTCCCATTTGTACAGGGTTCTGCTGCTTCTTCCCGTCCCACTAGGCATCAGTGTGAATGAATGATATGATATAAATGCAGCAGTGAGAGTCAGACAGACAGATTTAGGGACAGACTTACATAGATTTCACTCTGCTGGGGTCGGAAGTTCCAGTGCAGACTGGCATGTACATCTGCATTAAACGTCACTTTAATAACTCGCCCCTTCACCGGCTCCATTGCCTCAATCTGCTCCGAACTATGACCTGCCACTGCTGTGCCACCCAATCCTGAAGCCTAGAGGGGCGACACAAGTGATTAGACACCCCCAGAGAAACCACCTTCTCTTATACTGGTATATTTAACTCCCAGCATGCATCTGCCACTTCCACTCCCTGGATATGCACCCTGGAGAATGGGGTGAGGGGACAGAGATAAGGGAAGGAGTGGGGCGAATGGGGTGAGGACACAGAGATAGGGGAAGGGTAGGAGAATGGGGTGAGGACACAGAGATAGGGGAAGGGTAGGAGAATGGGGTGAGGACACAGAGATAGGGGAAGGAGTAGGAGAATGGGGTGAGGGCACAGAGATAGGGGAAGGAGTAGGAGAATGGGGTGAGGGCACAGAGATAGGGGAAGGAGTAGGAGAATGGGGTGAGGACACAGAGATAGGGGAAGGAGTAGGAGAATGGGGTGAGGACACAGAGATAGGGGAAGGAGTAGGAGAATGGGGTGAGGACACAGAGATAGGGGAAGGAGTAGGAGAATGGGGTGAGGACACAGAGATAGGGGAAGGAGTGGGGCGAATGGGGTGAGGGCACAGAGATAGGGGAATGACTGAGGAGAATGGGGTGAGGGCACAAAGATAGGGGAAGGAGTAGGAGAATGGGGTGAGGACACAGAGATAGGGGAAGGAGTAGGAGAATGGGGTGAGGACACAGAGATAGGGGAAGGAGTAGGAGAATGGGGTGAGGACACAGAGATAGGGGAAGGAGTAGGAGAATGGGGTGAGGACACAGAGATAGGGGAAGGAGTGGGGCGAATGGGGTGAGGGCACAGAGATAGGGGAATGACTGAGGAGAATGGGGTGAGGGCACAGAGATAGGGGAAGGAGTAGGAGAATGGGGTAAGGGCACAGAGATAGGGGAAGGACTGAGGAGAATGGGGTGAGGACACAGAGATAGGGGAAGGACTGAGGAGAATGGGGTGAGGGCACAGAGATAGGGGAAGGAGTAGGAGAATGGGGTGAGGGCAGAGAGATAGGAGAAGGACTGAGGAGAATGGGGTGAGGGCACAGAGATATGGGAAGGAGTGGGGAGAATGGGGTAAGGGCACAGAGATAGGGGAAGGAGTAGGAGAATGGGGTAAGGGCACAGAGATAGGGGAAGGACTGAGGAGAATGGGGTGAGGGCACAGAGATAGGGGAAGGAGTAGGAGAATGGGGTAAGGGCACAGAGATAGGGGAAGGAGTAGGAGAATGGGGTAAGGGCACAGAGATAGGGGAAGGACTGAGGAGAATGGGGTGAGGACACAGAGATAGGGGAAGGACTGAGGAGAATGGGGTGAGGGCACAGAGATAGGGGAAGGAGTAGGAGAATGGGGTGAGGGCAGAGAGATAGGAGAAGGACTGAGGAGAATGGGGTGAGGGCACAGAGATATGGGAAGGAGTGAGGAGAATGGGGTGAGGGCACAGAGATATGGGAAGGAGTGAGGAGAATGGGGTGAGGGCACAGAGATATGGGAAGGAGTGAGGAGAATGGGGTGAGGGCACAGAGATAGGGGAAGGAGTGGGGAGAATGGGGTGAGGGCACAGAGATAGGGGAAGGAGTAGGAGAATGGGGTAAGGGCACAGAGATAGGGGAAGGACTGAGGAGAATGGGGTGAGGACACAGAGATAGGGGAAGGAGTGGGGAGAATGGGGTGAGGGCACAGAGATAGGGGGGAGGACTGAGGAGAATGAGGTGAGGGCACAGAGATAGGGGAAGGACTGAGGAGAATGGGGTGAGGGCACAGAGATAGGGGACGGAGTAGGAGAATGGGGTGAGGGCACAGAGATAGGGGAAGGACTGAGGAGAATGGGGTGAGGGCACAGAGATAGGGGAAGGAGTAGGAGAATGGGGTGAGGGCACAGAGATAGGGGAAGGAGTGGGGAGAATGGGGTGAGGGCACAGAGATAGGGGAAGGAGTAGGAGAATGGGGTGAGGACACAGAGATAGGGGAAGGAGTAGGAGAATGGGGCGAGGACACAGAGATAGGGGAAGGAGTAGGAGAATGGGGTGAGGGCACAGAGATAGGGGAAGGAGTGGGGCGAATGGGGTGAGGGCACAGAGATAGGGGAAGGAGTGGGGAGAATGGGGTGAGGGCACAGAGATAGGGGAAGGAGTAGGAGAATGGGGTGAGGACACAGAGATAGGGGAAGGAGTGGGGAGAATGGGGTGAGGGCACAGAGATAGGGGAAGGAGTAGGAGAATGGGGTGAGGGCACAGAGATAGGGGCAAATGTAATAAAGACTGGAGTGAGTGGATGTGTAACATAATTGCCAGAACACTACTTCCTGCTTTTCAGTTCTCTTGCTTTCCACAAGGAATAATTGTTAAATATAGAAATACAAGAAATACAAATGATCTCATAAATCAATATAATATTTAAGTAATATTTTCAATGGAACAGAATAGGAACATAATAGATCACAACGGGACAACATCACAACAAGTGGACGAGACATTAGTAAAGTCCTGATATTGGGCCTCCAGCTGCTGAGAGTTACAGTCCAACAGGCTCCTATTTGTTGGCTGGGAATCGCTTTGTTGGGTTTGTGGGAGTTGCAGTTCAGTGCAGGATGATGTTGTTATTAGAGTTGTAGTTGTAGTAGTGGGGCTGATGGCAGTTGTAGTGGATGAGACAGGAGGTCCCTATAGTTGTACAATAGACAATACACAATAGAGAATAGACTGACCTGACAGTAGAGTCGATACAGAGGAACAGCCGCATAGGACATTCCCACCATTCCCACCACCGTCGCGGCCACGTACGTCAGTACCGTCTTGTTCCGGCTCCGCCAGTCCTTCTCCTGCCCGCGGGTGAACGGGTTCCGACTCCGGAATTCTCTGACTGGGGGGAACCGGGGCGCCACCGGCTTCAACCCCCTCACTATCCCCAAAGCGGGGCCCCTGCACCCCAACCTCCACAGCAACATCCCCGCGCACTTCCTACTCCTGACGTTTCTCTCCCCACGTGATTCCTCCGCCGGGACCGGAAATCGGTTTATTAGAACAGGAAGTAGATGCTGGGCTCCCAAATGCCCTTGTGGAGGGTGTTTCTATGGTAACCGTGTGAGGAAACTGCTCTAAGGGCAGCGAGACGGGTTCCTACCTGCGGCCTGTCACTCAGTGTAATTACTCAATAAACCCGCCAGTTCCCCGGGTCACACGGAACCACCGGCCTGAGATTTTCATTCCCACTGGGAGAAACCATTGTAACCTCCCCCCCCAGCCCTTCACTTTCATTCTAATGACTGAGCCTTGTGTCTCCTTATCATTGTGATATTATTATTATATTATTATTTTATATTATTATTTTATTATATTATTATTTTATATTATTTTATATTATTATCATATTATTATTATACTATTATATTATATTATTATTATTTTATATTATTATTTTATTATATTATTATTTTATATTATTATCATATTATTATTGTACTATTATTTTATATTATATTATTATTATTTTATATTATTATTATATTATTATCATATTATTATTATACTATTATTTTATATTATATTATTATTATTTTATATTATTATTATATTATTATCATATTATTATTATACTATTATATTATATTATTATTTTATATTATTATTTTATATTATTATTATATTATTATTTTATATTATTATATTATTAGTATTATTTTATAACATTATTATATTATATTTGCATTATTATTATTATTATTATTAATAAATAATTAGTGTTATTATTAGTAATAGTATCAGTATTATTATATTAATAATATTATTAGAATTATTATTAGTAGTAGCATCAGTATTATTATTATTATATTACTAGTATTATTATTAGTATTATATTATTAATATTATTAGTATTATTATTATTAGTAGTATTATTAGTATTATTATTATATTAATTGTATTATTATGAATATTAGTATTATCTTTTTCACTAGGACTGTTTGGCTGCATTGAATCCATACAGGCTGCAGCCAATGTGCCATTGATTAAAGGGGGACTAATTAAAGGGGTGGTTCACTTTAAAGTAACTTTTAGTATGATATATAATGTCCAATTCCCAGAAATGTGTCTTCATTATTTATATTTTATCGTTTTTGAGTTATTAGCCTGGCTCTTTTGACTCTTTCCAGCTTCTGAAATCACTGACCACATCTAGAAAACAAATACTCTGTAAGGCTACAAATGTATTGTTATTGCTACTTTTTATTACTCATCCTTCTATTCAGGCCTCTCCTATTCATATTCCAGTCTCTTATTCATATCAATGTATGGTTGCCAGGGCAATTTGGTGCCTAGCAACCAGATGGCTGAAATTGCAAACTGAATAAAAATCTAAATAACTAAAAAAATAAAAATTGTCTTAAAATATCGCTCTTTACATCAGGGCCTGAACCAGGGGGAGGCAATTGCTAAGAGCTATTAGAAAGGATACAAATTACACTGTTCCTTCTGCACAAAGCAATGGGGATGGGAGGGGCTAGCACAAACGGCCGGAGAGGAGGGGGTGGGGTTTGTTTCTGTCAGCAGAGGCAACCGCGGGAACCTGACTTTGAGGGCAGAAGTTTGCAGAGGGCAGCCTTGGGCGCCCAAATGTCACGGCCCACCTCTGCTTTCAATCATACTAAAAACTGTCTTTCTGAAGCAGCTCTGGGAGAGGGGTCAGCGACTCTGTAGCTGATCTAAATTGATCCATTAGTTGATCCATTTCTCAGTGCTGTCCAACTTCTGTGGTACAGAGGACCGGAATTTTTCCGGCCTACATGGTGGAGGGCCAATAATAGAAGCTAGTGTTAGCCACTCCCTGTTTTAGACCACACCCGCTTTAAACAACTCCCATGTTACCTGAAGACAATGTCCACATTAATGGTGGACACTAGAGTCCTGCGTGGTTCCATTTTTTGGGAACCGTACCCGACCCGTACCCGCAACCTGCAATTCACGACCTGGACCAGCAAACTCCATTCTTACCCGCTTGGACCCACTACCTGACCCTCGACCCCCTAACCATCAAGAATCAGGAAGTGACATCATCGGAAGTAGCCGTGGTCAGAAAAAAGGAGTAAAAATCGCTATTGAGAAGACCCGCAAACCGGGGTCTGTACCCGCACCTGGAACTTCTACTCGCAACCTTCAGGGTACCGCAGTTTTTTGCATAGGACAGACTATGGCACACACAGAGAGTATAGGACAGGCAGAGTATGACACACACAGAGAGTATAGGACAGGCAGAGTGTGGCACACACAGAGAGTATAGGACAGGCAGAGTATGACACACACAGAGAGTATAGGACAGACAGAGTATGACACAAACAGAGAGTATAGGGAAGGCAGAGTATGACACACACAGAGAGTATAGGACAGGCAGAGTATGACACAAACAGAGAGTATAGGACAGGCAGAGTATGACACACACAGAGAGTATAGGACAGGCAGAGTGTGGCACACACAGAGAGTATAGGACAGACAGAGTATGACACACACAGAGAGTATAGGACAGGCAGAGTATGACACACACAGAGAGTATAGGGAAGGCAGAGTATGACACACAGAGAGTATATGACAGGCAGAGTATGACACACACAGAGAGTATAGGGAAGGCAGAGTATGACACACACAGAGAGTATAGGACAGGCAGAGTATGACACACACAGAGAGTATAGGACAGACAGAGTGTGACACACACAGAGAGTATAGGACAGGCAGAGTATGACACACACAGAGAGTATAGGGAAGGCAGAGTATGACACACACAGAGAGTATAGGACAGGCAGATTATGACACACACAGAGAGTATAGGACAGGCAGAGTATGACACACACAGAGAGTATAGGACAGGCAGAGTGTGGCACACACAGAGAGTATAGGACAGACAGAGTATGACACACACAGAGAGTATAGGACAGGTAGAGTATGACACACACAGAGAGTATAGGGAAGGCAGAGTATGACACACACAGAGAGTATAGGACAGGCAGAGTATGACACACACAGAGAGTATAGGGAAGGCAGAGTATGACACACACAGAGAGTATAGGACAGGCAGAGTATGACACACACAGAGAGTATAGGACAGACAGAGTATGACACACACAGAGAGTATAGGACAGGCAGAGTATGACACACACAGAGAGTATAGGGAAGGCAGAGTATGACACACACAGAGAGTATAGGACAGGCAGAGTATGACACACACACAGAGTATAGGACAGGCAGAGTATGGCACACACAGAGAGTATAGGACAGACAGAGTATGACACACACAGAGAGTATAGGACAGGCAGAGTATGACACACACAGAGAGTATAGGGAAGGCAGAGTATGATACACACAGAGAGTATAGGACAGGCAGAGTATGACACACACAGAGAGTATAGGACAGACAGAGTATGACACACACAGAGAGTATAGGACAGGCAGAGTATGACACAAACAGAGAGTATAGGGAAGGCAGAGTATAGGGAAAGCCATCCAGAATTCCTCTGGAGAGAATCCTCCCTCAGTCTCTTCATGTGACCCAGTACTGGCACTTGTATTGCACTTACCACCACTTAGATTGCAAGCTGTACAGGGCAACGACCTGTTTCCACTTGTCTCTTTTAAACTAAGATGAATGTAACTGTATTTATTTGTATTTATTACTGCATTGACCCCTGTTTGTTCTATGAATGTATTGTCCTGTTGTACAGTGCTGTGTATATAAACACCACTATATAAATAAATACATATATGACACAGCTCCTGTATTTTTACTCACACACATATTGTGCCCCCTAGTGGTAGTGGTAAGGAGTAGGACACCCCAAGCACAGAGGAGCCCGGGAGGATCAGGGCATAAAGCTGATGTGCAGGAGACACACAAAGTCCATGTGATAATGTTATTGGAGCAGTTACTGTGAGTTACAGTTGTGCCCTGCAGAACAGCTCTGCATATGAAGTGCAGTTTCTGTGATGCTCATGTGCCAGTCTAGTAGCAGAGACAGTGTCAGTAATCAGCCGAGGGATATAATGTGGTGCCAATCCCATCTATTTCTTATCAACTGCTGTTTTCATTATAGAAGTCTTTAGGCTGAACTTCATTCACTGCCCAGTCCTGCCATGTATAGACCCTTCCCTGTGGCACAATTCCCTGCTCTTTTCTGTTTCCATCATTTCCCCCAATCACATCTCATTGCCTAAATTGTACTTTTATGTTCCTCAGCCAAAGGTTTCTGTGCCAATACCCACCTATGGCCAATAGGGGGCACTGGGACTTCATGCCAATCCTGCCTGGGATTTAACTACACTCACTGCATTAATTCCCTGTTAAATCCTGCATGAATTACCTACTAGAATTTGAAGTGAAAACTTTTGTTCCGCAACTTTTGTCATTAAAACACTGCCCAGAACAGACAGTGCCTAACCATATTTATTAGAACTAATGAAAAATCAAACAGTGGATGGAACCTGCCATTGAAAGTCATTCTGTCCTGTTACCTTTGCATTAGAGCAAATAACTTCTTCCATATTAACCAGTAATGCCTCCCAGGTGCCTACAGTAAATAGAATGCGGCTTCCACTATATATGGATGGAGCTGCCATATTGTTTCCCTTAGACAGTACAGTATGAGTGTGCAGATGACTGTGTGCCCAGAACATTTCTTCAATGTATATTTGTATTTATACATATGAGTGGGAGCTGCCAGGCAGTACAGTATATATATATATATATATATATATATATATATATATATATATATATATATATATATATATATATATATATATATATATATATATATATATAGAACAGTAAATACATACAAAATATTAATTATCACCAATTTAAAAACATGACAATTTATTACAACTGTTCCATGCAGCATGATAAAGAAACCTTATTATAGGATAGTGGTAACTTATATAGGATATAATGTACCCCTGTTTATAATTGAATATGAATATACAGGGAACTCTGAATATCACTCATGTATTATAAGGGATAATGTACCCCCTACTGTAAATGATAAGGATATTAGAAGTCACTGAGGGGTTGTTCTGTGTACCCCCTACTGTAAATGATAAGGATATTAGAAGTCACTGAGGGGTTGTTCTGTGACCATATAAAGGCACAAGGCTGCAGGCTGAGTTATACAGGGAACTCTGAGCATCACTCATGTATTATAAGGGATAATGTACCCCCTACTGTAAATGATAAGGATATTAGAAGTCACTGAGGGGTTGTTCTGTGACCATATAAAGGCACAAGGCTGCAGGCTGAGTTATACCGGGAACTCTGAGTATCACTCATGTATTATAAGGGATAATGTACCCCCTACTGTAAATGATAAGGATATTAGAAGTCACTGAGAGGTTGTTCTGTGACCATATAAAGGCACAAGGCTGCAGGCTGAGTTATACAGGGAACTCTGAGTATCACTCATGTATTATAAGGGATAATGTACCCCCTACTGTAAATGATAAGGATATTAGAAGTCACTGAGGGGTCTGTGACCATATAAAGGCATGCCTTTGATGCCTAAAGATACTGAATGATGTCATAATGAGCCTTTCCTGTTGCTATAGTAACCTAGTGTAAACATGAAAACATCCAATCATCCACCCTTTGTGATGTCATAATGACAATGCCCTGTTGCTATAGTTACCCAGGTGTCCTGTATGATGTCACAATAACTCTGATATGTTACCATAGTTACCCAGGTGCAGATGTTAGTTGTTAGGTTTGCGCAGCTCATTCTCTTTATTTCCTGCGTCGGATGAACATCTCACCACCGTTCTCCATGCAAGGAATATTTATAACTTTTTTATTTTTTATTTTATTTTACAAAAACAATCCAAGGTAATGTGGGGCTGTAGGTAAACTATGGGGGGAGGTGGGGGATAGGTTTTTTAAGATGTTTTGTTTTGGAATTTTCAGGAAATATTTCAGGGTATATTTTTAATAGAGTTTTATTTGTTTTGGAAATTCAGGCAGTTTTCGTGATTAGTTGTACCTGTTTATCTTCTGTTTGCCTTATGCAAAGTGCTGTGGAGTATACTTGCCCTTTATAAATGAATGTAGTAATAATAATAATAATAATAACAGCACTACTCTATGTCATCTATTATATTCTCTACAAACAAGTACATTTTAAGGGGCAGATTTATTTAGGCAGATTTATTTAGGGTCGAAGTTGAGTTTATGGGAGTTTCTTAAAACGCACATCAACTTCCATGAACTACTGTAAATGATAAGGATATTAGAAGTCACTGAGGGGTTGTTCTGTGACCATATAAAGACACAAGGCTGCAGGCTGAGTTATACAGAGAACTCTGAGTATCACTCATGTATTATAAGGGATAATGTACTCCCTACTGTAAATGATAAGGATATTAGACGTCACTGAGGGGTCTGTGACCATATACGTAAAGGCATGTCTTTGATGCCTAAAGATATTGAATGATGTCATAATGAGCCTTTCCTGTTGCTATAGTGACCTAGTGTAAACATGAAAACATCCAATCATCCACTTTTGTGATGTCATAATGACAATGCCCTGTTGCTATAGTTACCCAGGTGTCCTGTATGATGTCATAATAACCCTGACCTGTTACCATAGTTACCCAGGTGCAGATGTTAGTTGTTAGGTTTGTGCAGCTCATTCTCTTTATTCCCTGCGTCGGATGAACATCTCACCACCGTTCTCCATGCAAGGAATATTTATAACTTTTTTATTTTTTATTTTATTTCACAAAAACAATCCAAGGTAATGTGGGGCTGTAGGTAGACTATGGGGGGGGATAGGCATTTTATGATATTTTGTTTTGGAATTTTCAGGAAATATTTCAGGGTATATTTTTAATAGAGTTTTATCTGTTTTGGAAGTTCAGGCAGTTTTCATGATTAGTTGTACCTGTTTATCTTCTGTTTGCCTTATGCAAAGTGCTGTGGAGTATACTTGCCCTTTATAAATGAATGTAGTAATAATAATAATAATAACAGCACTACTCTATGTCATCTTTTATATTCTCTACAAACAGGTACATTTTAAGGGGCAGATTTATCAAGGGTCGAATTTCGAGTTTATGGGAGTTTCTAAAAACTCCCATCAACTTCCATAAACTCGCAATTCAAAAAAAAAGACCATTTGAAAATTATTAAAGAAAATAGAATCTTTTAAAAAACAGGGTTAATATGATCGAGCTGCCAATTTGAATCGGATGCAAATTCAAATGACTCCAAATTAATTGTAGGAGGTCCCCCATAGCCTAAAACACCAATTCGGCAGGTTTTAAATGGTGAATAGTTGAATTTGAATTCTTAAAAGGACAGTACATGATAAATTTCAAAATTCAAATTTAGATTTTTTTTTTTAAATTCGAATCAAATTTGGACTATTCCCTAGTCGAATTACACTAAAATAAACCCAAAATGTAAAAATTCGAATTTTCTATTTGACCCTTGATAAATCTGCCCCTAAATGTTGTAGCAGTATGATGAACAGATGAGACAGATAAATAAATGATAATCTATAAAATACTGATGTACCTTCACTTACATTATTCTTTCTTTTTGTCCCTCAGAAACAGAAGTAACAAGACCCCAGTGAGCCACCGTAGAACAATGATGTGGTTTATCTTTGGACTCTTCTTTCTCATCCTTCATCCAACATCAGGTCAGTAGAGAAACTAGACATAGAGAACTTTGTCTTTTCAATTTCAGCAGCTTTGATTTTTGGGGTAAGGGGCTGATGGAATGAAATAATTACACTTTTTTTCTCCCTCTCCTTTAGCTGTGAAGATAAAACATGTTACACTATACAGAGATCATGTAGAACTGAAGGTGAATTCCTGGAATATGATCCCTTGCACCTTCACAGCGGATTCTCCTATAAACCATGAGCAGCTGCATTTAGAATGGATTAAAACGATTGATGAAGGAAAAAGCTACATCCCCCTGATCAGTCTCTTTAGGAGCAAACAGCGGGCTTCCAGCAAGTCTAGGAAGAGGTTTAAGGTGTTTCCATCTCTCCTACGAAGAGGCAACTGTTCTCTGATTATCAGTCCTGCCAAGAGCATTGACTGGGGCAATTATTCCGTTCGGCTCACTGCTGATGGAATCCTCTATGAGCCTGTTCCAGAAATTACTGTCCAGATTATGGATATGAAGAGGAATTTAGGTAAAGATCGGAAGCTTAACTAGAATTTCAAACAATGCCTAAATATTAAATATATTTATTTTCTTAAAATGGGGATATCATATAATGTATTAAATAGAATCTAAATTTTTGTTGAAATGTTACAAAGGATAAAAATCCAATTCATTACTTATTCCTATTAAAGAATAAGGAAAGTTTTAATCACAGAGCGGTGCAAATGTTAGACACCCCTCAGTGATTATAATTGTGTATCAGGAGCCGGGTACTAGTTGATAATTAGTATAAATATCTTAGACCCCACATTGGTGACAGAACCATAATTTTTTGTATTTCAGAAGTGGCCCAGAAACGTGGCCCAGTAGACGGAACACTACTAAGCGCTAGAGCTGGAGAGATTAATGGAACTGAAGAAACACCAGACGAAAGCACCAATACTTCTAGCAAGACATGGATATTTGTTGTGTTTATAGTTCTATTTGCCATAATTATAGCGGGTGAAGCCTTTGGATGGTGAGTCACTTGTTTTTTATTTCTTTTTACAGTTAGGGATTCGGGACAACTTACCTGGTGCCACTCAGGTACTTGGGTAGTTGTTCAAGTCCTGGTATTAAATCCATTACATATAATAATTCTACATTTTTGATTATTGCAGCCTCTAAACTGCTTCAGAGTCACTTATGGAACTGTATTTTATTGCAGGTTTCTCTATTACAAGCTGAGGAAGACGACCTCACCAGAAGATGAAGAATGGCTGATAGTTCATGGAAAACCAAGGACAAAAGCAACAGTAGCAGTTGTGTAAGTTTCCACTTATATTAAATAGATCCCAGAGGGCTACAGCTGACATCAACCATTAGATTTCAGTAATGTTTTCAAAGCCCCACTCCTGCAGTTCAGATACATATCAACCAATGGCCCCAATGTGGACAGAGTAGGAGAACTGTAAATATATGTCCAGGTGGTTTACTGAAAGATCCTTTGAGAATTAATAGATTTTAGGTTGAAGTCCACTCATAACATTGTTGTAAGTTGGAATGTTTGTGATGCCGGAAATAAAGTATTGGCGTCATTAGTTACTAACTGTTATATTCTTGTTTGTTCAGGGTTAAACAAAAGGAAGTGATTAAGAAGGAAACCACTAAAAAAACAGAACCTGCAGTGTCAGAAGACGAGGAGACTGAAGAAGAACCAGAAACTCCTAAAAAGTCTTCACAGAAGAAGCTGCCTTCAAAGAAACCTTCCTCTAAGGCTCTGAAAAAGAAGCAGTAAGTTTTCTAAGTCTGAATTCAGGATTTCACTCTTAAACGGTCTGATCTGATTGCTTTTTTAATTGATATTTTTCATGGATACCAACATTTTACTGAAGTATCAGAGTTCATAGGGTTAGTGTCTGGGTGCAATCAATCTTTCACAGCCAGACTATACCTTCAGTAAAACATTGCACTGTCAGAAGGGTATATAAGATGGATGTGGTGAAATACCCTCCAATAATTTCAAGATAATATAATTTTTAAGTACAATAAAGCATTATAAATTAGATCCTGAAGTAGTTGTAGGGAATACATTTCCTAGGTACATGCAGTTTCCACCTTATTTCAATAATTTGCCATTAAATCAGAATTTTTCATCATCTGAACCTTTGGTTTCTTCAGGTCCATCATTGTTCAGCCAGAGGAAGAGACTGAGACTTCTGAGGCAGAGCCTGAGACTTCAGAGGAAGAGCAGGAAAAGCCAATCAAGTGAGTTTCTGGGTTTGATTTTTTAAAATGTTTTCATAGGTCCCAGGGGGCTGCAACCACCATTAACCATTAGCCGTAATATTTTCAGTTCCCCACTCCTTCAGTTCAGTTACTGGTCACTCAACAGCCCAATGTGGGCACAGTAGGTCAATTGCAGAAATATATCTAAATGGTTACTGAAAGATCCTTAACAAATCAAATGAATCCCCCTTATAAAATGGGAGTATTTTAAGTGACATCAATCTCACGACTTTGTTGAAGCTGTTGTTTTACTGATGCCAGAAAAAAAGTAGGTGTTCCAATGACTTACTACTTGTGTGCTACTCTTGTTTGTGCAGGGTTAAGCAAAAGAAAGTGATTAAGAAGAAAATCACTAAAAAAGCAGAACCTGCAGTGTCAGAAGAGGAGGAGACTGAAGAAGAACCAGAAACTCCTAAAAAGTCTTCACAGAAGACGCTGCCTTCAAAGAAACCTTCCTCTAAGGCTCTGAAAAAGAAGCGGTAAGTTTTCTAAGTCTGAATTCAGGATTTCACGCTTAAACGGTCTGATCTGATTGCTTTTTTAATTGATATTTTTCATGGATACCAACATTTTACTGAAGTATCAGAGTTCATAGGGTTAGTGTCTGGGTGCAATCAATCTTTCACAGCCAGACTATACCTTCAGTAAAACATTGCACTGTCAGAAGGGTATATAAGATGGATGTGGTGAAAAACCCTTCCAATAATTTCAAGATAATATAATTTTTAAGTAATGTAAAGAGCTCCTTTAAGAGTATTTATTACAAAGAATGTTTTAAAGCAATATGTCAGCATGATAAATTAGATCCTGAAGTATTTGTAGGGAATAAATTTCCTAGGTACATGCAGTTTCCACCTTATTTCAATAATTTGCCATTAAATCTGAATTTTTCATCATCTGAACCTTTGGTTTGTTCAGGTCCGTCATTGTTCAGCCAGAGGAAGAGACCGAGACTTCTGAGGCAGAGCCTGAGACTTCAGAGGAAGAGCAGGAAAAGCCAATCAAGTGAGTTTCTGGGTTTGATTTTTTAAAATGTTTTCATAGGTCCCAGGGGGCTGCAACCACCATTAACCATTAGCCGTAATATTTTCAGTTCCCCACTCCTTCAGTTCAGTTACTGGTCACTCAACAGCCCAATGTGGGCACAGTAGGTCAATTGCAGAAATATATCTAAATGGTTACTGAAAGATCCTTAACAAATCAAATGAACCCCCCTTATAAAATGGGAGTATTTTAAGTGACATCAATCTCATGACTTTGTTGAAGCTGTTGTTTTACTGATGCCAGAAAAAAATTGGTGTTCCAATGACTTACTACTTGTGTGCTACTCTTGTTTGTGCAGGGTTAAGCAAAAGAAAGTGCACAAAAAGAAGACCACTAAAAAAGCAGAACCTGATGTGGCAGAAGAGGTGTCTGAAGAGGAACCAGAACCTCCAAAAAAGTCTAAGAAAAAACCTTCCAAGAAACCTTCTTCTAAAACTCGGAAAAAGAAGCAGTAAGTTTCCTAACCCTAAATTCAGGACTTTGCTCTGTCTGCTGTTGGAGGGGTAACCAGAATTTTTTAAATCATCAAAACCTTTTGTTTGCTCAGGTCCGATGTTACTCAGACAGATGAGTCTGTATCAGAAGAAGAGGAAGCAGAGGAAGAGCAGCAAAAGCCAATCAAGTGAGTTTCTGGGCTTAAATTTTGTATTTTCTGTAGGCCTCAGCTACCCCTAACCATTAGCTTTCATTAATATTTCATTGCCCCTCTCCAGCTGTTGAGTTATATGTCACCCAATGGCCCCAGTAGGGCAGTTGTAAAAGTATGTCCATATGGCTTACAGAAAGATCCTTGGCGAATCAAATGAATTCTTTATAAGTTAGGTGTATTTTAGGCTCACAGGCTTTTAATAAATAAATAATTAAATATAGGGATCCAATGAGTTACTATGTGTGTGCTACTCTTGTTGTGCAGGGTTAAACAAAAGAAAGTGCCTAAAAAGAAGATCGCTAAAAAAGAAAAACCTGTAGTGACAGAGGAGGAGTCTGAGGAGGAACCAGAACCTCCAAAAAAGATCACTAAGAAAAAGGCAGAAGACGAGGAGGCTGAAGATGTCCCAAAGCCTCTGAAGAAGTCTTCTAAAAAGAAACTGAAGACCACTGACAAAGCAGAAGACAAGGAGGCTGAAGATGTACCAGAACCTCCAAAAAAGTCTTCTAAGAAAAAATTAGCTCCCAAGAAACCATCCTCTACGGCTCTTAAACAGAAGCTGTAAGTTTCCAAACTCTGATGTCTAGACTTCACTCCTAAATTGTTTTGGCTTTCTTTATATATTTAACAGGAATAATAATAATATTTTAGACTTAGAATAAGTTTATATGGTCTGTGTCTAGATACAATCAATCATTTTTATGATTTCTACAGCGCCTGCACCGCAGGCCAACAGATCAGAATTGAATTTCTAGTGCAGGTGGCTTGATTTGTAATAATCTCCCCAAATTATGACATGTTTTAATTATGTGCAAACTTTGTGTTTATTTAGAAAACCGCTTCCTGCGAAAGATGAGGAGCCAAAAGATGCCGCAGAAGAAGAGAAGCCAGAGAAGAGCAAGTGCGTTGGAACTTAAATTTTTGCCATTTTCTTATTAGTCTTAGTCCATTGTTGAAGTTATATACTTGCTATGATTCATGCAAGATTCACAAAAATCTTTGCAGTTGCAATTTTAGTGCAATGTCACAAATGCAGAATAACAATGGGACCTGCAGTCAGTTATAATCATTTCCACTGTTTGTTTAGGATTAAACAAAAGGCAGAAGAAGGTTGTTAAAAAGAGAAAACCACCTTTTATAAACGCTTCTGATATTTAGCCCACCTTCCCCTTATACTTGTACACCTACATCTCTCCAGTCATTCATTCCTTTCCATCATGTAGTTGTAGCCCAGAGGTAGTTGGCGAGACCTAGGTTATTAAGCCCTCTATCAATAAGTTAAATGATAATTATGCTCAGTTCAATCAGTTCCTTGGCACACAGTGCTGTACTCATACCAACATTCAAACTGGATGGTAATTTCTGCTTTTTGTTTGTGCAGGACTCAGCAGGATGGTACTAAAAAGAAAATAAAGCGAAAAGTAAGACGCCCAGCTAGGAAACCTAAAAGGTGAGTCTGATAAACTTTATTTGTTTCAACTTCATTATTAAACACAAGAAACACATCTGGCAAAAAATGTACCTTTAACAAGGCAGTAATATTTAACTTTTTGTGTGCAGGGTTATGAAAGTTGTAAGGCCAAGAACCTCAAAGAAACCATCAACTAAAAAAGAGGCCACGGAAATTGTGGCTGATCCAAAGAAAGGTGATTTAGAGGATGAAAAGGAAATTGCTAAAGAAGGCAGTAGTGAAAAGAAGGCACTTGTACCAGAAAAGGGGCCTGCAAAGACTAAAAAAATTTACAAGAAAGGATCCCAAAAGAAAAGATCACTGGTCAAACGTAAACCTAAAAAGGGCAGTAGTGCAAAGAAGGTAGTGGCAGTAAAAGGTCCAGCAAAAACTGTGAAAAGTTCAAAGGAAAAATCCAAAAAACATGATTCAGAGGCTGGAAAGGAGACTAAAGAAGGCAGTGGTGCAAAGAAGGCACCTCCAGTAAAAGCACCAGCAAAGAAGGCACCTCCAGTAAAAGCTCGAGTAAAGAAGGCACCTCCAGTAAAAGCTCGAGTAAAGAAGGCACTCCCAGTAAAAGCTGTAGTAAAGAAGGCACCTCCAGTAAAACCTCGAGCAAAGAAGGCACCTCCAGTAAAACCTCGAGCAAAGAAGGCACCTCCAGTAAAACCTCGAGCAAAGAAGGCACCTCCAGTAAAACCTCGAGCAAAGAAGGCACCTCCAGTAAAACCTCGAGCAAAGAAGGCACCTCCAGTAAAACCTCGAGCAAAGAAGGCATCACCAGTAAAAGCTGTAGTAAAGAAGGCACCTCCAGTAAAAGCTGTAGTAAAGAAGGCACCTCCAGTAAAAGCTGTAGTAAAGAAGGCACCTCCAGTAAAAGCTGTAGTAAAGAAGGCACCTCCAGTAAAACCTCGAGCAAAGAAGGCATCACCAGTAAAAGCTGTAGTAAAGAAGGCACCTCCAGTAAAACCTCGAGCAAAGAAGGCACCTCCAGTAAAAGCTGTAGTAAAGAAGGCACCTCCAGTAAAAGCTCGAGCAAAGACAGCAGTAAAACGTCCCACCAAGCCTTGGAAAACATCTAAATTTAAATCTAAGAAAGTCTCACCAAAGACTGTAAAGCCTCATAAGTAAGGTAAGATTTTTGCTTTATCTTCATCACTTCAACCAGGACTATTGCATACGTATGTGCGTAACCAGGGTCGGACTGGGGGGCCCTGGTCCCCTGCTGCCGAGTTCCCCCGATGAGCCGCTGCCCCCCCTGCCGCACCTGTACATCTTGAATTTGCCGCGACCTGTGGCAACAAGATTAGTGTAGGGAACTGGACTGGGCCAGCGGGGCCCACAAGAGCCGGGGGCCCACAGTCAACCCTGTGTGTAACCTGCAGTTTTCCAGTCTGATACAATTTAGAATGATTAGTGGTAGTTTAGAATCATTACTGGCCAATATAGGCCTCCCAGGGGGGAAATATAAATTCTTGTGAATTTTTGGTAACGTATAAAATATTGGGATTACTGGATGTTCTTATAGGAGGTATCACTGTGTCTCCATCTATTAAGAAGGGCTCCCACTTTACACATCCACACACAGGGCATAAGATTAATATCATTCCATTTTCTTCCAGTGAATATCTAACCTGCGACGACAGAGCTACAGTTTGCAGCTGATACTCCAGCACATTCAAGCGACACAAACGACGATCCCACTACCTGTATCAAATTATTTTATTTCCATTTATTTTTATTTTTTTTAAATATATTAAAATAAAACTATATTTTTATATTAAATAAATATGTGTTGATTATCACATATTTCTAGAAAAAATATCTTCTTCCTAAAAATGGTGTTTTAATATGATTTTGCTTTAAGGCCCAGTATCTTTTAGCTGTGCCAGTAGGTTTTATACAAGGACACGGCATATGTTGTGCCACATGTTTCAGGGGTGATGCGCATGACACTGGCACTGCAGTTATGCCGTTTTTCGGAGGCATTTTGCATTACGATGACTCTATTTATTCTACTAAATTGAATTTGTGTGCAATTATGACTAAGAAATCAACAGTAGAGAACATACCTTTAATTAGCCTCCCCAAACCAAAAAACAATCTTCAGCCTATGGGCATAACGACAATGCACTAGACCCTCCCATAAAAACATTTGCAGCCCATACATGACCCTCACTCCGCCCACCAGCCAGCTTGTGTCCCTGGCTTCCCACCCACTTGAGAGAGAGAGAGAGAGAGGATAACATACCTCCCAACAACGGGACTACTGATTTTGACAACTCAACCAGCGGTCCCAGAATACGTGGCAGGTGCACTTAGATACTTTTGTAACAATTTAAGAGAAGCAAAGAAACAATTGTAACAATTTAAGATAAGCAGGTCTCTTGGGGAAACTGTGACTTGCAGCTTAAAGGGCACTTCACCTTCATTAATGTAAATGTGTTTAAACTTTTATAACCTGCCACATTTTGTAAAATGAACATGGTAATTAGGGGGTGTGGCCACAAAATGGGAGTGGCCATTTTTTTTAAAAAAAATGTTTTTGCTGTGCTCCACTCAGCAAATTTTTGACTCTCTTTCTATTTTCAAAATGTTGGGAGGTATGGGATAGGGGGGTTATTGGGGAAGCAGACCACATGATCTGGGCCCCCATCCCCTGTCTGTTTCCTCTATAGCAGGGGTTCCCAACCTTTTTTACCCATGAGCCACATTTAAAAGTGGAAAAAAGAGTTGGTGAGCAACATAATCATAAAAAAAGCTCCTGGGGTGCCAATTAAGGGCTGTGATTGGCTGTTTGGTGGCCCCTATGAGGACTGGCAGACTACAGGAGACTCTGTTTGGCAGTACACCTGGTTTTTATACAACCAAAACTTGCCTCCAAGCCTGAAATTCAAAAATAATCTTCTGCTTTGAGGCCACTGGGAGCAACATCCAAGGGGTTGGCGAGGAACATGTTATTCATGAGCAGGGCCACCATCAGGGGAGCACAGGGGGTACGAGTGTCCCAGGCCCGGGCCTGAAGGAGGGCCCGGCAGTGCTGCACTTTCGAAGAAGAGCCTTGACAGCGCCGAAGCCTGCGGCCATTTTCGAAGTCCCGAACAGCTGAAATACGGAAGTGCTGAACAGTCGAATTCCCGAAGCGGCGAATAGAACCGAAGTCATGAAAACAGCAGAAATTGAAGCCTTGAAGCCACGAGTTCAATTCTTCTGAACACCAATTTGTGTTTTTTTATTTTTTTTAATCCCCTGGCCACCAATGTATAATTTAAAAATATTCTTTGGGGCCCCCATTTTTTTTAACTTGTAAGGGGTCCCTGGCACCACAGTTTTTTTTGTAAAGGGGGCCCTGACCATCAATAGCTTTTTATAACTTGTGTGTGTGGGGGGGGAGGTTACCTTTTGATGTCTTTGTGTTCTTTCAACTGTTGTGTGGAGTGGGCGGGATCTGGGGTTGGCCTTGGGGGCTGGGTGTTAGTTATACGGGGCCCTGTGATTTCTAATGGCGGCTCTGCTCATGAGCCACTCGCTGGGGATCACCGGTCTATAGTTGTGCTACTGATTTTGGAGGTCCTAGGTCCCTGCTCTTCTGTTTCTGATCTGGAGCTGGTTCCTGGGGATTTAATCAGATGCTCACTGCCAGGGTCGGACTGGGGGGCTACCTGATACCTGCCTCACTGCACTATGTTCTATGGGCCTCTGGCCCTTTTTCGGGCCAGTCGCATCATGAAGAGGAACCACGTGCAGACACAGCACACTCCGCAAGTGCCAGCCAGCTGTCATGTCCAGGTGACCGGGTCCCCATTACTATGGCAGGACTGCCACTTGCCAGGCTATGTGAGTGCTGAGTGAAGGGCGGACAGGCTGGCTGTCAAATGGACAGGTGGGCAGGGAGTCAGTGGGCCCACTGGTACTCACACAGCAACTGGCTCTGCCCTAGGGTCTAGGGCCCACCAATGCCGGGGCCCTGTTCACTGCTCTCATGCTCCTTGGCACATAAATCATTGACCACATGTATACATGGCCCTTCTTGTAGCCCATCACATCTCACTGGTATATCGACAACTTTACTGTAGCAGCTCGGTCATATAAAGACATGCTCTGGCTTGTATTTCAGCTGAGACCATTGCTTCTTTATCTTCTGTTGAGTAGAGGTAACGTCTTGTTGTAGCTCTCTGACTCTACCAGAGAAACGTTGAGGATAGCGATCCATTTACCCACAAAGTACTCATTCCCCTTGTAAAATACTGTACTTCTAAGGCCTTTTTCAAAAAGCAGGTTGCCCTGGGCATTGCGTGCAGAGCTCTCGGGTATCTCCTGCTAAGTTCAGGGTTGGCACACACACAGTACAACTGAAGGTGGAGTCCAAGGAGGTGGTTGTGGCGCTGGAGATGGTGAGAGACAAAAGCTCTGGGTGAAGTTTTTGTTTTCCCATGTTTCCAATGTGAGAATTTACCTTCCCAGCTGTAGTTGTAGTCATGGATGGAGTGCAGTCATTATGGGCAGTGATGCCATCGGGAACATCACTTTGCCAGTCTGAGCCCTCCGACCCCATGGAAAATCACAGGTCACCTGTCGCCCACACTTGAGAGTCCCGTGTGTCCTCTAAAGAACCGTGTCCATTGTGTCTGTTGGTTCAGGGGAATCCTGCAAAAAAACACCAAGTTTAAGCTCGGGGGGAGGTGGGGTTATCATTGCAGTGTCAGATGGGGAGGGGCCTGTGCAGGGGGGATATAATAAAGTGGGGTTCACTTATAATTTAGCATTTGCTACTAATATAGTTGGAATAAAGACAACACTAGTAACACTTGCTTACAAACCTGTTACCCTATTTCCCTCTTAGATTGTAAGCTCCTCAGGGCACTGCAAATGAAAGTAAATATTTAGAACTACTGTGGGTTTGTTGTCTCCTCTCTCTCAGTAGATAGGGCTGTAGAAAGGACACACAATGATATTAAAAAGTAACCCCCCCGGCTCCATCTTCCCCTCGGGCCTCTGTATTTACAGTCGCAGGTCCCTTCTTACAGGTGTATTATTTGATGGCTAGAATTGTTGCCATGGTAACAGGAAACCACAGGTTAGTGAGCTGACGCAAATGTGCAGTGACTTTGATATTTAGAATTACAAGAAAAACAATATTGTCTCACAAATTATTTTTGGCCTGAGAATATAATTGCCCTTCATTTGCCGAAGAACAAAGTCTGACTTTAAAGTCACTTTTAACCAATGCCCCGGGGCATTACCATATTACTCTCATGCAGTAACCCCAGCTCTCATGTTTGTTCATAGAGAGAACCTATAAAACTATGGCAGAAAAGGTATTCCCTGTACTAAGCACAATTCAGCAGGAACAGCCCCTAAGTTTGCTCATAGTCTGTACAGAGAGATCCCATAAAACTATGGCAGCATAGGTATTCCCTGTACTAAGCACAATTCAGCAGGAACAGTCCCCTAAGTTTGCTCATAGTCTGTACAGAGAGATCCCATAAAACTATGGCAGCATAGGTATTCCCCTGTACTAAGCACAATTCAGCAGGAACAGTCCCCTAAGTTTGCTCATAGTCTGTACAGAGAGATCCCATAAAACTATGGCAGCATAGGTATTCCCCTGTACTAAGCACAATTCAGCAGGAACAGCCCCTAAGTTTGCTCATGGTCTGTACAGAGAGATCCCATAAAACTATGGCAACATAGGTATTCCCTGTACTAAGCACAATTCAGCAGGAACAGTCCCCTAAGTTTGCTCATAGTCTGTACAGAGAGATCCCATAAAACTATGGCAGCATAGGTATTCCCTGTACTAAGCACAATTCAGCAGGAACAGTCCCCTAAGTTTGCTCATAGTCTGTACAGAGAGATCCCATAAAACTATGGCAGCATAGGTATTCCCCTGTACTAAGCACAATTCAGCAGGAACAGTCCCTAAGTTTGCTCATAGTCTGTACAGAGAGATCCCATAAAACTATGGCACATAGGTATTCCCTGTACTAAGCACAATTCAGCAGGAACAGTCCCTAAGTTTGCTCATAGTCTGTACAGAGAGATTCCATAAAACTATGGCAGCATAGGTATTCCCTGTACTAAGCACAATTCAGCAGGAACAGACCCCTAAGTTTGCTCATAGTCTGTGCCCCCCAGTCCGACGCTGGGTAGAATTGTCACTAGGGTTTCACTTGGAGACCTCATCCGAATCCCTCGAAATAAGACAGATATTCTGCAAACACAACCATGTAAAGCTCTGCTGAGTATGTCGGCACAGTATAAAGGATGATAATAATAGCACCCAAATAGTTCTGCAGTCCAAACACAATCAAGAATTCTGAATCGGAGCCAGATCCCATCACAAGTGGCGAGTGAGGAATAAAGTGGAGGCTGCACATGAAAGAACTTTGATAAGAGCAATAAAGTAATTTGGAAGTTCAGAGCGGCAGGGCATTTCTCCTCGGTGGGTATTTTTCAAGTGTTGATGAATGCGGCTGATTGCAATCCGGAAAACATGATGGTCAGCACTTAACTGGATACAGAGAATGACGTCTGTGATCGGACAATTTATAGCCGCTTTGTTCCTTATTTTCCTTTCCTCAAGACTCGTTAGGATATAACATAGTAACACAGTAAGTTGGGTTGAAAAAAGACACACTTCCATCAAGTTCAACCTGAAGTCTATAATCTGCCTAACTGCCAGTTGATCCAGAGGAAGGCAAAAAACCCCATTTGAAGCCTCTCCAATTTGCCTCAGAGGGAAAAAAAATTCCTTCCTGACTCCGAAATGGCAATGGGACCAGTCCCTGGATCAACTTGTACTATGAGCTATCTCCCATATCCCTGTATTCCCTCACTTGCTAAACACCATCCAACCCCTTCTTATACCTATCTAATGTATCAGCCTGTACCACTGATTCACTTCCCAGCTCTCCCTGTAACACCCCTTTCCCTCCTCTAATCTCATTGGCTCCCTCCTGTCTGCTGGGAGGAGCTACTGGTGAATAAAGCATCCGACCCTTCCTTGTACCTATCTAATGTATCAGCCTGTACCACTGATTCACTTCCCAGCTCTCCCTGTAACACCCCTTTCCCTCCTCTAATCTCATTGGCTCCCTCCTGTCTGCTGGGAGGAGCTACTGGTGAATAAAGCATCCGACCCTTCCTTGTACCTATCTAATGTATCAGCCTGTACCACTGATTCACTTCCCAGCTCTCCCTGTAACACCCCTTTCCCTCCTCTAATCTCATTGGCTCCCTCCTGTCTGCTGGGAGGAGCTACTGGTGAATAAAGCATCCGACCCTTCCTTGTACCTATCTAATGTATCAGCCTGTACCACTGATTCAGGGAGACAATTCCACATCTTCACAGCTCTCACTGTAACAAACCCCTTCCCAATATTTAGCTGGAACCTCTTTTCTTCTAATCGGAATGGGTGACCTTGTGTCAGCTGGAAAGACCTACTGGTAAATAAAGTATTAGAGAGATTATTATATGATCCCCTTATATATTTATACATAGTTATCATATCACCCCTTAAGCGCCTCTTCTCCAGAGTGAACATCCCCAATTTGGCCAGTCTTTCCTCATAGCTAAGATTTCCCCTTTACCAGCTTAGTTGCCCTTCTCTGTCCCCTCTCTAATACAATAATGTCCTGTTTGAGTGATGGAGACCAAAACTGTAGGGCATATTCTAGATGGGGCCTAAAGGTGGCCATACACGGATAGATCCGCTCGTTTGGCGATGTCGCCAAACGAGCGGATCTCCCTCCGATATGCCCACCTTGAGGTGGGCAATATCGGGCTGATCCGATCGTGGGCCCTAGGGCCCAACGATCGGATCCTTCACGTTCACAAACGGGCGGTCGGATCGCGGGACTGCATCAATGAACAGATGCGGCCGTGATCCGACGGGATTTTTAACCCCCTCCGATCGAGATCTGGCCGACTTTCGGCCAGATCTCGATCGGGGAAGCCCGTCGGGGGCCCCCATACACGGGCCAATAAGCTGCCGACTCGGTCTGTCGGCAGCTTTTATCGGCCCGTGTATGGCCACCTTTACCAGTGCTCTATACAGTGGGACCCCCTCCTCCCGTGACTCTCTGCCCCATTTAATACAAGTCAAGACCTTATTTGCCCTTGATGCTGCTGACTGGCATTACTTGCTACAGACAAGTTTATTATCTACAAGGACTCCAAGCTCCGTCTCCATTAGGGATTTGCCTAGTGCAGTCCCATTAAGGGTATAAGTAGATATTTTTACATCCCACGTGCATGGCTTTATATTTATCAACATTGAA
Source organism: Xenopus laevis (assembly GCF_017654675.1). Classification (NCBI taxonomy): domain Eukaryota; kingdom Metazoa; phylum Chordata; class Amphibia; order Anura; family Pipidae; genus Xenopus; species Xenopus laevis. The sequence goes on from NC_054381.1 coordinate 158,691,939, forward strand.
TCTCAACTGCCACTTAGTCGGCAGATTGCCAGTTTGTCAAGATCCTGCTGCAAGGATGCCGCATCAGACTGGGCCGGCGGGATACCGGAAAAAAAAAGGGGGGGGGCAGAGGGGGTTATGACTCGGGAAGGGCACCAGACAAAATTTTGAATGTGATCCCTTAGCTCACCACAGATGTCAAATTTACTGGCCTATAATTGCCAGGCGAGCTCGTAATCCCTTTTTAAATATTGGAATAACATCAGCTTTTCTCCAATCCATAGGTACCATACCAGATGAAAGTGAATCTGAGACATTCAGAAAAAAACCCACCAAACCCACCCATACACCCTCCAGCCCGCAGAGTCCATCCCTCTGTCCATTGGCATCTTTTTCATGAAACACACCAAATCAAAGGCCAGTTTGCAAAGTCCTTGATTGTCCATACGGCCTTCCTTCCCCCACCACCAACCCAAACGAGCATTCCAGAAATGTCTTTCCTGGAACAACCTCCTCCAGTTTCCATCACCCAACAAAAACACAATACTTTCATATTCATATTCTGAATCCAGGCTACAGAAAGCTGCACCTCCAGCCTACAGAAAGAGAGAGGAGCAGTATCAGTGCCCAGGGAGCCATATACTGTACATACAATAAGTACATACCTTGAGATGAGGGCATGTTCATGAAGATGAAAGAGTAAGGTTCACCCCTCGCCATAGGTTGTGATATGATGATGACCTCTTTATCTCAATTCCCTTCAGGAAACTCAACTGAGCCAGAGCTGCCTTAGAAACTCAGAAATAGGGGCTGGTCTAAAACTGAACCAAGCTCTCTTAGAACCCTGGGGTGTATGCCATCAGGCCCTGGTGCCTTGTTCACATTAATTTTTAGTAAATCTTTATGGATCATATCCTGAGTCAGACACTGACTAGATTGAGCTGAACTCCTCTATTGTATACAATGAAGAAAAGAACTGATTTAGCGCATTTACCTTTTCTGTATCTGTTACAACCATACTGGTACCATTATTTAATGGAGCAATGCTCTCAACCTGCATCGCTTTGTTATTAAAGGAACAGTTCAATATAAAAACTGGGTAAATAGACTCTGAGTTAGTCAGTGACTAAAGAGGGGGCACATGGGACATAACTGTTCAGTGAGTTTGCAATTGATCCTCAGCATTCAACTCAGATTCAAAAGCAACAGTTATGACCCATGTGGCCCCCCTCAAGTCACTGATTGGTTTCTGCCTGGTAACCAATCAGAGGACTAAGAGAGCTGAAAAGCAGGAAGTAGTGTTCTGACTATTATGTTACACATCCAGTCACTCCAGTCTTTATACATTACAATTCTGGCTAACTAACTATAATGAAATTTTGCACAGTCTAGTTTACTTAGTTTTTAATTTTATACTGAGAACAATTCCTTGAATATACTTAAAACACTTTTTGGGATCAATCTTAGCCTCTGCTACAATATGCTCCTCATTTTCTATCTTTGCCTTCCTGATTGCTGTTTTATAACATTATTTATTATAGTTTTTATATTCATTAAATGCAGCTTCTGTCTCCACAGACTTGTCGTTTTTAAATGCCTTTCTCTTCTTTCCCATTAACTTCTTTACTTCTATATTAAGGATGTATGTGGAACTGTGAGGAACAATAAACAAAGAATTATTGTAGAGTCCAAGATACTTTTCTTCTCCTAATTTTCTTATTCATACTAAAGATAGCCCTACAATAAAAGCTGTTGACTTGACCCCCTCCAGACTGAATTGGCAGATTATTGAATCATGTATGGGGTCTGTCTGATATCTTGCTGAAAACTGGCCAGATATCTCTCAGGCGTGTTAGGAAATCCCATCAGCCAATGACTTGTTCTGACTTGAAGCAGACCATAGACCAGAAGTATGATAAATAATGAAGACCAATTGAAAAGTTGCTTAGAATTTATCCATTCTATAACATACTAAACATTAACTTAAAGGGGAACAACCCCTTTGAAATAGGCCCTGATATTTCAAGCACACAGAGGCACAAGCAGGTCATCTTTTAGTAGCCCCTGTGGCAATTGCCAAACTCTACAGATTACCAGTTCGGGTCTGCCCTGTGTCGGGTCATTAAAATGCTTGGCATGCCTACAGATTTCAGATTTACGTTCCCCTGCCCTTTCTGTAAGTTTCCTACCTGTCCGATCCTCATATAATGGAATAGACCCCATGACGCAAGAAGACAACTGGGGAAGCCCTTCTCCCCTTTCAAAGGCGGGGTATAGTATCTCCGTCAATCCCTCAGCAAAGAAATCCAGTCCAATATGGATCAGTCCAATGTGGCCCAGCATCTGGGTGCCCAAATCAAATCAAATGAGTACTCAAAGTTTAAATACTGTGAGTACTGCCATACTGATTTGTACTAAGCTTTGCTCATTTGCTCTGCTCTTTATATTCTGCTCTTTTAGCATTGTGCATATGGATACGTTCATAGCAAAACAATGATATCAGCCTCATTTGGCCCAGGGTATGGTTGGATTGGATGAAGATCTGCTCATTTGGGGACATTATCTTCTTGAATACGCCAGGTTTCACTTATGTTGGTAGAATGTCACTAGTAGTTAACTTGGGTTTTATAGCAGAGCTACATCCAATATGTTCTCATTTTCTCCTCCATGGTCCTCTGTATCCTAATGTTTGGGAAGGGCAGAGAGAGCCTTTGCCATATCCCAGTACTTTGGGGATAAATGTTTCAAAAGTACCAATAATCCCTGTAAAACAAATATATTATATACCCGAGGGATGTCCAAACCCTGGGGCTTCAGCCTTTGGCTTCTGATGGGACGCTGGAAGTTATAGACCTAAAATAGTCCCACTCTGGACACGCCTGGTTTGTATTTCTTTTTATTCCCCGCAGCTGGGTGACGCCGACTACCTTCGTTTCTCATTTTCATATAGGTAAAACAGGATAAACTCTGGATATTTTGGGGCTCTAGAATTAATTTGCTGTCGGGCCCAGTAACGTTTAGTGACGCCATTGCTTTGCAACCCAGTCTCCTTGGCTTTCTTGGCCCATTACACTTATTTATAACTCCCATCATTTTGGAAATAGAAAGAGGGACAAAAATATTTTAGCCACACCCATTTTTGTGACCACACCCCTAATTACCATGTTAAGTTTACAAAATTTGGCAGGTTATGAAAGTTTGAACACATTTTTGTGGTTTTTATGTGTTATTACCGTTTTGGTAATGAAGGTGAATTGCCCTTTAAGCTGCAAGTCACAGTTTCCCCATCTTAAATTGTTACAGTTGTTTCTTTGCTTCTTTTAAATTGTTACAAAAGTATCTAAGTGCACCTGACACATTTTCTGGGCTCTCTGCCAAAAGCCGATTACGTTTTTAGAAACTTTTTATCTTCTTCGGGCTGTTCAGTGCAGGGGATGAAAGAGAAAGTCAGGAGATTTCAGTAACGATCAGGGACTGCGGGTTGAGCTGTCAAAATCGGGACTGTCCCGTGAAAAATGGGACGTATGCTAGTTTAATTTATAGGGAAAGTGCTCAGCTGATCAGAGTGCTATGAACGTATCCATATACACAATGCTAAAAGAGCAGAATATAAAGAGCAGAGCAAATGGGCAAAGCTTAACACAAATCAGTATGGCAGTACTCACAGTATTTAAACTCTTTCTGAGTACTCATATCAGGACCTATTTCAAAGGGGTAGTTTCCCTTTAAGTTAATGTTTAGTATGTCATAGAATGGCTAATTCTAAGCAACTTTTCAATTGGTCTTCATTATTTTATTTTTTTATAGTTTTTTAATTATTTGCCTTTTGTTTCTGACTCTTTCCAGCTTTCAAATGGAGGTCGCTGACCCCATCTAAACATAAACGTTCTCTAAGGCTACATATTTATTGTTATTGCTACTTTTTATTACTCATCTTTCTATTCAGGCCTCTCCTATTCATATTCCAGTCTCTTATTCAAATCAGTGCATGGTTGCTAGGAGAATTTGGACCCTAGCAACCAGATGGCTGAAATTACAAACTGGAGAGCTACTGAATAAAAAGCTAAATAAAACAAAAAACACAAATAATAAAAAATGAAAACCACTTGCAAATTGTTTTAGAATATCCCTCTTCATCATACTAACAGTTAGGGGCAAATTCATCAAGGGTCCAACGATCGAAGGATTATCCCTAGACCAAAAAAACTTAGCCAAGCCTATGGGGACCTTCCCCATAGGCTAACATTGGGTTCGGTAGCTTTTAGGTGGCGAACTAGGGGGTCGAAGTTTTTTCTTAAAGAGACAGTACTTCGAGTATCAAATGGTCGAACGATTTTTAGTTTGAATCCTTCGGGTCGAAGTCGTAGTCGAAGGTCGAAGTAGCCCATTCGATGGTCGAAGTAGCCAAAAAAACACTTCGAAATTCGAAGTTTTTTTTACTTCGAAACCTTCACTCGAGCTTGGTGAATGGGCCCCTGTATTTAAAAGGGAACAACCCATTTAATGTAAAGTATAACTGACAAATCTGACAGCCTATAGACTATATAATTTTAAGAAGGATGACAGCGTTGCTAAACTGTATATGAAGCATAATGATAATTAGAAACTAAAGAGAGGGAACAGTGTGTTTGTGTGTCTGGCTGGCAGGGAGGAGTCTGATGTCGGGATCTTCATCTCTTTACGTGAAACTCCACACTTTCCTTCTCATTGTGTTGAGTTTATAAATAGGGATGTAGCGAACTGTTCGCCGGCGAACTAGTTCGCGCGAACTTCGACTGTTCGCGTCCGCCGAATGTTCGCGAACGTCGCGCGACGTTCGCCAATATGTGTTCGCGTTCGATTCGAACAAAAATCGTTCAACCATTCGACCATTCGATTCCTTCGACCGCTAAAATCGAAGGATTTTCGTTCGAATCGAACGATCAAAGCCATTCGATTGAATGAAATCATTCGATCGAATGGTTTCGATCGTTCGATTCGAACGAAAATCCTTCGATCGAACGATTAAAATCCTTCGATCGTTCGAATCGAACGATTTTGCGGATGTTCGAAGTTCGCGAACTGTTCGCATTTTTGCCGGTGTTCGCGAACGGCGTTCGCGAACACATAAACGGCAGTTCGCTACATCCCTATTTATAATACAATCGGCCACACGGCTGCTTAATATCTGCAGGAACAGCCCCTAAGTTTGCTCATAGTCTGTACAGAGAGATCCCATAAAACTATGGCAGCATAGGTATTCCCCTGTACTAAGCACAATTCAGCAGGAACAGTCCCTAAGTTTGCTCATAGTCTGTACTGAGAGATCCCATAAAACTATGGCAGCATAGGTATTCCTCTGTACTAAGCACAATTCAGCAGGAACAGACCCCTAAGTTTTCTCATAGTCTGTACAGAGAGATCCCATAAAACTATGGCAGCATAGGTATTCCTCTGTACTAAGCACAATTCAGCAGGAACAGTCCCTAAGTTTGCTCATAGTCTGTACTGAGAGATCCCATAAAACTATGGCAGCATAGGTATTCCTCTGTACTAAGCACAATTCAGCAGGAACAGACCCCTAAGTTTGCTCATAGTCTGTACAGAGAGATCCCATAAAACTATGGCAGCATAGGTATTCCCTGTACTAAGCACAATTCAGCAGGAACAGTCCCTAAGTTTGCTCATAGTCTGTACAGAGAGATCCCATAAAACTATGGCAGCATAGGTATTCCTCTGTACTAAGCACAATTCAGCAGGAACAGCCCGTAAGTTTGCTCATAGTCTGTACAGAGAGATCCCATAAAACTATGGCAGCATAGGTATTCCCTGTACTAAGCACAATTCAGCAGGAACAGTCCCTAAGTTTGCTCATAGTCTGTACTGAGAGATCCCATAAAACTATGGCAGCATAGGTATTCCTCTGTACTAAGCACAATTCAGCAGGAACAGTCCCTAAGTTTGCTCATAGTCTGTACAGAGAGATCCCATAAAACTATGGCAGCATAGGTATTCCCTGTACTAAGTACAATTCAGCAGGAACAGTCCCTAAGTTTGCTCATAGTCTGTACAGAGAGATCCCATAAAACTATGGCAGCATAGGTATTCCCTGTACTAAGCACAATTCAGCAGGAACAGCCCCTAAGTTTGCTCATAGTCTGTACAGAGAGATCCCATAAAACTATGGCAGCATAGGTATTCCCTGTACTAAGCACAATTCAGCAGGAACAGTCCCTAAGTTTGCTCATAGTCTGTACAGAGAGATCCCATAAAACTATGGCAGCATAGGTATTCCCTGTACTAAGCACAATTCAGCAGGAACGGCCCCTAAGTTTGCTCATAGTCTGTACAGAGAAAGGGAGGGGAACTTTATATTGATACTCACAGTTTAGGAATAATATGTTGCACAGGCAGGTGTCCCTGTACTTTTGGCGGTATAGCTTAACTATAACTATTAACCATAAATTATATCAGCAAATACATTCCCATGTACAAAGCAGCAGGGAAATATAATTGTATTGTTGCTCTTTTATCATAATGTGATTACAGAGTGAAATATTGTTCTGTTTTATTAATGAAACTTATTAAAAATTTAGATTAGTACCAGGCCATTGCTGTAGTAATGTTGCGGGGGGTACGGAATGGGAAGATTTAAAGGAAATCTAGCATTTTGCATAATCTTATTCAATTGAAGATAATGTGCAGTTTTTTCCTTTATAACTAACTTATCCTTTATAATGTTGATGTCATTTATCACCCCCAGACATCCCCTATGTGAGTGTAATGTACAGTTTCCCATTTCAGCCTCACCCACTGGGGTTTAAGCACTAGACTGGACCGGCAGCCAATCAGAGCACGGCACAGAAATGCAATAACCAGTCAGTTGGAGTTTTATTCTATTCACAATACACAGATCCTTTAAAAAATCCCTCAGCTTTGACTGACACGTCAATGTTTTCCTATATGTGTAACAAGGGGATCTTACATTGAAAATGTCCAATACCCACTGGCTTAGAGGAAACATGGCTCCTTAGAGTTCCTATAGATGAACCATGAAGATGACACATTTAGGTCCTATAATGGCATCTCATAGAGTTGTTTGACTGGAGATTGTCTTTTGAACCCACAATTGTGTTACCTCATTTGTCTCTGGAACAGAAGGTCGGACTCCCTGAAGATCCACCTTCCCTTCATATGAAACAGGTTTGAAGTTCCTAAGAAAATCACCATAACCTAGAACTTCTACTTGCTTCTTTTTGGTGATGCTACTAAGGGATGTTCTGATCTGCCTATGCTAATGGTGGGTCAGTAATTGGATAAAGGGAGTCAGGGCAGTCCTGTTGGATGAAGACCACTTCTTAAACCCAATGTTGCACAAACTGACAGAATTTCACAACCTTCCTGATCTAAATGTGATTGAGGGGGGGGCTCTGTTTGGGTCCCATACATGGGTCAGTAGGCTACAGGCTCAAACAAGGGCCAGGAGCCAAATCCTTCAAAACCATAGACTTTGATATAAGGGGTCCAATGACATCACAACGTAAATCTGGGCCCATATGCTATGTAGCACCTTAACAGGGGGCCGTGAGTGTTTTTCTAAAGTAGCAAAATATAGAAACCACTCAATGGTAAATGGATACAGACTGAAGCAAAGTCCAGTAACATGCAAACAATCAGATCCAGTAGATCGCAACAAAGTCAGAGGAACCCCACAGGAACACATAAACCAAGTCAAGGAAACAGGAACCAAGTCAAGATAACAGGAACAAAGGCAGAGTTACAGGAACCAAGGCAGGGTAACAGAACCAATGCAGAGTAACAGAATCAAGGCAGAGTAACATGAACTAAGATAGGGTAACAGGAACCAAGGCAGGAACCAATGCAGATTAACAGAAACCAAGACAGGGTAGCATGAACCAAAACAGAGTAACAGGAACCAATGCAGAGTAACAGGAACCAAGATAGGGTAATAAGAACCAAGATAATGTAACAGGAACCAAGTGAAGGTAACAGGAACCAAGACAGATTAACATGAACCAAGATAATGTAACAGGAACCAAGGATGAACCAAGACCGACTAACATGAACCAAGGTAGAGTAACAGGAACCCTGGTAGAGTAACAGGAACCAAGACAGAGTATCAGGACGAAGACAGGGTAACAAGAACCAAGACACGGTAAAAGGAATCAGGAAAATCCAAGGTAGAGTAACAGGAACCAAGACAGGGTAACAAGAACCAAGACACGGTAAAAAGAATCAGGAAAATCCAAGGTAGAGTAACAGGAACCAAGACAGGTAACAAGAACCAAGACAGGGTACTATGAACCCAATTTACTTCTCTTGATCTGAGATGAATTTATAAGATTACTACTCATGGACTCTCTCTGTTGAGAAGCCACAGGTAAAGTAAGTTGGAGATGTCACAAACAGGTAGAAAGTGAGTCGGCACAGTTGGATTGATAGGGTGTGAGTCACTTATATGATAAATACAAGCTGTTGAATTTATTTTTAAAGAAATTAATGACTTTTGGGGTAACTGTGTGATGGGGTTAAAAGATCAGTAAAGGGATGAAATAGTAGAAGATTGAAGCGTTTATTGCCCTTGACTCTATTGTGACAGTTGTTGGCTCAGTTTTGCCGTATCACCGATCCTCTGTCAATATTGTGGCGTCACATTCCTTGGGTTGTACCCGTATACTTTGTAATTACTTCTATTTATGCCGGGAATGATGTACAGCCTGTTCTTATCTGTCACGGAGCCATCGGATGTGCTGGATGCTCCATAACATGAGCCGTCACCTCCCCTCTGTCACTACATATAATGGAAATCTGCAGCATTTATTATACTGAGTCACAGTTTGACATTACAAAGTCTTTGTACCTTATTTTACCTTTTCTGGCTTAAAAGCTTCGCTCCTGGGGCCCAGGGAAGAGGTCACAGAAGTCTTTTTCCTCCCACACTCCCATGTGATCCCTGCCCATTAACAGGATAATGTCATTAAATTACAGATTCTTTAATTCAACCTACAATGGGTAACACGGTACAGATTTGGGATTATATTTATATATAGTGGACCTTCCCCTTGTAGATGTGCAGATTCCCCTGTACTAAGCACAATTCAGCAGGATCAGCCCCTAAGTTTGCTCATAGTCTGTACAGAGAGATCCCATAAAACTATGGCAGCATAGGTATTCCCTGTACTAAGCACAATTCAGCAGGAACAGTCCCCTAAGTTTGCTCATAGTCTTTACAGAGAGATCCCATAAAACTATGGCAGCATAGGTATTCCCTGTACTAAGCACAATTCAGCAGGAACAGCCCCTAAGTTTGCTCATAGTCTTTACAGAGAGATCCCATAAAACTATGGCAGCATAGGTATTCCCTGTACTAAGCACAATTCAGCAGGAACAGTCCCTAAGTTTGCTCATAGTCTGTACAGAGAGATCCCATAAAACTATGGCACCATAGGTATTCCCTGTACTAAGCACAATTCAGCAGGAACAGTCCCTAAGTTTGCTCATAGTCTGTACAGAGAGATCCCATAAAACTATGGCAGCATAGGTATTCCCTGTACTAAGCACAATTCAGCAGGAACAGTCCCTAAGTTTGCTCATAGTCTGTACAGAGAGATCCCATAAAACTATGGCAGCATAGGTATTCCCCAGTACTAAGCACAATTCAGCAGGAACAGTCCCTAAGTTTGCTCATAGTCTGTACAGAGAGATCCCATAAAACTATGGCAGCATAGGTATTCCCTGTACTAAGCACAATTCAGCAGGAACAGTCCCCTAAGTTTGCTCATAGTCTGTACAGAGAGATCCCATAAAACTATGGCAGCATAGGTATTCCCTGTACTAAGCACAATTCAGCAGGAACAGTCCCTAAGTTTGCTCATAGTCTGTACAGAGAGATCCCATAAAACTATGGCAGCATAGGTATTCCCTGTACTAAGCACAATTCAGCAGGAACAGTCCCCTAAGTTTGCTCATAGTCTGTACAGAGAGATCCCATAAAACTATGTCAGTAAAGGTATCCCCTGTACTAAGCACAATTCAGCAGGAACGTTTGTGCAGTGCTACTGTGATAATACCTTGTGGTTGCAGAAAGTAAACTCTTAGTTAAATATAATTACAGGCAGAAGATAATGGGGTTAAAATAAATAAATACAAAGCAAATGCTGAGCTTAATAACATTATGGGCTGGAGAAGAAGCCGCAGCTCCTGGATGGGACTATTGATTCCCAGTAACCAGACCCGTCTCCTTCCAACAAACATTGTGTAACGTGAATAAATGAATCAGCATTAGGAACGCTGCTCACAATATACAGTCACTTAACAAATCTCCCTGCTGTTTAATCGTCTGTTTGGTGAATCATTAATTACAAGAGAATTGAAAAGCCGTGGATCACAGGAGGTTCTGTTAGTCGGGACAGGACGGGTCAGAGTTGGGTCCCAAATCCCAGAGAGTCGGAGCTGCTGCTGTTGGGGAACAGGGAGGAAACATGAAGCAAATAAACTGGGAATATCATTAAAGGGATTCTGACATGATTTTTATGGTGTAGTTTTTATTTCTAAATGACACTGCAAATAATTCACTGTACAATATAAAATATCATTCCTGAACCAGCAAGTGTATTTAGTTATAATATTGGTGTGTAGGTGCATCTCAGCTCATTTTGCCTGGTCATGTGATTTCAGAAAGAGCCAGCACTTTAGGATGGAACTGCTTTCTGGCAGGCTGTTGTTTCTCCTACTCAATGTAACTGAATGTGTCTCAGTGGGACCTGGATTTTACTATTGAGTGTTGTTCTTAGATCTACCAGGCAGCTGTTATCTTGTGTTAGGGAGCTGCTATCTGGTTACCTTCCCATAGTTCTGTTGTTAGGCTGCTGGGGGGAAAAGGGAGGGGGTGATATCACTCAACTTGCAGTACAGCAGTAAAGAGTGATTGAAGTTTATCAGAGCACAAGTCACATGACTGGGGGCAGCTGGGAAACTGACAATATGTCTAGCCCCACGTCAGATTTCAAAATGAAATATAAAAAAATCTGTTTGCTCTTTTGAGAAATGGATTTCAGTGCAGAATTCTGCTGGAGCAGCACTATTAACTGATTAAAACATTTTTAATATATTAATATGTTCCTGATATTGAGGACTCTGTTCTTGCTCCAGGGATTGGACATTGCAGGACCTTGACCTGTTTGTCCTTGAGCCTCTCAGTGTTACTTTATTTGTGCTGCTGAAAGATCAACTTTCTCCCATAATGCTACAGCCTGGCACCATGAAGTTGTGTTATATCCCCTGGGAAAATGCAGCTCTTGCCACATGAATTAGTTGGGGCTCATTTACAAAACACATTGGCACCTTGTTCCTCTCTTTGCTCCATAGGGGCAGGTTGCTGTAACACAAACACTCAAGCTCCTCTATAGAAGCAGCAGTTTTTATGGTTTATTGTGAAAACCAAATAAAATATTTCAAATCAGTAAAAAAAAAAAAAAAAAGCAGCAGTGATACAGGGAAGGCTGGGGAGACCCAAGGTTGGACTGAGCTGCTGGGACACTGGGAAGAACTCAGTGGCCCCTCTAACCGAGACTTGATCCCTGGCTGCCCCCTGTTGTTGCTCTCCCTCTGCCCTCCCGAAAAATGTCCTGACTTTCTCTTTGATCTCCCGCATTGACACCAAAAAAAGATACAAAGTTTCTGAAACAAATAAAATAAGAGGCTGAGAGCCCAGAATACTCAGCAGCTGCACCTGGATACTTTTGTAACAATTTACGATAAGCAAAGATACAGTTGTAACTTTTTAAGATAAGAAAGTCTCTTGGGAGAACTGAGACTCAGCTTAAAGGGCAATTTAGTTTCATTAGCAAAACTGTAATGACACATAAAACATTGCACTAAAACTTTCATAAATGTGACTTTCAGGACCTGATACATTTTGTATAATAGACAAGGTAATTAGGAGCTGCACCTGGAGATTGTTGTAACAATTTAAGATAAGTAAGGGCGTGGCCATAATATTGGTGCACAGCGCAACACAATTTTGTGTCCCTTTTTTAATTTTTTTGAATGTTGGGAGGTACGTCCCTATGTTTCCCTTGCAGCCAGGGCATATGTATAGTTATATACGTATAGTTATATATGTAGTTAGTATGTCAGCATTTATGCACAGAGGAGCTTTCCTGTTTTAATGTGAAATCCCATTATTATATCTGTTTATGGTCAACGCTGGGTCCCATCCCATAATGAACTCCATTGCTGCACTAGGGGGACAAAGAATGTCTCTGAGGCTAATGGTTTAGAGGGATAAGCTACAGTATTAAACAATAATTCAGTATTTTGTTGTTACACCGACACAATGATATTATAGTTTATTGCCCTATGCTCACACGCACTTACTGTATGTCTTTCTTATTGACTCCAGGTGCCACTAGAGGGCAGCAAATAACTAGAAATATCAGAAATATCAGCTTGTGCTGTTGTGGGAAGAAGATAATAATGTAAGAAAACCCAGCCAGGAGTTTACATGTCATTCTCTATCCTTATGTCAGACTGCAACATAATGCAACAGCTACAGGGGACGTCTCCTGTGAATTACGGCTCATTGTAGGACTTCTCTGTATTATCACTTCCATTTATTTCATACAGACATTCCTCATCTCTTATTACTACCCACTATACACACGCTATACACACACTATACACACACTATACACACACTATACACACACTATAAACACACCATACACACCACTATACACACACTATACACACGCTATACACACTATACACACACTATACACACGCTATACACACGCTATACACACACTTTACACGCACTATACACATGCTATACATATACTATACACACAATACACGCACTATACACACACTATACACACGCTATACACATGCTATACACACGCTATACACACGCTATACACACGCTATACACACACTATACACACACTATACACACACTATAAACACACCATACACACACTATACACACACTATACACACACTATACACACACTATACACACACTATACACACACTATAAACACACCATACACACACTATACACACACTATACACACACTATACACACTATACACACACTATACACACGCTATACACACGCTATACACACACTTTACACGCACTATACACATGCTATACCATATACTATACACACAATACACGCACTATACACACACTATACACACGCTATACACATGCTATACACACGCTATACACATGCTATACACACGCAATACACACACTTTACACACACTATACACATGCTATACACATACTAAACACATGCTATACACACGCTATACACACACTATACACACACTATACACATGCTATACACACACTTTACACAAGCTATACACACGCTATACACACGCTATATACACGCTATACACACCCTATACACATGCTATACACACTATAAGTCACTTTACATACACTATACACGCACTATACACACGCTATACACACGCTATACACAAACTATACACACGCTATACACACTCTATACACACGCTATACCCACACTATACCACACTACATGCTATACGCTATACAGTCAATTTACATACACTATACACACACAATGCACACACTTTACACGCACTATACACACGCTATACACACAATACACACACTATACACAAACTATACACACACTATACACATGCTATACACATACTATACACACAATATACACGCTATACACATGCTATACACACACTATACACACGCTATACACACGCTATACACACGCTATACACACACTATACACACACTTTACACACGATATACACAAACTATACACATGCTATACACACGCTATACAGACACTTTACATACACTATACACGCACTATATATACACTCTATACACATGCTATACCCACACTATACACATGCTATGCACATAATACACATACTATATACACACTATACACATACTATACACACGCTATACACATAATACACACACTATACACATACTATACACACACTATACACAAATTATACACACGCTATACACATACTATACACACACTATACACACGCTATACACACACTTTACACACACTATACACATGCTATATAGTTCCCTGTATAACCTGTATAAGCCTGCAGTCTTGTGTCAAGGAAGCTGTCAGGAGAGAGAAAGAGGCTGATGTTCTTCTGCTTAGGAATAAAATTAGAAACCTTTCTCAAATCTTTACATGTATCCCTTAATATCTTGGAATTAAAACAAAATAAATAATGAAAGTAAATGGCAAAAGTGCTTAGAATAGCCCTCTTGTTACTTTTACATTCACTTATTTAAAAGGTTTACTTATCCTTTAAGACATATATTTATCCCATTTCAACTTTACAAATTACCATTTTTTAGAATTCATTGGACAGATCTTAACGTGGGATATTCTGATTGGCTCACTTGACTGCTGAATATGCATACCTTAGGAATGTGCCTAGGTCAAAGGTTAAACTTAAATATATGTGAAGGTTTACATAGGAAATGCTAAAATCTTTAACCCTAACAAAGTCCCGCTGGATCAAGGACCAACGATCAGATCATTCCAAGTGTTGGGTTGTGACCTACCAGCCATGTTTATCAGGAGAAAACTACAGTGAGAGGAGAAACAGAGTTCCTTCTGAACTCCACCATGTGAGAGTGTTGTTCCAGTTACCAACAGAGCTGCTGAGGAGACACAGTTGCCTCATCCACCTGCAAGTACTGTAAGTAAGTCTGACAGAATGGCTTTTATCTTGTGTTGTCTCCTCATCCAAAGACACAATCCAAGTTTAATGTTAACCTATATTAGAGCCTATCTCTGCCCTTTCATTTAGGCTGCTGTGTCTTTTGCAGCCAATCCAGGCCCCTTGGACCCAGCTGCGGGCACCAGATGGTGGCCCCTTGGCACCAGGTGCAGGCCCCTGACCCCATGGCCTCAGACAAGTTCTGGGAGTATTACAAAAAAAAGACACTGGTGGCAAGGCCCCTCTGTAAGCCACTGTCCACCAATGAGAGCCCCTGATCCTCCGTGCAGGCCCCCGACCCTCCATGTGGGCCTGGCCACTAGTGTTTTTTGTGTGACCCCTGGCCACCAATGTAGCTCTTTGGCATCCCCCTGAAGCCGTTGTGTGGGGCCCCTGACTCACAGAGGGGCCTGGCCATCAGTGTTTTTTTTTGTGTGACCCCTGGCCAAAATGATTTTTACTGTTTCTGTGCTTGTCCGTGTGACCTTTGTACTGGTGAGAGGGGTTTGGTTAGGGGAGGGGGGCCCAGAATATTTTGTTGTGTGGGGCCCCATGATTTCTGATGGCGGTCCTGAGTGTGCTACACACATTGAATACTATGATACCAAATGGATTGTCAGGAACTGTGAGGAAGCAAACCTTGGCCTGTGTCTAGACTCTCCGCACCGACCCTCCCTGCCAATGATGTCACAAGGGGGTGTGGCTAGCAGTTGCGCGGCTATAAAGCCAGAGGTTGGAAGCCGGCAGTTGAAGATGGCACGGGGGCGCGGGCCCATCACTAATGCCATGAACAGAATCAATATAACTCTTTCTGCAACACAATTACCTCCTCCTGACTCTTTAATGACACTTGTTGTTCATTCAGCAATTATTATTATTATTACTATTATTATTAAAAGTAACATGAATTATTATAGCGCCAACATATTGGGCAGCGCTGTATCAAGGCCCTTTATAAGCCTGGGCATTGGAACTTTCTGTTGCTTCATCATCTGAGCTCCTGAGCCTGATCTGGCCTCTGATTTCTGTGATTCCTGATTCCCATGACCCCTGCCTGGTTCCATGTCGGCTGCCTGTTTTCCTTGCTCCTGTCCTCAAGTTCCACCTGGAACACCTTGGATTCCTGCTGCTATGAATTTCCCTGACCTCTGGCCTGTTTCTCAACCTTGCTTGTCTGATGCCGCCGCTGACCGTCTTTTACCGTTCGGACCTCGCTGTCTACCACCTGCCCTGACCATTTTGCCTGTTTCCGGACTTTGTCCACAGTTAGCCTCACCACAGGCCTCTATTTGGGACTCTGATTTTCAGTCCAACTCACAAACTCTAAAACTACGAATGTTGTGAAATTACAAAAGCAGTATAAAAAAAAGTACAAACTGAAAAGTACACTGAACTCTGTGATTAAAATTAAGAATACATTGAAAACCTCTAAAAATGTGAGTTTTTTGGATAAGTCCTAGTGTAAAAGAACTACAAAAACCTCTAAAAGACTGAATTGATTTACAGTAAAGCAGTCCAAAAAGATCATCACAGCTCCCATTGACTTCTATAGGGCCTTGACAACTTTAACCTGGCGCAGTTTTATATTAGTGGTCTTGACACTTCATAGATCTAGAATTTAGGTTAGAATTTAGATTAGGATTCAATCTTAAATATAATACCAATAATAGAGAGAGAATCCCAAATTATGAATACCGATAACAATGAACCATAGAAATATGTATTTGGAAAGGACATTCTGACAAATCCAAAATGTGTGATTGTCTTTCTATTCCAAACTGCCAAGCTGCAACCTCTTCCTAAAATTATCATCTTTTATATAAATGTCTGAAATTCTGAAAAATCACCCAAAGCTTCCACTTTCCCCCATCTTATCTTTCATATGTCATTGGGTTCCAAAATGAAGCATATTAAGTAAGAACTCATCCTTTTTTGCAGCTTATAAAAGCTCTGAAATGGAATCTCGGACGTAATCCATTGCGATTCTACAGCATCATCTAATGCTATTCTAAGGATTTCTTTATATAATCTTTTGCTTAGAATCTTTCTAATATTTTTGGTATATGAAAAGTTGGATGGAGCGGGTTCCTTTTTTCAGAATTTTGTACAAGCATTTTGTATAAACATTGCTGTTGTCGCAATCTAAGTCCGGGGTCCAATTTTGGCCACAGCCATGACAGAGTATATAAATTGACCTTGTGCACCAGAAAGGTTTATTGGTATTTCCCCATTGGTTCTGGTCCTGCCTTCTGTTCCATCTATGTTCCTTCTCCTCACCACTCCTTGTCTCAGCTGACCATTGGTAGGGGCCTATCGGCTCCTAGCGTAGAAGTCCGGACCAAGGAGGAAACTTCAGGACAAAGTTCAAGTTTGCGTTAATCAAAAGGGTTCAAGAGTAATCGTAATCAATTCCAGACAGGCAGCAAAGGATCATGGAAACAGGTTCAGGTAAGAGTCAAAGTCCAGAAATATATTTAGGAACACCCAGGAACCAAGGTAGCAATTCCTATAATCAGGCATTGAACCTGTGACCTTGGTGTCCTTTTAATTTGAATTTTGGTACCAGACGCGACGTGATGATGTCACAAATCTGTGCGCCACCATCACTGCTCTAGCGCCGCTGTCCACATGTCCACTATGGGTGCCGCCATCTTGGACGTGGCGCCGAAGAGGACTGGAGGGCCATTCCTGCATCTTATCCTCTGGATGGACCTCCTGGCCTGACCTTGCTCATTTACTCAATTACAGTTTTCCACATCTTTTGTTCCTCTTAACCCCTGGATTGATCTCATTGCCTAACCGTCCCTGCCTCCTGCCTGCCCAGTTGTCCTCAGCCTGTTAACAGATTCCACCTTGATTCCAATTCTGGTACCACAAATTGTGCAACTCCTGGTTTGTCCCTGGCCCTTATCCACCTAATACCACCCCTCAATCACAATTACAACAGTCCATAATAGAACCATGCTATACTGGTAATGCTGTTACATACATCCCAGCGTTGTAAAAATACTTCTATGGAAGGGAACAGTGGTCATGTTTGGAGTCAGTGGGGATTGGGCTCATTTATAAGGGTTCCATACTGCAAAAGGAGTACCATGCGTGGCTCAATAAGAAACCAGACATTGTGCTGAGATTGAGCACAGTGATTTTAGAGTATTTTGGCAACACTTGCAGTGGTTTGTATTGTGGTTGTATTCACAGTCATGTGCAGTGTGATCAGATCATTTTTGATTCTATGTATATATATCGGAATTGCGGTTAAATGGGCCATTAGGCAAATAATCCATAATTTATAGTAAAGTCAATTTGGGGCATTTTTAATAACATCTTCCCCATATTACAGCTGTTTTATATGAGAGATAAACCACATTTTTTTCAATCTTATATGTAATCTCTTCATAGCATTTTGGCTACACTCGATATAAACAACCTGTATACAATCATTCCACTTAATGATGGTTTAGAGGCAGTATGATATATCATGAATAAGTCCAAAGGCTATGAAGTTCTTCCAACTGAGTTTATTTGTAAATTGTTGAAATCTACATTAAAACTGAGCTACTTTTAGCTTGAAAATGTCTTATATTTACAGGAAGAAGGGACAACAATGGGAATGACCATGGCTCCTGCCTATGCCAATTATAACATTTTATATAAAAATTAGGGATGCACCGAATCCGGGATTCGGTTCGGGATTCAGCCAGGATATGGCCTTTTCCAGCAGGATTCGGATTCAGGCAAATCCTTTTGCCCGTCTGAACTGAATCCAAATCCTAATTTGCATATGCAAATTAGGGATGGGGAGGGAACTCTCGTAAATTTTTGTCACAAAACAATGAAGTAAAAAATGCTTTCCCCTTCCCACCCCTAATTTGCATAATGCAAATTAGGATTCGGGTTCGGTATTCAGCCAAATCTTTCACAAAGGATTCTGGGGTTCGGCGAATCCAAAATAGTGGATTCGGTGCATCCCTATTTAAAGATAATTTTCCCAAATATTATTGCTACAGCATTGCTATATTTCTAATTTGGAAAGGCAGTAGTCTATAAAGATATAGTTTATTGATCTTGATAAGTTCCATTCACCAGTATACTTTACACTCACAGTGGGTGGAAGGGGAGAACAGATTTTGGATACTACAAGGGTTCTGGCTGCATAAGATTCAGAAATAAGGTTACTGGGAAGAGTTTCTATCCTCCTCATTCAGGAGAAAACATTGAAATAAAACATTGTATAACATGTCAACACCTGTGGTGAACACCCCTGGCATTCATAATTAGGATGTTTTTTGGTACTCAATACAATGTGGGAGATACAAACTTGCAAAGTGAAAATTTTGAGGTGATTTTTCAGAATTTTCATAAATTTTTAAAGAAACATAAAGTTCAGAAAAGCTTTGATGTTTGGTACTGTGAAGTAGAAAGACATGGCTACCCATTTTGGATTCAACAGAATATGTACTTTTCAAAAATATATGGTTTCCTGGGATTAACCTACTGTTCCAGGTTTTTTTGGCTTTGGAATCTAAAGAATTCCATATTCTGGTTTTTCTGCCAGTGTCTTCTTTACTGCCCTTTTCAACCTTCTTTCCAGCCTTTGAATTTTAATTCATTGTCCATTTGTTTGCAGGGCCAAGTAAGCAGCTACCCATAGTTCTTAGCTTCAACTAGACAATGTCGATGGAAATGGTCTTTTTGTTGATGAACAAATCGTACATTTAAAAGATTGTTTCAGGTCCTACGATAACAAAAAGATCTTTTAAAAATTTCAACATCTATGACCACCTTAACTGTAGTACCTATGATTGGCTGGGTATATGCAGTTTATGTATCACAGTTATTTCAATGTAGTGCTAAATTAAGCTCAGGCAAATTGAACTTACTTGATATCTTTTTGTGGAGTCGTAGGAGCTTTTTTGAAGGTGGGTTTGTCTTTTTAACAACCTTCTTCTTTGTTTACTTTTATTTAAACATAAAGGAAAACTATACCCCCAAATTGAACACTTAAGCAACAGAAAGTTTATATCTAATCAAGTGGCATATTAAAGAATCTTACCAAACTGGAATATATATTTAAGTAAATATTGCCCTTTTATATCTCTTGCCTTGAAACACCATTTCATGATGGTCTGTGTGCTGCCTCAGAGATCACCTGACCAAAAATACTGCAGCTCTAACTGTAACAGGAAGAGATCACCTGACCAGAAATACTGCAGCTCTAACTGTAACAGGAAGAGATCACCTGACCAGAAATACTGCAGCTCTAACTGTAACAGGAAGAGATCACCTGACCAGAAATACTGCAGCTCTAACTGTAACAGGAAGAGATCACCTGACCAGAAATACTGCAGCTCTAACTGTAACAGGAAGAGATCACCTGACCAGAAATACTGCAGCTCTAACTGTAACAGGAAGAGATCACCTGACCAGAAATACTGCAGCTCTAACTGTAACAGGAAGAGATCACCTGTATATTAGTAAAATATTACTTCGACAATGGACTAAGACTAATAAGAGAATAACAAAAAAATTAAGGTTCTAACTTAGAGACACAATTGATCTCCTCTGGCTTATCTTCCTCTGCAACATCTTTTGTCTTTTTCTAAGGAAGCTGTCTTCTAAATATACACTTAAAGGGTGTGCATAATTAAAGCACGTCAATGTCATGATATCTCCAAGCTGATCTCCATTCTGTGTCTAAAATATCTGTATTCCTAAAAAATACATAGATAACCAAAACAATTTAGGAGTGAATTTACTTGGAAACTTCCAGCTTTACTGTTTTAGAGCGAGGGGCAAAAATGGCGCTCCTGGTAACTTTAAGAGTCAAGTTTTCGGTTTTCAACCCGGAAATTCAGCTCATCTAGTGCAGGTTCTTCTTTTTTTACAGGTCCTCAATATCTTTTTAGAAGAAATGAAAATAAAATGAAATAAAAAAGGAACACAATAATGCAAGGCCGGAACTAGGGGTAGGCAGAGTAGGCACGTGCCTAGGGCGCAAAGCTTGGAGGGCGCCAGGCACGTACCTTTCTCCGCTTCCTATCCCTAGTCCGGCTGAGTGCGCTCCTCTCCTCTTCAGTCCTGCGTACTGTTTGTGCGCCTGGGCGTGTGCATGCGTGCGCGTACAGGAGGAGAGCATACCGGAAGGGGGTGCCGGTCAGTCAGCGCGCATGCACACGTACTTCCAGCGCGCACAGTAGAAGGGGCACCACGGCTGGCTGGGTTGCCTGGGGCGCCTGGCCGGCGTGGCCCGGCCCTGCAATAATGGAACACACTGACGATAATAGTTGGGTTCCAAAAACTCTAGGACAATTAAAAGTACTGTGTATATGTTATGTAGACAAACGGATATATATTTATATTTACCTAATATGTTCAGCTTTGTTATAAGTTGTTTTCCCTCTAATTACCTGTAGCATTCCCTCAGCATTGTACCATAAATAATAAAGCAATCACATTTCTTGACAGCGATACAAAATTCTCTATGGTCATTAACATATGGAGATCCAAAACTGGCACCGGTGGTCTATGGCTGGCCTGGGGATGGTGGATAACTGGTATGGGATCCATTATCCAGAAATCCATTATCCAGAAAGCTCTGAATTATGCAAAGGCCATCTCTCATTATAATTAAATAATCCAAATCTTTAAAAACGATTTCCTTTTTCTGTAGCTTGTACTTGATCCCAACTAAGATATAATTAATCCTTATTGGAAGAAAACCCAGCTTATTGAGTTTATTTAATGTTTATATCATTTTCTAGTAGACTTAAGGTACTGTATGAAGATCTGAATTATGGAAAGATACATTATTCAGAAAACTTCAGGTCCTGAGCATTCTGGATAACAGGTCTCATACCTGTACAATGAACCACAAAGAGGTCCTATCAATGATTTTCAGAGAAGACAGAATCCCTTGCAGATATGATCATAGCCGCCTCAAACTTAATCTCCATTGAATTTTACTGAATAGAGGTATGGGACCTGTTATCCAAAATGCTTGGAACCTGGGGTTTTCCAGATAAGGGACCCTTCTATAACATTGATCAAAATACTTTGTCCACTAGAAAATCATAAAAACATTAAATAAACCCAATAGCATGGTTTTGCCTCCAATAAGGATTAAGGGGCAGATTTACTAAGCTCGAGTGAATAGTTTGAATCAACAAATATTCGAATTTCCAATTAATTTTTTGGGTACTTCGACCATTGAATTGGTCAAATTCGATCGAATCGAATGATTCTAACGATTTGAAGTAAAAATCGTTCCACCATTCAATAATCGAAGTACTGTCTCTTTAAAAAAAACTTCGACTTCATACTTCGCCAAATCAAAGTTACCGAAGTCCAATGTTAGCCTATGGGGACCTTCCACAGCACTTTTCTACGTTTTTTTTTTGGTCGAATAAAAATCCTTTGATCGATCGCTTAAAATCGAACGATTTTTATTTGCTAAAATCCTTTCGATATTCGAATTCGAAGGATTTTACTTCGAGGGTTTTTTAACCCTCGAAATTCGACCCTTGATTACTCTTCCCCTAATTATATCTTAGTTGGGATCAAGATATAGTTTTATTATTAGAGAGAAAAAGAAAACCATGTTTAAAAATCTGAATGTATTGATTAAAATGGAGTCTATGAAAGATGGTCTTTCTGTAATTTGGAGCTTTCTGGATAACGGGTTTCTGGATAACGTATCCCCATAACCTTTCTTTTGTTGGCCAGTATATGGTCTCCTAAGCCTGATATGAATCACATTTCAAACAGAAGAGCTTCCTTCTCTCAGAAGAACCCGTAGAGTGAGGAACAATGTTACGTTTAAAGTCCGGTAATGAGTAAGAAAGTCGTAGTTGGGCCTTTGCATTGAACAGGCCCATAAATTGAATGAAGATGTATGTCACCAATGAATCCTGCTGAGGCAGAATAAGGAATTAATCGCTCGGATGGAGCGTACCTTTCGCTGGCATGTTCAGCGCCTCGCAGTCACACACACCGGTATTAATAAGACGCCCGTCCCTACGGAGAAACATTGGCAATTAAAAAATACTGCTGACGTTGGCGGTTCATTATGGAAAGGAGCCCAGGGGTCAAGCAAAGAATAAAATAAAAGTATAAAACGGAATTCCTTTCCTATTTCTTCTTTTAGACAACTTTGGCTTTTTACCATGTTCCTCACAAGTTCAAAGGTTTCCTGGTTGTATATTCATGTGTATTTAAAGAACTCCATTTACTATTCATTAAGGGAACACAAACTCCTTGATTTGCTGAGTCAGCAGTGCCCTGATATTTGCATTCTGTCCTACACAATTCTAAGGGAGCATAATAACAGGAGCAACATTTACCTGGGTCTAGTAACCCGTGGCAACTAACAGACAACACTTACTAATCTAATGCATTAGCATAATGAACAGAAGCTTCTCATTAGTTGCTTTAGGGCAGAGACACAAGCTCAGATTCAAGGAGATTTAGTCGCTCGATGATTAATCGCCTCTTCTTCGGGCAACTAATCTCCCCGATTTGCCTTCCCACTGGCTATAATGTAAATTGGAGCACTTGGAGCGATTCGTTTTCCGTCTGAAGTCGCCTGAAGTTTCCGCGTGAGGCAACGTTGGGTGACTTCGGAAAACGTATCGCACCGATTGCCATCCCGCCTGTGATTTATATTCTAGCTGGCGGGAGGCAGTTCGTGGAGATTAGTTGCCCCGAAGAAGAGGAGACTTGTCGCTGGACGACTAATCTCCCCGAATCTGAGCGTGTGTCTCTGCCCTTAGAAGCAAGGCTGATTTTGGAGAGGAACAGAGCAGGACAGTGACCCCTGTAGTTAGGGTTGTCACCTTTCCCAAAATATACACCCGGACAAAGGGGCGGGCAGAGGGGCAAATCCGTGATGTCAGAGGCCATGCTTACATCATACTTATTGTCAGCAACTGATTACTGGACTCTTGCTCCAAGTAGATTAGGAATTGAGGCAGATGCTACGTGGGCAGCCAACACAATCTAAATGTACAGGGAAGAGGTGGCCATTAAATACGGTTTGTGGTGTACCCTCGGGTTTTGCTGGGTGCACTCTGCACCCCTAATTAGGGATGTAGCGAACCGCCGATAATGTGTTCGCGAACGCCGTTCGCGAACACCGGCAAAAAATGCGAACAGTTCGCGAACAGTTCGCGAACTTCGAACATCCGAAAATCGTTCGATTCGAACGATCGAAGGATTTTAATCGTTCGATCGAACGATTTTCGTTCGAATCGAACGAAAATCGTTCGATTTTAGCGATCGAATGGTCGAACGATTTTGACGCGAACGCCTATTGGCGAACGTCGCGCGACGTTCGCGAACTTGCGGCGGACGCGAACAGCCGATGTTCGCGCGAACAAGTTCGCCGCCGAACAGTCCGCGACATCCCTACCCCTAATCTGTGTTGTACTTGGAAAAATGCGGTGCGTTACATTTTGCTTTGTACCATCCCCACCATTGGTCATAAATATCACATTTAGGGGTTTATTTATCAAAGGTCCAAAAAAAATAATTTGTTTTCAAGGGTAGTTTCCGTAAAAACTTTAATTTTTCCGGATAAAAAAAAACCCTCAAATTTTTCTAGATGTATTATGCCCTGAAGCTGCAAAAAGCTAAAATCTGAAAATACTCCGGTTAAAACCTGTTGAGGTCACGTAGAAGTCAATGGCACAGAAGTCCCTTGAACCACTTAAAGATGTTTTTAGCCTTCATGATTTTTGTTGTTTTTTTTAGTGGTTTACACTCGAAAATTTGATCAATACCAGTTTTTTTTTGTGGTTTACACGATAAATTCAAGTATTTGAATTCCCCCCCTTGCATTGATTCACGTTTTTTACATTCTGTTCCTTTCATAAATAAGCAAACATTCGAGTTGTTAGTTTATTCGAGGTAGAAAAAAAGTCACAAACTCGATAAATAACCCCCTTACTGTTCAGAATAGAAAATTAGAATACATTTATAAAACATAATGAAAATGTTTACCCTTTATTAGGCCCATTCTTGCTCAAAAGTCACAATTTTATTATGTTGCATTTAAGAGCTGATTCATTAACAAAAAGGTGCTCGTCCTGAAGGCGCTCTTGGCCCTGATAGGCTGAGGAGTATTTCATGGAGTATTTCATGGAGTATTTCATGGAGTATTTCATGGAGTATTTCATGGAGTATTTCATGGAGGCTTCACGTCGGGGATAGAAAGCTTATCGAAGTTCAGCAGAGCAGGTGGAAGAGCCTTGACCGATCCATCGTATTCCCTCTGGCCATGGATTTACATGGTAACGGGTAAGGTGATTTGTGGCACGGAGGGCTCGCTCTCTAACTGCCTCTATGTTCGTCCATGATAAGCCCTAATTATCTTGCAGCATTAGCTTCTCATTATATTTATTTCTCAGAAACAAAAAAAAAAACCCCAGTTCAGTCATAGCTGTAAATGCAGGTTCTGTGAATCAGCGACCCGGCTTGTGCTGCCAAAAATTTAATTGGAAACTTCAGAAGAAAGGTGTTGCTGGTCTCACATCTACAGCGGCTCTTCCTCCTTATTCCCCATTATTGTGCCTTAAAAGCAAAAGCTCGATTTTAAAGGTCAGGCAGAACCTCACGTATCTCTTCACTCCTCATTCTCGTCCGGCTTTCTTCCTCGTTAACTCGAGAGTCACGGCTTTTATTTAAAAATTTGTGTGTGCTCAAGTTGCCTTTGTGGGAATAGATTTGCTTGGCATAATTATTGGTACTGTTTCATTAAAAGAGCATTTGAATCACAGCGAGCAGGAGGCCCAGGGGTCTGACTGTTTGCAAAATACTCAAGCCTTTTTTTTTACACCAAAATGGGACTTATTTGTTTTATTTTCTACCTGTGAATGACAAAAATAGAGATACCGGCATCTTCACTACAGGGTGCAAAGTGCAAAAAATGCCCTGATTGCATCATGTTTTTTTTATACCCAGCCTGCCCTGCAGACACAGGTCTCTGAGCTCTGAGGGCAATAGTATTATTATAGTAAGATTTTTTCAACTACACACCCTATGGAAATAATGCCCAGACTTTCTTTTTGTAGAAAACTGCCCCCAAGTCTAGTGGCCCCTGCAGATATGATGATAAGACTGAGCTACAGGAGCAGATATACCTTCCTTACACACAGGGATGGAAGTGGCACAATCTCTAACAGACTGGAATTAAAATATAAACAGGTATAGGATCCATTATCTGAAAACCCGTTATCCAGAAAGCTCTGAATTGCAGGAAGGTTGTCTCCCATAGACTTCATTTTATCAAATGAATCCACATTTTTAAAAATGATTTCCCTTTTCTGTGTAATAATAAAACAGTAACTTGTACTTGATCCCAACTAAGATATAATTAATCCTTATTGAAGCAAAACCAGCCTATTGGGTTTATTTCATGTTGATATGATTTTCTAGTAGACTTAAGGTAGGAAGATCCAAATTATGGAAAGATCCGTTATCCGGAAAACCCCAGGCCCCAAGCATTCCGGATAACAGGTTCCATACCTGTACTACAGCCTATGGAAGGATAATGCTTCCACCGCCACCAAAGTTGGACTCTACTGAGGCCTCTCTTCACTCCTCAGACTCTCTGGCAGATCCATCTGATGCTATGATGGAGCTCTAAAAGAGACTGAGCACATGTTCCTTCCTTATTTAAACACTAGAGAACCAGGAGCTGATGTGAAACCCTTGGACAAATGTGGAATCATTCCCTCCCATGGGTGACTGATGGGAACTTTCTGAGCAGTAGGAGAAAGTTCTCCCTACACTTATTTAGGCAACATGTAAAACAAAGGCTGCCACTAGACCCGTTAAACCTGGAAACCATCTAGCATATCTTGTTGTAGATGTTTTTAATGTTTACTGCTGGCCGTCTGCCTTCACACAAGCTTTATTATCAGCTGAATACATGGTACTACTGAGCTTGGCAAAATGAGTCC
The DNA here is from genome assembly GCF_017654675.1 of Xenopus laevis. NCBI lineage: Eukaryota > Metazoa > Chordata > Amphibia > Anura > Pipidae > Xenopus > Xenopus laevis. The sequence goes on from NC_054381.1 coordinate 158,718,646, forward strand.
ATATTGACAGATCAGATCGCTCATTTATGTCCACAAGAGCAATTTTGAGCACAATTGCCATTGTTTTTTCCCAACAATGCAGTGTTTGTTGCCAGAATTCCAGCGCCAATGCAATCACATTGCATTCAAGTGCAAATTGCGCTGCGTCCTACCACAACTGCATACGATTTGCCAAAATGAACACAACTATGCTTGCAGTCCATTTAAGATTGGATACAGACGTCACTCACATACTGAACATTGCATTCCCCCCCCTCCATTATTTCTTATAAATTAGACCTTCCATCCCATAATCCTTCAGTTGATGTTGAACTTTCAGTCCCCCCACAGCCTTGAGACATTAATGGCCATGACAAATGCCAGGCCAAGACAAAGAGGATATTGTTGTGGGGACAAGTGCCTGAATTAAGGTTAGTTAAAAGAAGAGGTACATGCCCAGTGCCCCCCAACATTGTGCCCTAGTTACATGCCTCTTCTGTCTACCTTCTTCTGTGCCCAGTGTCGGACTGGCCCGGCGGGACACCGGGAAAAAACCCGGTGGGCCCCGAACCTCGTGGGCCCCCGCCGGGCCCCCGCCGGGCCAGACCCCGTACATATAGAAATTTTCGGGAAAAAAAAGTTTTCGCCGATGCGCATCGCCGCTCGCGCATGCGCACAAGAAGCGCCGCTCGCGCATGCGCAAGAGAAGCGCCGATCGCGCATGCGCATGGCGGCGTTCCAGCGGCCGAATTCGGTGCGGCGCAGAATTCGGTGCGGCGCCCCGGGGGGCCCTGGACCAGCAGTCCCGGTGGGCCCCGGGCCCCCCAGTCCGACCCTGTCTGTGCCCCTTATACTATAATGGATTCCAGTCCTGGCCATGAGCACAATAAAGTGTTACTATTGTCCTGTTCTATTGTTGCTCTTTTACACCACAATTCTCCATTCTACCTATGTGCTGTGCAGCCCCCCCATTATCAATGTAGCTCTGACCCCAACCCTAATAGACTTCCTAATATAACATTTGCCCTATAGACACTTCCAGCTACTATCTACATTTGCAACTGCCACTCCTCATCCTAGTACTTCTGGGAAATAACTGCATATAAATAAGACTGATTTCTGCCTGTCACCTGATGATGAATATTGACAGTTGCAGGTTTTATTTTTATTATTAACATGAATTTACATAGCGCCAACATATATTTCGTAGCGATGAAAAGTAAATGTGTTTATACAACTAAGTCACATGAATTACATTCATAGTACATCTGAAGTTACATACATCACAACTAATACTGGTACAAAAGGTAAGGAAGGCCCTGTGCAAAAAGAGCTTACAATCTAAAGGGAAGGGAATAAGACACAAGGGGGCAGATGTATTAAGGGTCAAATATCGAGGGTTAATTAACCCTCGATATTCGACTGGGGAATTAAAATCCTTCGACTTCGAATATCGTAGTCAAAGGATTTTGTGCAAATAGTTCGATCGAACGATCAAAGGAATAATCGTTTGATCGAACGATTAAATCCCTCGAAACGAACGATTCAAAGGATTTTAATCCATCGATCAAAGGATTATCCTTCGACCAAAAAAAGATAGCCAAGCCTATGGGGACCTTCCCCATAGGCTAACATTGACTTTGGTAGCTTTTTGGTGGCAAACTAGGGGGTCAATGTTTATTCTTAAAGAGACAGTGCTTCGACTATCGAATGGTCGAATAGTCGAACGATTTTTAGTTCGAATCATTCGATTCGAAGTCAAGTTGAAGGTCGAAGTAGCCCATTCGATGGTCGAAGTAGCCAAAAAAACACTACGAAATTCTAAGTATTTTTTCTTCTATTCCTTCACTTAAACTTAATGAATGGGCCCCCTTAAAGGGATACTGTCATCTGAAAACATGTTTTTTTCAAAACTACTCCAGCAGAATTCTGCACTAAAATCCAATTCTCAAACCGATTTTTTTATATTCAATTTTGAAATCTGACATGGGGCTAGACATTTTGTCAATTTCCCAGCTGCCCCTGGTCATGTGACTTGTGCCTGCACTTTAGGAGAGAAATGCTTTCTGGCAGGCTGCTGTTTTTCCTTCTCAATGTAACTGAATGTGTCTCAGTGGGACCTGGATTTTACTATTGAGTGTTGTTCTTAGATCTACCATCTTGTGTTAGGGAGCTGCTATCTGGTTACCTTCCCATTATTATTTTGTTTGGCTGCTGGGGGGAAAAAGGGAGGGGGGTGATATCACTCCAACTTGCAGTACAGCAGTAAAGAGTGATTGAAGTTTATCAGAGCACAAGTCACATGACTTGGGGCAGCTGGGAAATTGACAATATGTCTAGCCCTGTGTCAGATTTCAAAATTGAATATAAAAAAATCTGTGTGCTCTTTTGAGAAATGGATTTCAGTGCAGAATTCTGCTGGAGCAGCACTATTAACTGATTCATTTTGAAAAAATGTTTTTTTCCCATGACAGTATCCCTTTAAGGTGTCGGAGTGGGCAAGATCAGAATAAAGTGGGTGAGAGATGTTGTACTGGTGTGAGTTCATTGCAGAGATGTCACAGTCATCTTAGACCCAGTTATGCCCCAACCGGGCCTCTGCACCACCCAAACGTCCTATCAATCCAGGAGAATGACAAAAAGTATAGACGGGTGATAGTTCTTTCACTATGACATTCTTTCCTGTGCTCATTGATAACGCATCATTTTTAATAACTGTATTTATAGGAAGAGGATTCTTTATATCAACTTCCACCAAGTGCTTCATAAAATGCGTCTGGAGTTCAGCAAAAGTCCTTAATCACAAAAGCACCGATGGTAATGAGCAAAAAGTCACAATATTTTTAGAAGATTAGGGAAATTATCTGTATTTCCTTTAAGTATTAAATAAATGTTCCCTCCATGGTGTGTTTTGCCACTGACGGGAGAATCGGAGCTGCTCTTGCACTTGACTGTCTAAAAAAAAATCACTTATCTTTGTGCGAGAGATTAATAGAACACTAGATATAATCGCCGGCGTTCCCATGTGGCGCAGATAAGAGCACTCGCCTGATTTCCTTAAGATTTTTCACTTAACCTGGAGCCTTGTCTAAATCTCTTTTAAAGGCTTGTCTATTTAGGACACAGAGAAACAATTAAAGTGTCCGCAGAGGCAGATTCGGAGAGATGGGCCCATAATAACGTGTGGAGAGGAAGACGCGATTTAAATGGACTTGGAGGATGTGTCTCTGAGTCACTTTATCTGAACTTGGGTGATTAGTATGCAAATAACTGAAAGCCTTAACAAGCTGCTCATATGTGATAAGGAAATATAGGTTAAAAGTGAATCAAGAGTATATTTGTTACACCATGCTTCAACTCTTGAGTATAAAGGTGCTCACCATATTTGCACATATCTAGATGGGTCAGAATTTAATTTTGGATGTGTATGGTCATCTAGAACAACCTGAGTTGTTGCAATTTTGACCCAGGAACTGGCACAAAGTGCAGAGTGCAGTGTTTTGGGCACCATAGGGCAAATGGGAAGTATAGTGCCATGTTCTGTGTCCACTTCCTAATCACCAGTGATGATACCTTGAAGTTTGTTGCCACTGCTTCTCTTTATAGACAAGTTGTGAAAAGTCCAATACTCCTTAGATGAGATGTCTAATTCCAAAGATGGATTGGATGATGGATGACGTTTAAGTAAGAACCTCACTAGAATACAGAAAGCTACATGATTGCAAATCATCTGACGTCAGCCCGTGAAAATTGTATTTGCAGGACCCAAGTGAAACAGACCTGCTTCAAGATCTGGATGACGTTGAGGAACCTCAATTGAATATGGGGAACACTTCAGGAAGCAGATGATTCTGGTCACTGTTACACTTGTGAGATGTCAGAAGGCCTTCGGTTTTTGATTTAGCTTGAGTCTACATTTTTGACCTGTTACATTTACCCTATAAATTTTATTTTTCTAAAAGAACGTCCCTCAACCCAATGAGCATTTGAACAGACCCCAGTAAAAGGGAGATTGAGAGAGAGAGAATGTGCTATTTTCAGGACTCATTAGACGCACTGCTTGGATTACAAATGGAGAATGACCATGGCGTCATGATCATGTCTGAAGATGCATCATACTTCGGAGTTGTATGATGCATAAATGTTCTGGATCTTCTGGTTCCCTTAAGTCAAACAAGGGTTCATTTGTTGAGTATGGGAACCTGAAAAAGCTTTTATTGAAAATATATGGCAGCCATTGTAGATGATGTGCTTGCTAAGCCCCGTACAGGGAGGATACTGTGCTGAACCTTTTATATCTAACTGTGTCCTCCCCTCTTCTCTGTCAGTACTCCATCTAGTCCAATATCCCCCCCTTCAACCGTTCCTCGACTGGCAAATACAACCTGTGCCCCCACTGCCTGGACTGAAATTTAAACATTGCTTTTCATTGTATTCAGCATGAATTGCAAAGCCTAGCATTACTGGGGACGTTACATGGTACAATATAGTTCTTTGTGGCCCTTACTTTCCCAAAGAGTCACTTTCTGCTCCATATAGAATATATTACCTGTGAGATATATAAAGCTATGAGAGCCAAGCTATGCTTGAAAATAAGTATTCTTTATACATACATTTCTCTCTTTTTCCCAAATCAATATATATATAGAGCTTATTCCAGTGCCATGTGCTTTGGGCAAGAGTTAGAAAGGAACACCCATTGTGCCCTGAGATAATACTATAGGATGTTTGTAATTTCAGACAGTACAGCAGTTTCTTTGAGTTCACAGATTGTTATTTTGGCTATTCCCAAATGTCTTCAATCACGGCTCAAACCTAACATTCTCGCTAGTAAAAATCCCTCCGGCAACGCAATGTTACTCTACTCTATTGACTTCAGAAGTCCTCTCTTTCATCTCAGTAACATCTGTCTCATTATATCTTCTTCTCCCCCAAACCTCTCCTCATGCTGCTTCTGGTAAGAACGTTTCTTATATTCAGGGAGCATCTGGGCAAAGCAAAGAAGTTATGATTCTGTTATGTTTTGCTCAGTGTAAATGTCTCTATACGTAAAACTTTTCTCTGTGGTTTGGTACATGTGTTTTATTTCGCTTTATGGTGGATATTTCCAACTGTGGGTCTGGCTCCAAGTAGTAGAAGGATGTGGCCCAGGCTAAGCAGCGATAATATTCTCTACCGTTGTGGAACTATTGCAACACGTTTTATGTGTCTGTAATAGTTATGAGCTAAGGGGGCGAGACTAAATTCTAAAATGAAGAGCCACATGAAATCAGGAAACCTATAAAGACCATATACTCTTCGCAAAGTGTTTTTCCTGAATTGTAAAACTGGCTGGTAATGTAACTAGTTCCTCAAGGCAAAATTTCCCCTTGGACCTCACCTTGAACCACTCCCCATGCAACCCCTGCTCTTGACTATTGCTGGTATTGAGGGGAAGAATGTTACTTCCTTTAAGGTGGGACTTCAAGATTTGTCCTGCAGAACAAATTATTACTGGTCAAGATTGCCTGGTCAGACCAAAAGTCACACTTTTCATTGGTTTAAAGACCATCTTTATCATGCACAGATAATTATTAAAGTTTATGGAAGCTTAGCCAAAAGATACAACCACCATCCATAAAAAAAGTACATCTATCTCTTGGTTCAAGTCAATTTTTCAAGGTTTTTTTGGTCATTGAGATGTTGAGCTGAAAAAATAAATATCCTCCAATCTGACTGAAGAAGACAATGAAGACAGAAGATGCCTCAGGGGTCTACAAACCCAGATGTGGAGCAGAAGCAGCAGCATCATTCCAATACACAACCAGTGGTTTTGTACCATCATGAAAGTGAGTTGACACTTGCATTTCAAGGCCGGCAGATGCAAAATAACCCCTTCTAGGGCAATAGTGCTGTTTGACTGTTGGCTTGTTTTCATCAAATCAAGAATAAAGGTGCCACAATTAACCAATGTAAATAACTCATCAAGTAGAATCAGTAGTCCAGGTGCACAAGCCCCTCAGCTCGGGGGGTGGAAAAACATTAATCTTGCAAAAAAGAAAGGCCTCTTGGCATTCTAGGAAATTTACAGGGCCACAGATATGAAAGTAAAAAATAATTTTTTATTAAAAAAAGTTAAAATACAGACATCTCCAGAGGCCCATGACTGGGTGTCTACTGAGCACAAAACGCATAGGGCCTCTGGAGATGTCTGTATTTTAACTTTTTTCAATAAAAAAACATCTTTTACTTTCATATCTGTGGCCTTGTGGAATTCCATGCCAGGAGGCCCTTCTTTGTCATTTTTGTAGGCAATTTTTTTCCCACAGTACCCCACTGAAACCCCCCACAAATGCTGCAGCCCAAGTTGCAAGGCCAACCCTTTAGCAGAATACAGAGGACTCTGGGAATTATGGGAAAAATCACAGGTCTACAAGACATGGGGAATCCCTACCCCAGTTATGTGCACACATGACATGTTGTAACCGCCAGTTGGGTCTGCTGCCCTTCTTGTTATGTCTCTGACTTAAAGGGCTTGTTCACCTTTGCATTAACTGTTAGTATGATGTAGAGAGGGATATTCTGAGACAATTTGCAATTCATTTTAATTTTTTATTTTGACTTATTTAGCTTTTTATTCATCAGCTCTTCAGTTTCCAATTTCAGCCATCTGGTTGTTGGGGTCGTCATTACCCTAGCAACCATGCCTTGATTTGAATAGGAGACTGGATTATGAATAGGAGAGGGCCTGAAAAGAAAGATACGTAATAAAAACTAGCCTTACGGAGCATTTGTTTTTTTAGATGGGGTCAGTGACCCCCATTTAAAAGCTGGAAAGAGTCAGAAGAAGAAGGCAAATAATTCAAAAACTATAAAAAGTTAATAATGAAGACCAATTGAAAAGTTACTTAGAATTGACCATTCCATAACATACTAAAGTTAACTTAACTCTTTAAAATAACATCTGCCTGTCTATTCAACAGCTATACATTGAATGGCAAACAGATGGGCACCCTATAGGATTGGTACCTACCAGGTGTCTAGCTGGACAGCTCCGTTTTTCAAGGGGCTGTATGGTTCAAAACAGTCTGCCTGGTTTTTAAGCGTTGTAAAACCTTGACAAACATTATTCAATTGTGTGACATCATAGCCATAATGTCATAGGACCACCCCATGATGTCACTCCCACCCTCTTTGCCTGATCTTTGCACTCCGTGGAGTTGGCAGTTTTTTTAATCATCTCCTTACCTGGCCTTTGTATATAATCCCACCCTACTCCACCTTACCCCTAGGGGGCAAATACAAGCTAGGGGGCAGCAGAGGGCTTCTCTTGATATAACTTGTCACTCACTAGGGTAATATTCCTAATGACACAGAGCGATACCCCCGTGTTATATTCAAATAAATAATGACTGTGTTATCCAACGGCAGTAGACAAAACTCATACAACTAAAATGAATATAAATATATTTATAGAGCATTTAACTGAAGCAAACCCAGCTCAGTGGGCTCTGATATATACAGTGAGATGCTAAACAATTACACTTTCTGCTTTCACAGTAATTACATTATCCTTCTGCTTTGCCCAAAGCAATGTTTTTATTGTTCAGTTTACATACCTGCCTCTGTTTGAATAAATTCATTACTCTCCAAGCCTCAGCCAGAAACCAGCATTGGAATCATGATTAAAGAAAGCCTAAAATATGGGGATGCAATGGCTATGAACTAGGAGAAAATACAGTTAAAGGGGGTTGTTGACCTTTAAATTAACTGTTAGTATGACGTAGAGAGTGATATTCTGAGACAATTTGCAATTGGTTTTCATTTTTTATTATTTGTGGTTTTTGAGTTATTTAGTTTTTTATTCAGCAGCTCTCCAGTTTGCGATTTCAGCCATCTGGTTGCTAGGGTCCAAATTACCCCAGCAACCATGCACGGAGTTGAATAAGAGACTGAAATATGAATAGGAGAAGCCTGAATAGAAAGATGTGTAATAAAAAGTAGCAACAACAATACATTTGCAGCCTTACAGAGCATTTTTTTTTTTATATGGGGTCAGTGATCCCTTTTTGAAAACTGGAAATAGCCCAAAGAAGAAGGCAAATAATTAAAAAAAATTATACAAAAATAAATTAAGTCCAAATGAAAAGTTGATTAGAATTGGCCATTGAATAACATAAACAAAACGGTTACTTAAAGGTGAACCACCTCTTTAAAGGAGAACTAAAGCCTAAAGTAGAATCTGGCTACAACTGATGTATTTTATGTACCTAATTTATTGTACCAACCCAGAGGTATAGCGGCTCTAGAACAGTAATGATTCAGGCCTTCAAAGTTGCCCCCTGCAGCTCCCCATCTTGAATCTTTTTAGGCCTCTTTTGTGAGTCAGCGGCACTGCACATGCTCAATGGGCTCTGGGCTTAGGGATCATGGGAAAGTATCAGAACATCAGCAGAAAGTGAGATTTTTGAGTTATTAAGCTTTTTATTCAGCAGCTCTCCAGTTTGCGATTTCAGCCATCTGGTTGCTATGGTCCAAATTCCCCTACCAACCATGCACTGATTTGAATACGAGACTGGAATATGAATAGGAGAGGCCTGAATAGAAAGATGAGTAATAAAAAGTAGCAACAACAATACATTTGTAGCCTTACAGAGCATTTGTTTTTTTTTCTTATATGGGGTCAGTGACCCCTTTTTGAAAACTGGAAATAGCCCAAAGAAGAAGGCAAGTAATTAAAAGAAATATACAAAAATAAATTAAGTCCAAATGAAAAGTTTATTAGAATTGGCCATTGAATAACATAAACAAAATGTTTACTTAAAGGTGAACCACCTCTTTAAAGGAGAACTAAAGCCTAAAGTAGAATCTGGCTACAACTGAAGTATTTTATGTACCTAATTTACTGTACCAACCCAGAGGTATAGTGGCTCTATAACCGTAATGCAGCTCCCCATCTTGGATCTTGTTAGGCCTCTTTTATGAGTCAGTGGCTCTGCACATGCTCAGTGGGCTCTGGGCTGCTGCTGAGAAGCTAGCTTAGGGGTCATGGGAAAGTATTAGAACATTAGCAGAAAGTGAGATTTTTTACCCATAATGCATATTTAAGTTGTGGCCTTAAAGGGGTAGTGTACCTTAGAGTTTACTTTTTAGTATGATGATTTTTTTTCATTTGTGATTTTTGACTTTAGCTTTTTATTCAGCAGCTCTCCAGTTTGTAATTTCAGCCATCTGGTTGCTAGGGTCCAAGTTCCCCTAGCAACCATGCATTGATTTGAATAAGAGACTGGAATATGAATAGGAGAGTCCTGAATAGAAGAATGAGTAATGAAAAGTAGCAATAACAATACATTTGTATACTTACAGAATATTTTTTTTTTAGATGGGGTCAGTGACCCCCATTTGAAAGCTGGAAAGAGTCAGAAGAAGAAGGAGGCAAATAATTAAACAAAACTGTAAAAAAATAAATAATGCAGAGTTGCTTACAATTGGTCATTCTATAACATACTAAAAGTCAACTTAAATATGTACCACCCCTGCAATTGCTCTTTGTTTTAGCCGTTATGAAACTTCACTGAAAAACAGTTTTTTTTAACATAATAAAAGAAAACGTAATTCTCAGCATCTTCCCCCCGTCTGTCTCTTGATACAATCGTCTGTCTCTCTCCCTCAGTTTGCACGAGAATGATTAAGACTAGTCGTTATTCCGGCTGTGGATATACACTATACTGTATATATATATATATATATATATATATATATATATATATATATATATATATATATTAGATTTACACTAATGAAATAATACACTGAAAAGAGACAATTTGGAGCGGCGCATTATAAATGCTGCGTCTGGGCCTCGCCGTGCCAGTTCTAATGGAATGGAATAAACTCTTGTCAGAAGCTGTAAGGAACTTTGTCATACTTAACACAATTACAATATTGTATTTACCGTAATTTCCAAAAAAAATATCAGCCTTGAAAGACACGGAGCGAAATTGTGCCTGAAAGAGACGCGCAGTCAGCCAATTACATAGAAGCTTTGGCCCACGTTACACATTCCTTCCTCACTGATTGACTCACATTCATTCCATCCACTGACAATTCCACCGACAGAAAGAAACATCTTTAGAAAATGACAGGGCAGTTTGGGAATGGAAATGCCTATAGGAGGGGGTATCACAGAGCAACATCAGCAGAAAGTAAGGGGCAGATGTAGAAAATACTTTTAACTGAGAGGTTATAATGGCTACGGTCCAGTTAAAGGCATTGTTGACCTTAGACTGTCAGTATGATGCAGAGAGGGATTTTCTGAGACAATTTGCAATTGGTTTTCATTTTTTATTATTTGTGGTTTTCGAGTTATTTATCTTATTCATCACCAGTTTGCTATTTCAGCCATCAGGTTGCTAGGGTCCAAATCCCCCTAGCAACCATGCATTGATTTGAATAAGAGACTGGAATATGAATAGGAGAGGCCTGAATAGAAAGATGAGCAATAAAAAGTAGCAATAACCATAAGGGGGTCATTTATTAAAGGAAAACCATACCCCTCAAACAATGTAGGTCTCTATAAAAATATACATTGAATAAAACAGCTCATATGTAAAACTCTGCTTCATGTAAATAAACCATTTTCATAATAATATACTTTTCTACCAGTATGTGCCATTTAATCATAAATAGAAAATTGCCATTTTAAAAAATAAGGGCCGCCCCCTGGGAACCTATGATTCACGGTGCACACAAACAAACTATACTTGTTAGGTCACATGAGCCAATTAACAGACAGAGTTCTGTCTTTTTTTCCACACTTCTTCCTGTTACAGTCAGAGCTGCAGTATTTCTGGTCAGGTGATCTCTTCCTGTTACAGTTAGAGCTGCAGTATTTCTGGTCAGGTGATCACTTCCTGTTACAGTTAGAGCTGTAGTATTTCTGGTCAGGTGATCTCTTCCTGTTACAGTTAGAGTTGTAGTATTTCTGGTCAGGTAATCTCTTCCTGTTACAGTTAGAGCTGCAGTATTTCTGGTCAGGTGATCACTTCCTGTTACAGTTACAGCTGTAGTATTTCTGGTCAGGTGATCTCTTCCTGTTACAGTTAGAGCTGCAGTATTTCTGGTCAGGTGATCACTTCCTGTTACAGTTACAGCTGTAGTATTTCTGGTCAGGTGATCTCTTCCTGTTACAGTTAGAGCTGCAGTATTTCTGGTCAGGTGATCTCTTCCAGTTACAGTTAGAGCTGCAGTATTTCTGGTCAGGTGATCTCTTCCTGTTACAGTTAGAGCTGCAGTATTTCTGGTGGTGATCTCATCCTGTTATATGAAATAAAGCCAATAGGCTGGTTTTGCTTCCAATAAGGATTAGTTATATTTTAGTTGGGATCAAGTACAAGTTAATGTTTTATTATTATACAGAAAAAGGAAATTATCTGGATTATTTTGATAAAATGGAGTCTATGGGAGACAGCCTTTCTGTAATTCGGAGCTTTCTGGATTATGGGTTTCTGGATAACTGATCCTATACATGTAATAGAAATATTTGTATTTTTCAGTGTTTTTTTCTGTTTGTACTTTTTTTATTTGGATCTTTTAATAACTTTCATGGCATTCGTGATTTTAAAAAAGATAGGTGGTTATGTAATAAAAGGCACTAAGCTTGCCATGGGTCAGTGACCCATAGCAACCAATCAGCAGATAGCATTTACTGGTCACCTGTTTAAATGCAAACATCTTATTGGTTGCTATAGGTTACTGCTCCTGGGCAAACTTAGTACCTTATATTGCATTTGGGGGCTTGTGTTCAATGGGGTTTCAAAGAGCTTAAATATCAATAAAATCTGATCTTAACTAATGGCTCAAAATAAAAATGTCCACTAGGATCAGCGTAGCTCCAATTGACTTCTATGGGACCTAATTCAGAGCTTTCTGGATAAAGGGCTTACGGATAACAGATCCTATATCTGTATATATGTTATCTATTGACTATTATTAGATATGCACATAGAGAGAACTCTGAAGACTTAGGATTCGGAATTTGGATCGGCCGTGCAGAAGGATTTGGCCAAATTCGAATTAGGATTCGGATTTGGTTTGGCCGTGCAGAAGGATTTGGCTGAATGCGAATTAGGATTCGGATTTGGTTCGGCCGTGCAGAAGGATTTATCTGAATCCGAATTAGGATTCGGAATTTGTTCGGCCGTGCAGAAGTATTTGGCCGAATCCGAATTAGGATTTGGTTCGGTCGTGCAGAAGGATTTGGCCGAATCCGAATTAGCATTTAGTTCGGCCGTGCAGAAGGATTTGGCCGAATCCGAATTAGCATTTGGTTTGGCTGTGCAGAAGGATTTGGTTCGGCCGTGCAGAAGGATTTATCTGAATCCGAATTAAGGATTCGGATTTGGTTCGGCCCTGCAGAAGGATTTGGCCGAATCTGAATTAGGATTTGGATTTGGTTCGGCCGTGCAGAAGGATTTGGCCGAATCTGAATTAGGATTTGGATTTGGTTCGGCCGTGCAGAAGGATTTGGCCGAATCCGAATTAGGATTTGGTTCGGCTGTGCAGAAGGATTTGGCCGAATCCGAATTAGGATTCGGATTTGATTCGACTGTGTAGAAGGATTTGGCAAAATCCTGCTGGAAAAGGCTGAATCCTGGCAGAATCCCAAACCGAATCCTGGATTCGGTACATCCCTAGTTTTTATACAGGTCATGGAACTCCAAGGTGACCTAACATCCTCATATTTTACAGCAGGAGAAGCATTATTATTTTTTTTATATAAAGATACATTTTTCCATGGTTTATTGAGTCATGTGACAAATGACATCACTAATCACCGTTCCGCGTATTTTCTCTATTTTTCTCAATGTCATTTCTAGGGCGAGGGAGGTGTTTTCTAACAAGGTAGGAACAACGTCAACCGGCGCTGAAAAGCTTTTTTTCTTTTTTTTTTTTCCCAGGCAGTTTTCATTAAATTATAGTAATGAGTGTTTAATTAATTTCAATTAAAAATCTTCAAGGAAATAAGAGAGATGAAAGTTATTTCTAATTACCAAACATATTTGATGTTACCCACAGCCATTCAATATTCTGCCGGATACTTGGGAAGATGGTGATAAGACTGTAAATGAGCGCACCCCATAATTACACGCGGCTGATGGAGGAGTTTGATAGCGACGAGCAGAAGGGACAAAGCTCTTCTGAGCCATAAGGAGCTGTCACATGTATTTAAAGTCATACTGACACTGGTTTGGAGCTTCAGGGATGAAGGAGGCAGTGCCAAGCGCAGCACCCGATTTCCTGGCAATGGTAAACTATTCTTAAAGTGACACAAAAAGCAGAAAAAAGTTGGTTGCTCATGTCTGTAACTTATTTGCCCATGTATGAGGCTGGCCTAACCTATATTTGCCCATAAATGAGCCATTTCCCTAACCTTTATAACTCAGCCTCCAGCCTTGTGCCTTTATATGGTCACAGAACAACCACTCAGTGACTTCTAATATCCTTATCATTTACAGTAGGGGGTACATTATCCCTTATAATACATGAGTGATACTCAGAGTTCCCTGTATAACTCAGCCTGCAGCCTTGTGCCTTTATATGGTCACAGAACAACCCCTCAGTGACTTCTAATATCCTTATCATTTACAGTAGGGGGTACATTATCCCTTATAATACATGAGTGATACTCAGAGTTCCCTGTATAACTCAGCCTGCAGCCTTGTGCCTTTATATGGTCACAGAACAACCCCTCAGTGACTTCTAATATCCTTATCATTTACAGTAGGGGGTACATTATCCCTTATAATACATGAGTGATACTCAGAGTTCCCTGTATAACTCAGCCTGCAGCCTTGTGCCTTTATATGGTCACAGAACAACCCCTCAGTGACTTCTAATATCCTTATCATTTACAGTAGGGGGTACATTATCCCTTATAATACATGAGTGATACTCAGAGTTCCCTGTATAACTCAGCCTGCAGCCTTGTGCCTTTATATGGTCACAGAACAACCCCTCAGTGACTTCTAATATCCTTATCATTTACAGTAGGGGGTACATTATCCCTTATAATACATGAGTGATACTCAGAGTTCCCTGTATAACTCAGCCTGCAGCCTTGTGCCTTTATATGGTCACAGAACAACCCCTCAGTGACTTCTAATATCCTTATCATTTACAGTAGGGGGTACATTATCCCTTATAATACATGAGTGATACTCAGAGTTCCCTGTATAACTCAGCCTGCAGCCTTGTGCCTTTATATGGTCACAGAACAACCCCTCAGTGACTTCTAATATCCTTATCATTTACAGTAGGGGGTACATTATCCCTTATAATACATGAGTGATACTCAGAGTTCCCTGTATAACTCAGCCTGCAGCCTTGTGCCTTTATATGGTCACAGAACAACCCCTCAGTGACTTCTAATATCCTTATCATTTACAGTAGGGGGTACATTATCCCTTATAATACATGAGTGATACTCAGAGTTCCCTGTATAACTCAGCCTGCAGCCTTGTGCCTTTATATGGTCACAGAACAACCCCTCAGTGACTTCTAATATCCTTATCATTTACAGTAGGGGGTACATTATCCCTTATAATACATGAGTGATACTCAGAGTTCCCTGTATAACTCAGCCTGCAGCCTTGTGCCTTTATATGGTCACAGAACAACCCCTCAGTGACTTCTAATATCCTTATCATTTACAGTAGGGGGTACATTATCCCTTATAATACATGAGTGATACTCAGAGTTCCCTGTATAACTCAGCCTGCAGCCTTGTGCCTTTATATGGTCACAGAACAACCCCTCAGTGACTTCTAATATCCTTATCATTTACAGTAGGGGGTACATTATCCCTTATAATACATGAGTGATACTCAGAGTTCCCTGTATAACTCAGCCTGCAGCCTTGTGCCTTTATATGGTCACAGAACAACCCCTCAGTGACTTCTAATATCCTTATCATTTACAGTAGGGGGTACATTATCCCTTATAATACATGAGTGATACTCAGAGTTCCCTGTATAACTCAGCCTGCAGCCTTGTGCCTTTATATGGTCACAGAACAACCCCTCAGTGACTTCTAATATCCTTATCATTTACAGTAGGGGGTACATTATCCCTTATAATACATGAGTGATACTCAGAGTTCCCTGTATAACTCAGCCTGCAGCCTTGTGCCTTTATATGGTCACAGAACAACCCCTCAGTGACTTCTAATATCCTTATCATTTACAGTAGGGGGTACATTATCCCTTATAATACATGAGTGATACTCAGAGTTCCCTGTATAACTCAGCCTGCAGCCTTGTGCCTTTATATGGTCACAGAACAACCCCTCAGTGACTTCTAATATCCTTATCATTTACAGTAGGGGGTACATTATCCCTTATAATACATGAGTGATACTCAGAGTTCCCTGTATAACTCAGCCTGCAGCCTTGTGCCTTTATATGGTCACAGAACAACCCCTCAGTGACTTCTAATATCCTTATCATTTACAGTAGGGGGTACATTATCCCTTATAATACATGAGTGATACTCAGAGTTCCCTGTATAACTCAGCCTGCAGCCTTGTGCCTTTATATGGTCACAGAACAACCCCTCAGTGACTCAGAGACTTGCATCTCCTTTTTTATGGCAATATGAAGTTCCTGGCAGCGCTGATTAAAGTGAGGTCTGTACTATTTCTGGGAGATGCTTTGTGTGCGAGTTATTCCATTACAAAAATCAATGTGTCACGTCTTGTCGTGCTTCTCATATAACCCCACCGAAATCACTGGCCGCCCGTCACACCTGCTGATAATTACTGCAGCCAATAATCTAGAAAGATATTTTTTAGTATCTGTGATACCTTTTTAATAGAACCTCTGGCTGAGGCCGCCGACCCCTGTCCCCTTAATCAGTTTTAATTAGGGATGTGCCGAATCCAGCCGCCGGGGTGTGGGACTTTAACAACAGCGTAAATGCGAATACAACAATAAAAATACAACATTTGGGGGGAATTTTGCCCTAAATGTCCACAGGAAAAATTGTGGGAAAAATTGTGCAGAAAAATATTTTTAATCAGATGAAAAATAAGATATTCCTAGGATAAGGGACAGGTAAAAGTAGGGTTAGGGGGAGATTTATCAAGGGTCTAAGTGAATTTGAGGGAATTTTCGAAGTAAAAAAATCGAAATTCAAAGTAATTTTTTGAATACTACGACCATCGAATAGGAAACTACGACTTCGGATTTGCTTCGACTTCGTTTCGAAGTAAAAATCGTTCGACTGTTCGACCATTCGATAATCGAAGTACTGTCTCTTTAAAAAAACTTCGACTTCAATACTTCCCCAACTTAAATCTGCCGTTGTGATGTGTTAGCCTATGGGGACCTGCCAGAACATATTTCTAAGTTTTTGGGTTTCGAAGGAAAATCGTATGATGGTACGATAAAATCGTTCGAAGCGTACGATTTGAAGTACGATCGGAGTACTATCGCACTACGATCGGAATACGATTGTACGATGAATAAAATCCTCCGACTTCGAATGTCGGAGGATTCTATTCGATGTCGGATTTCGAAGTATTTTCTACTTCGAAATTGACCTTTGATAAATCTGCCCGTTAGTGTCATTATTCTTCTTTCTTCAAACAAGACTATTTCCTATTAACCCTACCGGTATGGGACCTGTTATCCAGAATGCTGGGGATCTGAGGTTTCCTGGATAAGGGATCTTTCGGTAATTTTGATCTCCATGCCTTAAAGAGGTTGTTTAAATTAACTTTTTAGGGCCAGATTTATCAAAATGTGAGTTTAGTCCTTAATTAAAAAAAACTCACCCACGTTCTATTTATTCCTATGGAATTTTTAGATCTGTATTTGGTGAGTTCTAACTTTCACCCATTGATAAATACAATTCTAAAAATCCCACAAGAATGAATAGAACGTGGGTGAGTTTTTATTTATTACAGGGGTGGTTCACCTTTAAGTTACCTTTTAGTATGTTATATCTAAGCAACTTCTCAATTGGTCTTCGTTATTTATCTTTTATAGTTTTTGAATTATTTCCCTTTATCTAGTGACTCTTTCCAGCTTTCAAATAGGGGTCACTGACCCCATCTAAAAAAGAAACTCTCTACAAGGCTACAAATGTTTGTTATTGTTACTTTTTATTCCTCCTCTTTCTATTCAGGCCTCTCCTATTCATATTCCAGTCTCTTATTCAAATCAGTGCATGGTTGCTAGGGGAATTTGGACCATAGCAACCAGGTGGCTGAAACTGCAAACTGGAGAGCTGCTGAATAAAAAGCTAAATAACTCAAAAACCACAAATAATAAAAAATGAAAACCAATTGCAAATTGTCTCAGAATGTCACTCTCTGCATCATATTAACAGTTAATTTAAAGGTGAATAACCCCTTTAAGCTCTGAACTCACATTTCGATAGATCTGCCCCTAAAAGGTTAATTTAAAAATTAGCAATCTCTTCAGGGCATGGAGAGCAAAATTACCGAAAGATCCCTTATATACATTCTTATATATATTCTGAGACAAATTGCAATTGGTTTTAATTATTTGTGCTTTTTGAGTTATTTAGCTTTTTATTCAGCAGCTCTCCAGTTTGTAATTTCAGCCACCTGGTTGCTATGGCCCAAATTCCCCTAGCAACCATGCACTGATTTGAATAAGAGACTGGAATATGAATAGGAGAGACCTGATTAGAAAGATGAGTAATAAAAAGTAGCAATAACAATACATGTGTAGACTTACTGAGCATTTGTTTTCTAGATGGGGTCAGTGACCCCCATTTGAAATCTGGAAAAAGTCAGAAGAAAAAGGCAAATAATTCAAAAACTATAAAAAAGAAAATATGAAGGCCAATTGAAAAGTTGCTTTTCTTCCACACGATTCTAGATTTGATCAAAGAAAAAATGTGTTTGTGCAAAGGATTAACTTTTCACATTGCGAATAGTTTTTCCGTTACCAACTTTAATTACATTCCCCCAGAAGTCTACTAAAAGCCATTAAACATTAATTAAACCTAATTGAATTGTTTTACCAAAATAAGGATTAATTATATCGTAGTTGGGATCAAGTACAAGAAAAAGAAAATTATGTTTATAAAATTGTACTGTATATACTCGAGTATAAGCCGAGTTTTTCAGCCCCCAAAATATGCTGAAAAACTCTACCTCGGCTTATACTCGGGTCAAGCGCAAAAACGGTCGCCGGCGTCTAAGAATAGTCGCAGGCGTCCAAGAATAGTCGCCGGCGTCCAAGAATAGTCGCCGGCGTCCAAGAATAGTTGCCAGCGTCCAAGAATAGTCTCCAAGAATATTCGCCAGCGTCCAAGAATGGTCGCCGGCATCTCCAATGGGAGCAGAAACCCTCAATTTTTTGATTGAAACTTACCAGAAGCTGCTGCATTTCTCGTCTAGGCTTATACTCGAGTCAATAAGCTTTCCCAGTTTTTGGAGGTAAAATTAGGTACCGCGGCTTATACTCGGGACGGCTTATACTCGAGTATATACGGTAATTGCTTACATTAAAATGGATATTCTATTTTGAAATCTCATGGAGTTACCCAAGCTTTGTTATCGGGCCTCCTGTAATTCGGATCTTTCTTGATAATGGGTTTCCGGATAACGAAACTTGGGTAACGCCATGAGATTTCAAAATAGAATATCCAGTTCCATAATTTTCCCTTTTGGTGTAAAACAAAGGCATAACCATATAGGCAGCGGAACATGAATCTGTGGGGCCAAAGAGCATATTAGGGTTTATGGGGGTCAAACCATGGCATTAGGGATATAAGGGCTGGTTATGATTCTTATAGTCCCCAAAGAATTAGCATCAACCTCTAACTTTGCTCCAGTAAATCTAAACGTTATTTCAACCCTTAGGGGCAGATTTATCTAGGGTCAAAGTAAGATTTTTTTTATCAAGGTCTGATTTTTATGAAGTATTTCTAACATAAAAATCCGATCAACTCCAACTGCCCGAATGGACCTTATTTATTAAGAAAAAAGCTGAAAAAATAGGGTCAGGCAAACTTCAGAGCTTTGCCCAAAAACTCGGAATTGTTTTGCGCAGGAAACCATGACTTATACTGGACCTCAAGAGCTTTTAGATGCCGGGGTTTCGGGTTCTGACTTTTAAGACCATCAGGCTTTAATAAATTCTGAATTTTTTTTTTTCTTAGTCCGAAAACCACGAATCATTAAAATTTCAGATATTCAGAGGATAATAACTTCCTTAGGGGCCGATTCACCAAGGGAATTAAAATCCTTCGACTTCGAATATGGAAGTCGAAGGATTTTAGCGCAAATAGTTCGATCGAACGATCGAAGGATTATTACTTTGATCGAACGATAAAATCCTTCGAATTGAACGATTCGAAGGATTTTAATCCAACGATCGAAGGAATATCCTTCGATCAAAAAATTTTAGGAAAGCCTATGGGGAACTTCCCCATAGGCTAACATTGAGTTCGGTAGCTTTTAGATGGTGAACTAGGGGGTCGAAGTTTTTTCTTAAAGAGACAGTACTTCGACTATCGAATGGTCGAATAGTCAAACGATTTTTAGTTCGGATCCTTCAATTCGAAGTCGTAGTCATAGTCGAAGGTCGAAGTAGCCCATTCGATGGTCGAAGTAGCCCAAAAAACACTTCGAAATTGGAAGTTTTTTTACTTCGAATCCTTCACTCGAAGTTAGTGAATCGGCCCCTGAGTGTACTTTGCCTATGGAATAGTCCAAATTTGAATTTGAAAAAAATTCTAAAAATTTGCCGAATTGCTGTTTTAGCCTATGGTGGGACCTCCTAGAACCTATTAGGAGTCAATTGGTGGACTTTGAAAAATTTTAATTCAAGCGAAAATGGACCTATTCCCTCGGAAAAAAAAACTTTTTTTGATAAATTTCGAGTGGTCTTTTTTTATTCGAATTTCGAAGTTATGGGAGTTAAAAAAAAACTCCAATCACCACGAAATTCGACCCTTGATAAATGTGCCCCTTAGATCTCATAATGATTCCTAGAACTTTGCAAACAGATACCCAAAAGCTGGATTTGGCTCTTTAGGACGTAGTATCACCCCAATGTGATAGAAAAGATGGACAGTTTAGATCTCGCTCAGTTCCATAATGGCCAGTACAGGTGTAGGACTTGTTATCCAGAATGCTCAGAACCTGGGTTTTTCTGGATAAGGGATCTTTCTGTAATTTGGATCTTCATACTTGGAGAGAGATTTGAATTTCGAATCCATGTAAGTTTTTTTTAACTCACATGAATTAGATTTTACTCGAAATTCAATTTGGCTCACTGACACTGACGTTAAAGTCAATGGGCGTCCAAATAGTGTTGGCGAGAGCAGTTTTTGACGCAAACGACTTGTTGGTCGCGCGCCAAAAAATCTTGATGCTGGCAAATTTTCACGGGAGATCCACAAATTTATTTGCCGGCGATGGAACTCGGAAATTCACTGCAAATTCGTGCCAGGCGAATTTATTTGCCCATCACTATTGCAAAATACTCTTTTATAAAATCCCATAGAAATGAATGGAGAGTGTCAGAATTTCACTCTAGAGGACTGTGGCAACAGGTTTCTGGATAATGGACCCCATACCTGTACAAGCTACTGTTTTACTATTACAGAGAAAATGGCAATAATTTTTTTGAAAATTTGGATTATTTGGATAAAATCTATGGGGTAAATTTACTAAGCAGCGAAAATTTGCCAGCGATGGCTTCGTAGCCATAGCAACACTTTGCCAGGCGAAAACTCGCTCAGACAACACTAATTTACTAAAATGCGAAGTTACGTCCAGGGCGCTGGCGAATTTTCACTAGCGTTACTACGGCAATGTGAGCAAATCAAAGATCGAAGAGGCACTAGCGTTAAATTATGCCTGGAGCAATTTCGCTAGAGGTCTTCGCTCAGGCTAATTTGCATACGGCGGGAAATTTAAAGTTGAATGGAGGTATATGTTGCAGCAAATACATTACACTACACAAGTCCAGGGAACCTTAATAAAATAAAATAAAGTTGTTATATTGCCCTACACATGAGCCCAGTGTATAGTTTATGTGCCATATGTTAGGAAATGTAGGGGGGAACCCGGTTACCCAAAAAAAGGTCTTTTGCAGCCTAATACCCTGAAAAAAGGAAAAGTCACCAGCATTTTTTTGGGACTTAGAAACTTTTTCCACTAAAAAATTTGATGTAAGTTACAGAAGAATGAGGAAGATCTTCTATGTACCTCAGTGCACTTCTCCTGGTCTGAGCTGGCGAAGGAAAGTCTGGCGAAAAGGGTGACGTTCAGTAAAATCCGCATCTTAGTGAATTTGTGGCGTAACGTCCATTCGCCAGAGCGAAAATTTGCCTGACGTTAGAATGCGAATCGCCGCTAGCGTCGGTCTCTTAACGCTAGTGAAGTTACGCCTGTGTTCGTTAATAAATCTGCGAAGTCCCTGAAAATGTTAATCGATTCACCCCTTTAGTAAATCTGCCCCTATGGGAGATAGCCTTTCTTTCATTCAGAGCTTTCTGGATAATGGGTTTCCGGATAACAAATCCTATACAGGGCCGGAACTAGGGGTAGGCAGAGTAGGCACGTGCCTAGGGCGCAAAGCTGGGGGGGCGCCAGGCACGTACCTGCTCTGTCGCCTACCCCATGTCCGGTCCCATCTCTCCCTGGCCGCTGCTGTAATTTGTGAGCGTAAATGCTCCTCTGTGCATGTGCGCACGAGCACATTTTCAGTCTCTCTCCAGCCGCTGCTGGAATTACTGTGAGTATATCCGCTTCTGCGCATGTGTACCCGAGCGTAGTTTCGCGCATGTGTACCCGAGCGTAGTTTCGCGCATGCGCAATCGAACGCGCTATCAGCCGGCGACGTGGCTGGCCAGGTTGCCTAGGGCGCCTGGCCGGTTTGGCCCGGCTCTGATCCTATAGCTGTTTCACTATATATAGAGCACGGGCCCAGCAGCGTTTAGTATAAAGTATCAGAAAGCTGGTGCAGCTCAGCTATTGGGCTCTCAGCAGAGCGAGTGAATGGGGAGATGAGAGAAAAGGACAAGGAAGGTCAGAGAGGAGCAGAGACGTCTCTGTACAACACACTTATGACTGACAGACTCAAAACAAGAATTTAATGCAAGAGCGCACACGTGGCAATTTTAATTTTGAAGCCAATGTGTAGAAAAATCTCTGGGTAATTATTCTAGGAAGAACTAATAAAACTGGAATAATTCTTGCAAAAATGAACATTCTGCGGGGAGATCCGTGAGAGAAGGGAGATTAGTATTCACGGTGTACGGGCACATTCTATTTCTCTTATTTAAAGGCACAGTCTGGGGGGTTACGGCTAAAATAACAGTTTCTAATTTATTTATAATGACAACTGTGTACTATTTAAAGAAAGAGGTTTCAATGTGACAAGTGATGTAGTTATAGGAGCAGCAAACTCTTCTCTATTCAGTAACACATTTGTAGCTTATCCCTATTTATAGTTGGAAAGAAGGAGGCAAAGAATTCAAAGACTATAAAAAAAATAACAACGAAGACCAAATGAAAAGGTGTTTAGAATTGGCCATTCTATAATATACTAACAGTTAACTTAAAAGTGATTAAAGGGGATTTTTTAGAAGCATATTTATCATCTGTAAATTATCATAATCTATGCCCACGTACTAGGAATAATTCCCTCTGTTTGCTCATAGATACCATAAAATGATGGAGCCACAAATACAAACTTAATCAATCAGGAATAGTCCCCTAAGTTTGCTCATAGTCTGTACAGAGAGATCCCATAAAACTATGGCAGCATAGGTATTCCCTGTACTAAGCACAATTCAGCAGGAACAGTCCCTAAGTTTGCTCATAGTCTGTACAGAGAGATCCCATAAAACTATGGCAGCATAGGTATTCCCTGTACTAAGCACAATTCAGCAGGAACAGTCCCTAAGTTTGCTCATAGTCTGTACAGAGAGATCCCATAAAACTATGGCAGCATAGGTATTCCCTTGTACTAAGCACAATTCAGCAGGAACAGTCCCTAAGTTTGCTCATAGTCTGTACAGAGAGATCCCATAAAACTATGGCAGCATAGGTATTCCCTGTACTAAGCACAATTCAGCAGGAACAGTCCCTAAGTTTGCTCATAGTCTGTACAGAGAGATCCCATAAAACTATGGCAGCATAGGTATTCCCTGTACTAAGCACAATTCAGCAGGAACAGTCCCTAAGTTTGCTCATAGTCTGTACAGAGAGATCCCATAAAACTATGGTAGCATAGGTATTCCCCTGTACTAAGCACAATTCAGCAGGAACAGCCCCTAAGTTTGTTCATAGTCTGTACAGAGAGATCCCATAAAACTATGGCAGCATAGGTATTCCCTTGTACTAAGCACAATTCAGCAGGAACAGCCCCTAAGTTTGCTCATAGTCTGTACAGAGAGATCCCATAAAACTATAGCAGCATAGGTATTCCCTTGTACTAAGCACAATTCAGCAGGAACAGCCCCTAAGTTTGCTCATAGTCTGTACAGAGAGATCACATAAAACTATGGCAACATAGGTATTCCTCTGTACTAAGCACAATTCAGCAGGAACAGTCCCTAAGTTTGCTCATAGTCTGTACAGAGAGATCCCATAAAACTATGGCAGCATAGGATTTCCTTGTACTAAGCACAATTCAGCAGGAACAGTCCCCTAAATTTGTTCATAGTCTGTACAGAGAGATCCCATAAAACTATGGCAGCATAGGTATTCCCCCTGTACTAAGCACAATTCAGCAGGAACAGTCCCCTAAGTTTGCTCATAGTCTGTACAGAGAGATCCCATAAAACTATGGCAGCATAGGTATTCCCCCTGTACTAAGCACAATTCAGCAGGAACAGTCCCCTAAGTTTGTTCATAGTCTGTACAGAGAGATCCCATAAAACTATGGCAGCATAGGTATTCCCTGTACTAAGCACAATTCAGCAGGAACAGTCCCTAAGTTTGTTCATAGTCTGTACAGAGAGATCCCATAAAACTATGGCAGCATAGGTATTCCCCCTGTACTAAGCACAATTCAGCAGGAACAGTCCCCTAAGTTTGCTCATAGTCTGTACAGACATAACATAACACAATGCATTTATGTGTATGCTTTGTACAGGTATAGAATCTACTATCTAGAATGTTTGGGACCTGGGGTTTTGGATAAGGGGGCTTTCTGTTATTTGGATTGCCATTCCTTAAGTTATCTGATGAGGCAGGTGACATACAGATGTTCAACTAAAACTGGAGGAAAGGAGATTTCAGCATTAGCTTAGGAAGGGTTTCTTTGACTGTAGGGGCAGTCAGCTTGTGTGCGTTTGCTTCTTTCTTGAAGAATGTGCATTTAGTTTGAATTCACTTAAACAGGCACTACAGTAAATGGTAACGTATACCCCTGGGTAAGTGAGTGAGTGTCGGAGCTGGGGATGATGCAGCTCTAAGACTAATGTTGGGGGTTCCCTTTCTCTCCCTCGTCTGCAGTCACTACAGATGGCAGCGTCGCTTCTAATTAACTCAGAATTAACTGAATATAATTAATTTGGCCTTATAATATAATTAATTTGCCAGTGAGACACTTACCCTTATTAACGGCAAAGTGACGGCAAAGTTACTTACATATTTCAGTGAAGGATTTAATTACTGTGGTTGCGGCTTTCCTGGAAAATCAGGGAGAAATCACCCGCGATTGAAAGGGAAGAGACTGACAGTTGCCATGGGGGATGCCCAGCCACGGTCTGTATGTTTCTTTAAAAGGGACCCCAACAGCCAGGTAATGTAAGAAAGAGGTTCCCCAGGTCTTGTAACCCATAGCAACCATGCAAATGATAGAATTCTGGGGGGAAAATGCTGCATTTATTCAATTTGTAGCCTTAGGGAGTATTTGTTTTATAGATGGGGTCAGTGACCCCCATTTGAAAGCTTGAAAGAGTCAAATAATTAAAAAACAATAGAAAATGAATAACGAAGACCAAAAAGTTGCTTAGAATTAGTCATTCTATAAAATGCGAAAAGTTAACTTAAAGGTGAACCAGCCCTTTAATGGGAACGTATATATTTGATTATGTGAATTAAATTGTTGGGGTTACTCGGCCCTCAGGGACAGACTACGAATCTCAGGCTTCTCGTTCTCTTTCTGAGTTTCAGGGACAAAAAACTTTTCTTTTTTTTTCAATGTTGATGAAAATCCTATTTAAAAAAATGACACTTTGTTCATCTGCAGAAGCGGCAAACAATGCGGTAACTGACAGGTTCATTTCCCTTTAATCAAGGGAAATCATTTCAGTGCTTATCGGCTCTTTCGGCTGCTTACGAGACCATAAACACCGAGCGGAGTGAGAAGTGAGCGCGTCAGCTTTAATATGGAGGCAGCGACCCAGAAACCCCTCCCCCCGCGGCACAGCAAAAAGTTGCCTGACCCCCCAATAGAATGACATGTGCTTAGTCTTTTGGGGAATTCAGAAGCCAAAAGTTTATCATTTAGAATGGAAACAACCGTCCGAAAAAATCACGGCAAATGAGACAATTCGCAATTGCTTTTAATTTTTTATCATTTGTGGTTATTGAGTTATTTAGCTTTTTATTCAGCAGCTCTCCAGTGTGCATCCCTTGCACCCCATTAGGTACATTACCCACCCAAAGGGTTCCTCGGGTTGCCTGACCAACCGCAGGTAAGTCCCCCCGAGAGATGAGCAGATAAGAACATCAGTGTCGGACTGGGAAAAAACCCGGTGGGCCCCGACCCTCGTGGGCCCCCGCCGGGCCAGACCACCTCTAATATTATAAAAACTTTGAAAAAGTTTCCGGCGATGCGCATCGCGTCGCCGCTTGCGCATGCGCATTGCCGCTTGCTCAACGAGAAGCGCTGCTCGCGCATGCGCATGGCGGCGGTCGAGCGGCGCAGTAGGGGGGCGGGGGGCCCTGGACCAGCAGTCCCGGTGGGCCCTGGGCCCCCCAGTCCGACCCTGAAGAACATAATAAACAATTTATGGTAATTAAAGGGGACCTGTCACCTACACATAAAAAGCTGTATAATAAAAGTCATTTGCAAATTAAACATGAAACCAAAATAATTTTTTTGATGAAAGCATGCATACCTGTTATAAAGGGGTTTATATATCTGAGGTGTCAATCAAATATTACCTGCCCCGCCTCTATGCCTCAGGCATAGAGGCGGGGCAGTCAATTAGTTTCACTTTCCATTCAGCACTTCCTACATGTCACTGCTCTCCCCACATTCCCCCTCCCCTCTAACGCTCTATAATTGTGTCGGGCACTGTGTATGGGCATTAGGTCCCCCATTCTGGTGCATACACAAGATTTTGAGGTGATACACAACTTAATAACATTGTCCACAAAATGGCTCCTGCCTGTGTGCTATGATTGTGTTACTCCAAGACTGAAGGAAACACATTTTAAATAATAAATGTAGCACATTATATTCTGTTCAACTAACATGATAGAAAATAACTTGGAATTATTTCTTAGGGTGACAGGTTCCCTTTAATAGAAGTAGAACCTGTACTCAGGAGAAGCTCAGGTAGAACATGGCAAAGTCTGCTCTACCCTGCGTTTTTCTGGATTTTCCCAGCTCCAAAATGGAGCACAAAGATCTGTGTGTTCCCAGTGAATACAGTGTTTCCTGCATTTGGAAGGACAGACATGTAGGTGTCCCCTAACCATCCCCTATCACATACATATGCACAGGGTCGGACTGGGCTGGAGGGACACCGGGAAAAAAATGGTAGGCCCTGGTTCTTGTGGGCCCTGCCGGCCCAGACCTACTCCCTGTCCCAGTCTGCTGTTCTTTCCTTCTCCAGGCTGGTCGCTGCAAAAATACAGGTTCTGAGGCAGAGGGGCAGGGTCCCTATCCCTATCAAATTTAAAATAAAAAGTCTCTGACGCGCGGCGCCGGCAGTGGAGGTGGTGAGGAGGGAGGCAGGGGGGCCAGAGGGGAGGTGCCGGAGGGGGCCCTGGACGGCAGTCCGACCCTGGAGAGGGGTGAATTTCGATATTGGGTTGTGGCTAGGGTTGCCACCTGTATGGTTTTGACCCTGACAACCCAGTTTTTTGAAAGGCTGCCCAGGTCAAAACTTCCTGCCCGGTTTTCCAAATAAGGAAAACCGGGCAGGATTCCCTGATACGGTGATCGGCCAATCGCCTCTCGATGTCATGACCTGCCCTCCGCATAACAGCCACGCCCTATACATCATGGCCCCGCCCCTGCCACATCATGGCCCCATGCCTTGCCTGGTCTTTACTGGGGGAAAAGATGGCATCCCTAGTTGTGGCAGGGGCAGGGCACTGGAGGAGGGCCCTCACACAGCAGCCCGGTGGGCCCCCAGTCTGACCCCGGATATGCAAAAGGAGTACTGGCAGGCAGTGCAATATGGCAGTCAGTAATATACAGTATATATATATATATACAAACTGGCAATCTGTGAGTTCTGGCAAATGCCAGAGGGGCTGCTGTAAGATGCCATAGACACTCACTATTTTTTGGGCTGCTGGGGGGCTGTTTGGACTTCTGTGTATTAGAAATGCCAGGGCCTATTCTGAATCCCAGTCCTGCAGGGTCAGATAGGGCCAGTAGTCCCCCCAACCCAGGCTTGCTCCCCACACTCAGACAAGTGGGTGCCGGCCCTCCCCCCGCCCCAATAACACCCGCAAGGAGAAAGTGTGGTCTGAGATGTGGGGTGCAGTTGTGGGGTGCTGTATGGACCAACTGCAGCTGGTGACTGGGGCTCCCGGGTAGTGGCCCTGGATACCCCACTCCGACACTCGGCCTGAGTCTATACCGGCACTTCTGCACATTTGTATAACTCACACCATACACTGCTAATTTAACATCATCTTCAATAAATTGAAGCTGAGCAAAATAGAGACAATCACCCCAAATCCGTACACCAGTATGACATGGTCACAAGCTATTCTGGACAAACTGGTAGTGATCCTGGTACTCCAAATTCACGGAACAACAATTCAACTCCAAAAAAAGTACAAAAATAATGGAGTGAGGCTTATGTCAAGTTTCTGACATTCATTTCCTACTTTGCCTTTGTTAATAATAATAAGCCCCTGTGTCTGCATTTTAACAAGTAAGGGCATTATATGAGGATCCCCTGTGTGAGCCATACTGTCCCTTTAAGTGTTTTATATTGAGCAGCTTTATATAAGGGAGAGAGATGACAATCGATTGCGTTTCTGTTCCACTCGTGCAGCTGCAGTTCTTCAGAACCCCTCGCCGTTCAAAATCTCGAATATTAGATTATTTGAAATGTATCAATCGACAACGCGCTTCCTACACAGCTGCGAGAGATTTCCGTCCCTGCTTGTGCTCGCTGTTTATATTGTTGCTTCAAGGGCCATCGAAAAATGTTCTTTAACCTAAAGTGCCGGCATGTGAGAGGGGAACGGCTGAAGTGGCTGCAGAATGGCTAATGTAATCAGGGATCCCGTGTCCGTGTCACCGCCGCAGTCCTGACGCACGAACCTTTGCCCCGTTTCAAATATCTCCTTTTTTGGAATTAATAAAAGATACAGATCGATGTAGAATTTCTACAGTTCTTTCCGATTGTACTCTTTGTACTTGATTCCAACTAAGATATAATTTATCCTTATTGGAAGTAAAACCAGCCTATTGGGTTTATTTAATGTTTACATGATTTTCTAGTTGACTTAAGGTATGAAGATCCAAATTACGGAAAGAACCATTATCTGTAAAACCCAGGCCCTGGGTATTCTGGATAACAGGTCCCCCAATCAAGGTCAAGATAAAAATGAATTTTGATCTCAAGTATGAAACCCCATTAGGAATAGGAGAGAGAGAGAGAGGAACCTTGGCATTTTAGTGGTGTTAGAGTAGGGACGGCTGCTTTGGAAGGGTTAGGTCCAGTCTTTAGGGGACCCATAGTGACCCCCATATTCTGTTCAATAAACAAGACTCCACCTATAGTCTGTTACTTGTGGTTTGATGCCCAACACCACCCAACAACATGTCCCAAAACCCAACCTAAAGTTCCTTCTAAATATTCCAACCTCTCCACCATTTTCCTGTCCCTTGCTTTACAAACCATTTGCAGTAGCTGGAAACTTTCAGTCCTCTTCCTTCTGCCGATCTCTTTAGTCTCTCCTTTGCTTTGAAAGCAGATTTTCTAACAATGATCATCGCCCTAAGGCTGGCCAAGGAGTACAATAATAAAAAATAGAGAAATAATAAAAAATATCTAGGGTAGAATTTATGTTCAAACTTAATCACCACTTGTGCTACTTAAAGTGAAATGTGTCACCAGTTGCCCTTTAAACACACAGACCATGCATATTTGTGTATAAGGTTTATTAAAATTTTGTCTCCACAATGTGCTTTTTCAGGGTTAGGTTTAGGGCAGAGACGCATGTGGAGATTTGGGGAGATTAGTCGCCCAGCGACAAATCGCCTCTTCTTTGGGCGACTAATCTCCCCAAACTCCCTTCCCGCCGGCTAGAATCCAGTAGGATGGCACTCGGAAATCTTCATTTTCCGAAGTCGCACAAAGTTTCCTCAAGCAATCCGAGTTCCATCCCGCATGTGATTTAGATGTCCCTCTTTCAGTGATTGAGTAGCCCGCAATTAACTCATTGGCGTTCCTGATCCAGCTTCTCCCGGAAATGGCGTTCTTGCCTGACGCATTTCGCTGTCAATCAGCATCCCCAGAGGCGTGATTCCACTCCTGCCATACAAATTGGTAAAAAATCACTTTTACTAATCCTGTTTATAGTGTATTGTGTGTTTAAAGGGCAACTAAACTCAAAAGTCTGGTGACACACTTCACTTTAAGTAGCACTTAAAGTGGTTATAACACAAACATAAATACTACACTAGATATTTTTCATAATTTCCCTATTTTTTTTATTGTTGTACTCCTTCGCCAGCCCCAAGGCACTGATCATTATTGGTTAATATTCCTGTCCCTGCTCAGTGAACAGAAATATAAAAGTGTCGCTTTCTGGTGTAACTGGCCGTTCTGTTCCTACCTTGGATCCTCATCATGGTGGGATGGGTTTGAGCCAATAAGTACAATATTCTACATGTAGCAAAAGCTGTTTTTTAAGAGCTTCTCTTAAAATGTATAATCTCCTAAATTTATATATTTATAAGTCTGCAGAACATTTCAAAGTCTTGACACTCCACTATAATTATACCTAATGCACTCTGTACTGAAGTCACAACTCAGTGGCGGATGATTAGGAATGTACTAACCCTGCTCTTCTTTTTTTTAACTGTTTTTTTTTTAAACTGTTCTCTCCTCGTTATTATACAAGCTCTTCTTTTTATCTTCTCCCAATCTATTCGTAACTCTCTTTTTCCTGTTTTTAAAGATTTTTCTCTCTCCTGATGCCGTTGTTTTTCAGTCTGGCCTATGGCACTGAAGCTCTTGTTGATATACAACTCTCTGCACCAAATATTGGGTGGCCATCATTCTACTGCCCCAGGGTAGATAGACCACCAGGGAAGGAGGTTGCCACTAACACAGTTGGAGAAATGACTATACTAGAGCCAGCAAGTCAACTGCAGTGTGGATTCCAACTCCAATAGGAAACAAGTGTGGGGGAACCAAGACTGACTGTAGATTCCACTACAGATCAAGAAAGTTTCTCAGTTCACGATGGTGAACGCCAATTGTAGACTCTGGCAGAAAATCTTGTATCTATGGTTTCTCCCAAAAATGTAGGTCATGAGCAGGTAGTAGGTTGGTTTTACTGTGGTCAATGGGTTGCACAGGGACTTCTTTGCTTGTTGCCTTTGGATGGTGTCACTTCCATTTTTCTTGGATGTGGTGGGAAGTGGGACAACTTGGGGAGAAAACTGTTGACGGTTGGGTTGGGTAACTGGTCCTAGTGGATAGAAATGTGGGTGTAGACCCATACAGATTTCTTGCCATTGGGTCCATCAGTTGGTAATCCCAACACGTAGAGGAACCAAGCCAAGTTGTACCACTCTATCTCATTGCAAAAAGCCAAACTTGTGTCTACTTAGCGCTACACTGTGAGCACCCACAGGAAGGCGAGACTCTGCAGAATTATTGAACCCCCTGATAACATGAGTGTTAATAAAAATATATCTATTTCCTGAGTAAATTAAAGAACTTGCAATTCTGGGTCCGGCAGAGAATTTCCTGAGGCAACAACGTAAGAAAATGGCATGAGTTACTTTAAAGCAGCAATTCCCAAACTCTAGGGCTAGTGCAGTAGCAGGATTTGCCATTCTGCCCCTTTAAGTGACTGCAAGTTGGGGAAAAATACAGTTTTCAGTAAAAAGGGAAATAATTCCAGTCTATGTTATATTAGGGAAAAGAGAATAATGTCTGTATTAGCCAATCTATAAATACCCCGAATAACCTACTTCACTAACTTTCATCTACCAAGTTCCAGAAAATCCCCACTTAGTCTCTAAAACTGCATCAATTAATATTGCTGGAAGTTAATCTGCCGAAACTCTGCGCCACTTATCTGCGCCTGGCAGGTGGGCCGGCCTGCTGAATGTAAGCCTCTGTACCAAGCACAGGGGGAGATATAATCCCTGGATGTTTCACTTGGTCGCTGGTCGGTAATGAGATGGAAATATTATGGAAAGAAGATTTCAGGAAACTAGTTCAGGGAATACGAAGGGGGGGGGGGACGAAACGGCATTTCGGATGGTTGCGCTAAGACTGGTACAACAGTTCATTCATTTAAGCCCCCAAGGGAGAGCGAAATCGAAGTTAACGCGTTTCACAGATGAGCAGATTATAATGAAGGCTGACAATATGTGCGTCCTGCGTTAGAGATTGACACAAAAGGGATAGAAATGTCATGTTTCTCCGCAGCTGCCAGATTATGTAACTGCCAACTACCGGGTCAATGGAAGGGAAAGTGCCAGTTCACAGGCAGTTTCTGCAGTGGCACAGGGGGCATTTCACTAAACACATACATTAAACCTGATAATCCTGCATACAAGAGAGGATGATTTAATGGCCAAATAATGTAGCAGGTTTAATTCTAAGCAAATTCCAATATGCATTAATTAAAGGATTAATATGAGGATTTTATTTGTAAATGTATTTGCAAACAGAAACTGTCTGGCTCTGTATTTTCAACTCAGTAAAAGAGTTGTCTCTACAAGAAGGTTATATAGAAGGTATAGGGAATATTGTACCCCCTACTATAAATGATAAGGATATTAGAAGTCACTGAGGGGTTGTTCTGTGACCATATAAAGGCACAAGGCTGCAGGCTGAGTTATACAGGGAACTCTGAGTATCACTCATGTATTATAAGGGATAATGTACCCCCTACTGTAAATGATAAGGATATTAGAAGTCACTGAGGGGTTGTTCTGTGACCATATAAAGACACAAGGCTGCAGGCTGAGTTATACAGGGAACTCTGAGTATCACTCATGTATTATAAGGGATAATGTACCCCCTACTGTAAATGATAAGGATATTAGAAGTCACTGAGGGGTTGTTCTGTGACCATATAAAGACACAAGGCTGCAGGCTCAGTTATACAGGGAACTCTGAGTATCACTCATGTATTATAAGGGATAATGTACCCCCTACTGTAAATGATAAGGATATTAGAAGTCACTGAGGGGTTGTTCTGTGACCATATAAAGGCACAAGGCTGCAGGCTGAGTTATACAAGGAACTCTGAGTATCACTCATGTATTATAAGGGATAATGTACCCCCTACTGTAAATGATAAGCATATTAGAAGTCACTGAGGGGTTGTTCTGTGACCATATAAAGGCACAAGGCTGCAGGCTGAGTTATACAGGGAACTCTGAGTAACACTCGTGTATTAAAGGGTATAATGTACCCCCTACTGGAAATGATAAGGATATTAGAAGTCACTGAGGAGTTGTTCTGTGACCATATAAAGGCACAAGGCTGCAGACTGAGTTGTACAAGGAACTCTGAGTATCACTTATGTATTATAAGGGATCATGTACCCCCTACTGTAAATGATAAGGATATTAGAAGTCACTGAGGGGTTGTTCTGTGACCATATAAAGGCACAAGGCTGCAGGCTGAGTTATACAGGGAACTCTGAGTATCACTCATGTATTATAAGGGATAATGTACCCCCTACTATAAATGATAAGGATATTAGAAGTCACTGAGGGGTTGTTCTGTGACCATATAAAGTCACAAGGCTGCAGGCTGAGTTATACAGGGAACTCTGAGTATCACTGATTATAAGGGATAATGTACCCCCTACTGTAAATGATAAGGATATTAGAAGTCCCTGAGACATTCTCATGGCTTTATATGGTTAGTAAACACATGTGCACAAGCACAGCAAGATAAGATAAAGGTCTTGCATTGTCTGATTTACATGGTAGAAGATATTTAGGATACTGAGCTTTTAGCAAGGCCTCATACAGTTAGATTTACAAGATTTAAAGAAATGCATTAATAAGGGTCAAACCTTCCTGCTACAAATCACACATTCATTTAAACAAAGGCTGATGTGACGTTAATAAAATAGGGATTAGGCTTCGCAGTTGTACTTTCTGATGTGCCCCCGTGTCACAGGGAAAGAGATACAGAGACTTTAGAATTATAATGGAGTCACTTTGCAATTCTTATAAGGCCTCTCAAGGGAACACTACTAAGAATTTTGGATGAAAATAAACTACTAAGTAATTGGGACTGGGTAACCTTTTCCTGCCAAGTGCCGGCTCATCCATATGCTCCGATGCATAAAACAGACCCCTTTTCTCATAGGAAAATATCACAGCTGTCACTTTGATAGGAGAAAAAAAATCTCATTAATTTTCAGTAGAATGCTTCGCTCAGCACAGGTAAAAGCCTCTGAGTGACACCACAAAGGAGAATCGTTACAGGTTAATGTTATGGCAAAGCACCCCGTGATTTATTAACCTCACTTTAATATCTGGGACGAGTATATTACTTTATGTTTGGCCACATCATACATTTTATATTGTTTTTAATATGGAGCCATATTCAGTTCTGGCATTGCCTGGATTTATATACTTTGCTGGGGGCATCTCTCCCTACTATACCTGCTATCCCACAGTCACACTCCCTTCCCAGAGACTATTATCCACTGTTACTATAGGCACCATCTCTCCCTACTATACCTGCTATCCCACAGTCACACTCCCTTCCCAGAGACTATTATCCACTGTTACTATAGGCACCATCTCTCCCTACTATACCTGCTATCCCACAGTCACACTCCCTTCCCAGAGACTATTATCCACTGTTACTATAGACACCATCTCTCCCTACTATACCTGCTATCCCACAGTCACACTCCCTTCCCAGAGACTATTATCCACTGTTACTATAGGCACTATCTCTCCCTACTATACCTACTATCCCACAGTCACACTCCCTTCCCAGAGACTATTATCCCACTGTTACTATAGGCACCATCTCTCCCTACTATACCTGCTATCCCACAGTCACACTCCCTTCCCAGAGACTATTATCCACTGTTACTATAGGCACTATCTCTCCCTACTATACCTACTATCCCACAGTCACACTCCCTTCCCAGAGACTATTATCCCACTGTTACTATAGGCACCATCTCTCCCTACTATACCTGCTATCCACAGTCACACTCCCTTCCCAGAGACTATTATCCCACTGTTACTATAGGCACCATCTCTCCCTACTATACCTGCTATCCCACAGTCACACTCCCTTCCCAGAGACTATTATCCACTGTTACTATAGGCACCATCTCTCCCTACTATACCTGCTATCCCACAGTCACACTCCCTTCCCAGAGACTATTATCCACTGTTACTATAGACACATCTCTCCCTACTATACCTGCTATCCCACAGTCACACTCCCTTCCCAGAGACTATTATCCACTGTTACTATAGGCACCATCTCTCCCTACTATATCTGCTATCCCACAGTCACACTCCCTTCCCAGAGACTAATATCCACTGTTACTATAGGCACCATCTCTCCCTACTATACCTGCTATCCCACAGTCACACTCCCTTCCCAGAGACTAATATCCACTGTTACTATAGACACCATCTCTCCCTACTATACCTGCTATCCCACAGTCACACTCCCTTCCCAGAGACTATTATCCACTGTTACTATAGGCACCATCTCTCCCTACTATACCTGCTATCCCACAGTCACACTCCCTTCCCAGAGACTATTATCCCACTGTTACTATAGGCACCATCTCTCCCTACTATACCTGCTATCCCACAGTCACACTCCCTTCCCAGAGACTATTATCCCACTGTTACTATAGGCACCATCTCTCCCTACTATACCTGCTATCCACAGTCACACTCCCTTCCCAGAGACTATTATCCCACTGTTACTATAGGCACCATCTCTCCCTACTATACCTGCTATCCCACAGTCACACTCCCTTCCCAGAGACTATTATCCACTGTTACTATAGGCACCATCTCTCCCTACTATATCTGCTATCCCACAGTCACACTCCCTTCCCAGAGACTAATATCCACTGTTACTATAGGCACCATCTCTCCCTACTATACCTGCTATCCCACAGTCACACTCCCTTCCCAGAGACTAATATCCACTGTTACTATAGACACCATCTCTCCCTACTATACCTGCTATCCCACAGTCACACTCCCTTCCCAGAGACTATTATTTCACTGTTACTATAGGCACCATCTCTCCCTACTACACCTGCTATCCCACAGTCACACTCCCTTCCCAGAGACTATTATCCACTGTTACTATAGACACCATCTCTCCCTACTATACCTGCTATCCCACAGTCACACTCCCTTCCCAGAGACTATTATCCCACTGTTACTATAGACACCATCTCTCCCTACTATACCTGCTATCCCACAGTCACACTCCCTTCCCAGAGACTATTATCCACTGTTACTATAGGCACCATCTCTCCCTACTATACCTGCTATCCCACAGTCACACTCCCTTCCCAGAGACTATTATCCACTGTTACTATAGACACCATCTCTCCCTACTATACCTGCTATCCCACAGTCACACTCCCTTCCCAGAGACTAATATCCACTGTTACTATAGACAACATCTCTCCCTACTATAACTGCTATCCCACAGTCACACTCCCTTCCCAGAGACTAATATCCACTGTTACTATAGACACCATCTCTCCCTACTATACCTGCTATCCCACAGTCACACTCCCTTCCCAGAGACTATTATCCCACTGTTACTATAGGCACCATCTCTCCCTACTACACCTGCTATCCCACAGTCACACTCCCTTCCCAGAGACTATTATCCACTGTTACTATAGACACCATCTCTCCCTACTATACCTGCTATCCCACAGTCACACTCCCTTCCCAGAGACTATTATCCCACTGTTACTATAGGCACCATCTCTCCCTACTATACCTGCTATCCCACAGTCACACTCCCTTCCCAGAGACTATTATCCACTGTTACTATAGGCACCATCTCTCCCTACTATACCTGCTATCCCACAGTCACACTCCCTTCCCAGAGACTATTATCCACTGTTACTATAGGCACCATCTCTCCCTACTATACCTGCTATCCCACAGTCACACTCCCTTCCCAGAGACTATTATCCCACTGTTACTATAGACACCATCTCTCCCTACTATACCTGCTATTCCATAGCCTCATTATTATAAGTAATTTTTGAACAAACTATATGTTTTATTTCTGCCCTCAATTTTCTTTGTTTCCAAATATTTCTCCCCTGACTTGCTTTGTTACATGCAAAGAATGGTTTGACTGGGAGAATTATGCCTCAAATAGACTCACACTTCAATAACCTCCAATATCCTTTCTCAGCCGATGTGATTGACGTTGGCTGAACTTGCTCTAAATGAAACAGATTTTTGAACAGGCTCTGAGTTAATCTCATATAAATGTATTTCCTTGTCAAAAATATATCTCATAAAGGTGTTTGATCATGGGATACAGTTGACCCTGAAAAATCTATATTAGATTTGACTTATTGACTTGGCAAATACAGTACTAAGAATCAGTGGAAATATGAGTCAACTGGAGAGGACACGGTGATACTATTTTATACTGTTAAAAGGGCAGTAATTATAAATTATAATATATCATCTTGTTAAAAATACAAATATCTCCTCCTAACTGGCCTTCAGACTGGTCCCCTTAGCTCATAACAAGGTTACAGATATATAGAAACATTGGGGTAACAGTCACCCTGCTATAGTTCCCGGGGTACCCAGGGTACAAATAAGCACTCACCCCAAATCTCCCCCTAACTGGCCTTCAGACTGGGCCCCCTTAGCTCATAACAAGGTTACAGATATATAGAAACATTGGGGTTTCACCCTGCTATAGTTTCAGGGGTACCCAGGGTACAAATAAGCACACACCCCAAATCTCCCCCTAACTGACCTTCAGACTGGGCCCCCTTAGCTCATAGCAAGGTTACAGATATATAGAAACATTGGGGTGTCACCCTACTATAGTTCCAGGGGTACCCAGGGTACAAATAAGCACTCACCCCAAATCTCCCCCTAACTGGCCTTCAGGCTGGGCCCCCTTAGCTCATAACAAGGTTACAGATATATAGAAACATTGGGGTAACAGTCACCCTGCTATAGTTCCAGGGGTACCCAGGGTACAAATAAGCACTCACCCCAAATCTCCCCCTAACTGGCCTTCAGACTGGGCCCCCTTAGCTCATAACAAGGTTACAGATATATAGAAACATTGGGGTGTCACCCTGCTATAGTTTCAGGGGTACCCAGGGTACAAATAAGCACTCACCCCAAATCTCCCCCTAACTGACCTTCAGACTGGGCTCCCTTAGCTCATAACAAGGTTACAGATATATAGAAACATTGGGGTGTCACCCTGCTATAGTTCCAGGGGTAACCTGGGGACAAATAAGCACTCACCCCAAATCTCCCCCTAACTGACCTTCAGACTGGGCTCCCTTAGCTCATAACAAGGTTACAGATATATAGAAACATTGGGGTAACAGTCAACCTGTTATATTTTCTGGGTTATAGATTCTAGTTCCCATGTGTAGAATAGGGCTGTGCTCTATAGAGAGTATTACACATGCAGGGCACACAACCCCCATGTCTCTTAATGAATTAAGCATGATAATTAGAATGTGTAAAATTGTATTTCAGCTCATATAAAGCTCTCGCTCCACATACCCGCTGATATATTCTTATTCTGCAGCCGCTCCCTTATCCTGATTGAGACAGATTTACAATTTCTCTTCTCTGCTCCCTATCAGACTTTAATTGCCTCCTTAAAATGTCTGTTCACCCCTTCCTTGTCATCGTCTGCGTTTCCTATTAGTTTATTATGAGTGGTGGCATCGGAGCGCTGATTTATTGAAGCCATTACCCATTCCCACTTCTCCATTACGCCAGGAAAAAAGGCTGGAGTGTAATGTTTCTACCAGAGCAGCTTTTCTTTACTATTTTGTCTCTCCCTCGTTCTCTCTGACCCATCTTACATCTCTGACAAAAGTGCAACAAACAATGGTTTTCCTAGTTGGGCGCCGTCCGCTGGATTTGTAGTAATCTTTTTGTAACTTTTTGTGCTAAACTCTACCAACTCTGCAAGAGGGAACAACTCTGTTGGATAAAATATATTGCATTTTTAATTCACCTAAAATCCCATAAGAGTCAATTAAACGGGAAGTCCAAGTTGATTTTTTTTTAGCTTTTATTTAACATAAATACATATTACATACAGTACCCTCTTATTCTGATTATGAAGATGTATCTTTGTTGCATGAGAGGATATATCCTTCCCTAATCCTCTAAACACAGCTTTCTCCTCCACAATTGCCTTTGGGTCAGATTTAGAAGAGTTTTAAGGGAAGAGACACATGGTCAGATTTGGGGAGATTAGTCGCCCGGCTTCAGGGAAACTAATCTCCCCAAACTGCCTTCCCGTGCCTTCCGCCAGCTAGAATGTAAATCCTGGCGGGATGGCACTCGGAGCACTTACCGTATATACTCGAGTATAAGCCGAGTTTTTCAGCATCCAAAATGTGCTGAAAAAGTCTACCTAGGCTTATACTCGAGTCAGCGGGCAGTAGCTGAGATTGCAGTCACTTTTAATCATTCCTATACCAACAGTTCACTTTGGGAGAGACTGCAATATCCCACAATGCCCTCTGTTGGTTATATGAAAGAATAACAGTGCACCCTCTGTTGGTTATATGAAAGAATAACAGTGACTGCAATATCACACAGCGCCATCTGTTGGTTATATGAAAGAATAACAGTGCACCCTCTGTTGGTTATATGAAAGAATAAGTGACTGCAATATCACACAGCGCCCTCTGTTGGTTATATGAAAGAATAACAGTGCGCCCTCTGTTGGTTATATGAAAGAATAACAGTGACTGCAATATCACACAGCGCCATCTGTTGGTTATATGAAAGAATAACAGTGACTGCAATATCACACAGCGCCCTCTGTTGGTTATATGAAAGAATAACAGTGATGGCAATATCACACAGCGCCATCTGTTGGTTATATGAAGGATTAACAGTGACTGCAATATCACACAGCGCCCTCTGTTGGTTATATGAAAGAATAACAGTGACTGCAATATCACACAGCGCCCTCTGTTGGTTATACGAAAGATTAACAGTGATGGCAATATCAAACAGCACCCTCTGCACATGGTAGTGGGACAGTGGGACAATGCACACAGTAATCCGTTTGACAATTCTCTGTCACCATCAACTTTGAAAAGAAGTCTGGTTGATCGCTGGGGGGTCGCTTTGGTGGAATGTGCGCTGCTGGGAGACAGGGCTGTAGTTGTGTCTAGGCTTATACTAGAGTCAATATGTTTTCCCAGTTTTCGTAGGTAAAATTAGGTACCTCGGCTT
This sequence comes from Xenopus laevis, assembly GCF_017654675.1. Classification (NCBI taxonomy): domain Eukaryota; kingdom Metazoa; phylum Chordata; class Amphibia; order Anura; family Pipidae; genus Xenopus; species Xenopus laevis. The sequence goes on from NC_054381.1 coordinate 158,758,509, forward strand.
ATACTCGGGTCGGGTTATACTCGAGTATATACAGTCGTTTTTCGAAGTTGCCTGAAGTTTCCTCAACATATTTGTCTTTCTAGACTTCTTAGGGCAGAGACAAATGGTCAGATTCGGAGGGAGATTAGTTTCAAATGCAAGGAGTCTGACTGGTTAAATGGGAGAGCTGGAGGGAAAATATGATGTGATTGGTGTTGGTATAACATGGCTGAATGAGTCACATGACTGGGCAATTAATACCAGTGGCTATACTTTGTTTCGGAGGGACAGAGGCAATAGAAAAGGAGGAGGGGTATGTCTGTATGTTAGGCAGGATTTAAAAGCTCATATAAAGGAGGAGGTTATGTTAAAAAATGAAGGGGCAGAAGTCGTATGGGTGGAGTTCTTCACCAATTGTAAAGAGTCCAGCAAATTAATTGTAGGCGTATGCTATAGACCCCCTAATGTAAGTGAGGAGGAGGAGGAGGAGGCGAAGCTCCTGATGCAAATAGGAAAGGCTGCTAGTTTAGGTAAAGTAATGATAATGGGGGATTTTAATTACCCAGATATTGACTGGAGCAACAATACTGCCAGATCAGTTAATGGGAACAAGTATATAAACTGTTACATGATAATTTTATGGCACAGGTTGTTGAGGAGCCAACCAGATAAAATGCTATTCTGGATCTAGTGATCTCTAATGACCCAGAACTTATAGCAAATGTGCAAGTCATTGAACCCCTGGGTAATAGTGACCAAAATGTTGTATCATTTAATGTCTGGTGCAAAAAACAAATATACACTGGGGCAACAAAAACATGAATTTCAGAAAAGCGAATTTTAGTTTAGCCTTGAGGGCTGCCCTTCAGAGCATAGATAGGGGCATTATGTTTTCAACAGATACAGAAAAGGCAAATGTGCTAAATCGGTTCTTTCCTTCAGTGTATACAATAGAGGAGTCTGAGTTCCCAGGCTCACTTCATAGCTGCACTGATGGCTCAACTCATTCTAGTCAGGATATGATTCAAATTTCTAATAAAAATAATGTAAACAAGGTTCCAGGGCCTGATGGCATACACCCCCGGGTTCTATTTCAGTTTAGACCACCCCCTATTTCTGATTTTCTCAGATTCACTTTCATCTGGTATGGTGCCTATGAAGTCATTCGCACATGGATAGGAAACTGGCTACAGGAATGGGTACAGAGGGTGGTTGTTAATGGGACATTCTCTACTTGGAGTAAGGTTCTTAGTGGGGTCCCTCAGGGCTCAGTATTGGGTCCACTTTTATTTAACTTGTTCATTAATGACTTAGGGGAGGGTATTGTAAGTAATGTATCAGTGTTTGCAGTTGACACAAAACTTTCCAGCCCAATTAATTCCATCCAGGATGTGGCACTTGCAACAGGATCTTGACAAACTGGCAATCTGGGCAGCTTAGTGGCAAATGAGATTCAATGTTGATAAATATAAAGTCCTGCACCTGGGATGTAACAATATCCAAACCAATTATACCCTTAATGGGACTGCACTAGGCAAATCCATAATGGAGACGGAGCTTGGAGTCCTTGTAGATAATAAACTTGTCTGTAGCAAGCAATGCCAGTCAGCAGCATCAAGGGCAAATAAGGTCTTGAGTTGTATTAAATGGGGCAGAGAGTCACGGGAGGAGGGGGTCCCACTGTATAGAGCACTGGTAAGGCCCCATCTAGAATATGCCCTACAGTTTTGTCTCCATCACTCAAACTGGATATTATTGTATTATTGGACTGGTCTCATTGTATTTTGGAGTAAGGAAGGAATTTTTCCCCCTCTAAGGCAAATTGGAGAGGCTTCAAATGGTTTTTTTTGGTTCAACTGGCAGTTAGGCAGGTTAAAATAGAGTTAAAAGGTTGAACTTGATGGACTTGTGTCTTTTTTTTAAAAAAAAACTTTGTTACTATGTAAAAATGCTGTAATTGCAGCCTAAAACTGCTAGTGTATCAGCAACTACTTAAAACAGCAAATGTATTCAGATTGCAAAATTTCATAACTCTGAGTATCTATACATGCAAATTCTGTTTGGGTTTAGAACCCATTGATGGCTTTAATGGTTCCCAGTAATATGTAGCCAATGAATGTCCGTGACCAAGCAATGCTGTAAAATAAAATTCTGCAGTTTGCTACCCTGGCTGGAGTTGTACATTCCACCTGATGATATATTCTACAAGCAATTTAACAGAAGCAGGCTGTAAAACAATCTCCATATGTTACTCTATGCTTAGTAATAAATGCCACAAACTGTTTCTCAATTTTACTGGCATTAGATAACAGAGAAATATAAATTAGCAGGAGATTTTTATATTAGAAGAACAGAGCATATTCTATTAATTTGCATTGGACTTTTATGGCTTCAAAGGCTGGAGACAAAAAAAAAATGTTCAACAGAAGCAAACGAAGGTTATAATGAAATTAAAAAATGATATACCCAGTAGGTACATTATATGGTCAAAGTATCAGGGCTAAAATCGAATGGCCTCAGGTGGAACTCGGACAGCAGCAATTATCCATGGGGGGAGTTTATGGGGGATCAGAGGTAAACAAACCTAACATCATGTGCAATTCCAATCTTCGCTCAAGCAGGGTAAAGGGCACCACCATTGGGCTATAGATAAGTGGAGATGAATCCCCTGGATGAATAAATGGCATTTCACCATCTGGCAGTCTGATGGAATAGTCTGGGTTTGGCAGATGCCAGGAGAACACTACTTGTCTGAAGGCACAATGTAGATAGTAAAATTTGTTGAAGGAAGAATCAATGGTTGGGACTGTTTCCATAGTTTGGGACCTGGTTCCACTGAAAGAAAACCTACAGGCTACAGACTACAATTTAGGGAAGCCATTGGCTATATACCTCTTCCATAAACCACCCAAACTATCATCTTCTCTTACCAAGTGCCTTAAATATCAAAGCCTATCTTCTTCTTTCATAGGACTTAAGGACCCTAAGGTTACTTTTCCTCTGGGTCTCACTCATTCCACATAATTATCTTATTTCTTGCCCCATGCTAACACCTAAATATTTTCTTTTCCCATGACCCTATCCAAGCCTTTACTGCTTTACTACTAGAAGCTTTTTCTCCCATGGAGCTCACTTATCCAAGGCTGGACATTCTGACTTGTTGCTCTCTTCCTCTAGTGTAGCCTTTTCTCAATGGGCCTCACTGATTCAAGGCTTCTTTACTTGCTCCAAAGTAGCCATTTCTTTTATTCTGCTCAGCTAATACAGGCTATGCTTTTCTTTCTTACCAAGTCCAAGCTTGCCTCTTTACCTGTGAACCTCAGTAGAGTCTAGCCTCTCTTCTAGTGAACCTTTCTTACTTCAGATTAGACTTTTCTCTAAAGGATCAGGCTTATTCAAGATGTTTGTCATGTTTTCCAAGACTAGATATTGCTCCTAATAGGGACATTGCAACTTCAAGAATGAAGGAGGGTGCTTAAGGAATCCATACATGACAAATAAATGTGACCTTTGTCAATTCCTTGAGAATCCATGTTAATTTTGCATCTCCTAAGGATTTCTCCTACCAGAGGGTCTGGTGCAACTGGGCCTCTTGTGATTCTTCTGCCTCATGTCCTATTTTTCAGAAGGAGTTATTTTTTACTTTAAATGTACTGTAGGGTAGTAGGGTCCTGCCTACTATTTGAATCCCCTGTGTAATTAAATATATACATGATTTGCACTCTTCCTGATTGTTTCTTTCTTAACATATGTTGATGTTCCTAATGATATCTTTCCCTTTATTTACACGGTACAGTGCACAGACACAAACAACACTGGCACATTATCTACAAAGCAAAACAGTTCACAGAATTCACATTCTCGTCATCGCGCCTCATGATATATTTTCCAGTAATTGGAACGTTTGGCAGGTAATAATCACCTTGGTTTTCTTCTCTTCGGTGCCATGAGACTGCGGTAAATCAGAAGGATGTATAGGAAAACTAGTTTCTCTGTGATGACAGCCTAATTTCTCTCCAAGTGTGGGGACTGGGTATCTATATCTTCCTAATGGCTTTATTTGTTATTCACCGGACAGACGGATACATTCTAATTCAATCCCAACCCAGAGCCGCAAGATAAAAAAGCAATTGCTGGTCTGTCCCCAAATCATTAGTTGTACTGTGACATTGAATTGACCTATATAATTCTGTCATTATAGAAGGGTGCCTTTTATGGTTCTGATTGAAAACAAAATGAAATAAAGGTATTGTGTTCCCAGAATGTTGCTTCTCTGTACATTTGTATTCATTCCAATGGACAGAAACTGCCATCTTGCTCCCTTAGACAGTACAGTATGAGGGTATAGCTTATTGTGTGCCCAGAACATTCCTTCTCTGTATATTTGTATTTATACATATGGGAGGAGGTGCCATATTGATTCCCTTAGACAGTACAGTATGAGGGTATAGCTTATTGTGTGCCCAGAACATTCCTTCTCTGTTTATTTGTATTTATACATATGGGAGGAGAAGGTGCCATATTGATTCCCTTAGACAGTACAGTATGAGGGTATAGCCAGGGTCGGACTGGACATGGGGGGGCCCACCGGGTAACTATACTCCGGGCCCCCCGTGCGCATGCGCGAACGTCTCGGCGCATAAAAGCGCGCATGCGCGAACGGGTCGCCGCACGCCAGCGCGCATGCGCGAACGTCTCTGCGCACGCTGGTGTGTATGCAAACGCCGGTGCGCATGCGCGAACACCAAAGCGCATGCGATACCGGCGCAACGATTAATTTTTATTTGGGTGCCAGAACATTGGGGGAGGGGGCTGGGCCGGCGGGGGCCCATGAAGGCCGGGGCCCACCGGGTATTTTCCCGGTTTCCCGCCGGCCCAGTCCGACGCTGGGTATAGCTTATTGTGTGCCCAGAACATTCCTTCTCTGTATATTTGTATTTATACATATGGGAGGAGGTGGTGCCATATTGATTCCCTTAGACAGTACAGTATGAGGGTATAGCTTATTGTGTGCCCAGAACATTCCTTCTCTGTATATTTGTATTTATACATATGGGAGGAGGTGCCATATTGATTCCCTTAGACAGTACAGTATGAGGGTATAGCTTATTGTGTGCCCAGAACATTCCTTCTCTGTATATTTGTATTTATACATATGGGAGGAGGTGGTGCCATATTGATTCCCTTAGACAGTACAGTATGAGGGTATAGCTTATTGTGTGCCCAGAACATTCCTTCTCTGTATATTTGTATTTATACATATGGGAGGAGGAGGTGCCATATTGATTCCCTTAGACAGTACAGTATGAGGGTATAGCTTATTGTGTGCCCAGAACATTCCTTCTCTGTATATTTGTATAACATTCCTCACTGCACTTTCACTGAACACATCAACACAGTGGACCACAACATCAGGTTTACACGAGAAGATGTGCAAGATAACACACGTGCTTTTTGAACTGAGTCAGAGAGGGTGAAATGCTACAGGAGTCTACAGGAAACCTACCCACTCAGACAGTACCTGCTGTTTGACTCCCACCATCCACTAGATCACAAACTGGGGGTCATCAAAACTCTACAGAGTAGACACGATCCCCACCAGCACAGAGGCTAAGATCAAAGAAATGGAACATCTCAGAGGGGCCCTATAGACGTATGTGTATCCAGATTGGGCTTTGTGAAACCAGGTAGAAAGAGAAGCAATAACACCAAGACTACTGGTGAAAGTGGAAAACAGGACAGGAGAAAGAACTTGGTCCTCCCATATGTAGCTGGGGTGTCGGAAAAACCTAAAAGGATTTTTAATAAACACCACTATCTGCTTTAAATCCAGCAACACACTGAGGCAGCAACTGGTTCACCCAAAAGACCCAACCTCAAAGCACAAGAAGAGTAACATTGTGTATGTAGTGCAGTGAGGAGTGTTAGGATTTGTATGTGGGGGAAACCAAACAACAGTTACACCAGCGTATAGTATGGCACAGCACAGAAGAGTCAGCTCCTCTGGTCAGGACTCCGCTGTGTACCTACATCTAAAAGAAAAAGGACACATGTTTGAGGACTGCCAAGTCCAGATTCTAGACCAGGAGAGCAACTGGTTCAAGAGGTGTTAAAGAAGCCATATATGCAAAAACAGAAAAACCAAATTTGAACCTATTTACATGTTATTCTAAATTGAGAAAGCCAGTTGGATGACTGGTGAAATGTCTTCAAAGAAAAAAAAACATAGCAAGTCCAGTTGATTTGACTTATTTCTACAGATTTAAGGGACATATATTGAGATCAACCCACCACTTGGGTGGTTAAACTGAGCAGACTGCCGATCATTTGGTGACCTGACCTTTTATTTACAGGGCCTGTCTGTGGTCATTGGTGACATTATTTAGAGAAGCGTTTGGCTGCACTGGAATGTTAGGATAGTTCTGGGCATCCCATTGATGTCAGCAATGATGTTGTCTTCTCCACAAGTTGCACCAGATAGGACCATTGTGCACAATGTAACCACCCCAACCATAGGCAGTAAACATTCTGCAGTCTCAGGTTTATTTACACCAGGTTTATCCTTCTGGAAGTTCAAAGTGACCTGAATCACAAATAAACCAAAAACTCACAAAGAATCCAAACTATCTCCCTTTATATGCCTCCTAGGATGAATGAAAGGAACCGTCATTTCTTTTAAAGGTGACTCCGAGGACAGGCCTGTAGGGACCTCGCAAGGAATACGAGAATTACTGCTAACATTTTATTAGCTTGCATAAAAGTTACGGAATGTGATGCCACGAGCTACTGGGGAAGAATCATTGCAGAGAAAGGCAGCTTTCTATCTTTAGTCTGAGAATGCATCCGGATAATTCATCTTCTCTCGTGCGGCTCATTTTATTCAATGTTTCCACTTGGGGCGTTTCTGTTGAAATTGAACTCTGGGAAGAGGAAACAAGAAACATGCAATTATTAGTTTTATATATATATATTTGAAGAATATGTGATGTGTGTAGCAGCAATTCATAAATACAATCAAAATATTCTCAGTATAATATTAGATAAATCAATCAACCGATGTTTGTTCCAGAGGGGAATTCGATATATCTGCCACAATGTTGCTAGGGTGGAGATAGATACATACAGAAGTTGCCCTTTAAGGGAAATATATAAATACATGGTAAAAATTGTAGTATTTATGTTCAGATAATTTTCCCATAACCAATGTAACAAGTAGTAGCACGGATGACCAATCTCCTGGTGATCTTTTGGAGATATTAACTCAACGCAACTACCCTGGTTTCTTTGGGTAAAAGGGTCATTTTCCCACAACTTCCCATCACTGAAAGGGATTCCCTGGGTTCTTACATATCCCTGTCTAAATTCTCACTGCACACGGATGTCACATGCATTCCCTCTAAATCAAAGCCACAAATTTTGTCGAGCTGTAATTGAGATGCAGTTGTTCAAGGCTGATGTCTCTGTTGAGCTAAACTGGCTCTCCTGCTCTTATAGCTACCCTAAGCCTATCTCACACTCCTGTATTCTGCTGTATGATATTAGCTAGCCTCTTACCATCTAGTCCTCATTCCCAGGGTCCCTTCTCACCAGCTTCATATGAAGTGCTCTTCTATCTCCGGGTGCCTCTTTTCTGAGGTCTTCTATCTCAAGCTTCCTTCTTCCTTCAGGGAGTGAAGTCCAAAGAGACCTAGATCTGGTATTCCTGCCCATGTATAGACTTGGGAAAAGGGAATACCTGGGAATACTTGGGAACACCACCTGAGGGTTATAACACAATTAGAATTCTATGGGAGATGATAAGAAAGCTTGTGACCAGCCAGCCTAGGAGACAACAAAGGGTTTGAAATATTTACATTAAATGGAAGAGTTTATGTAGCACAGATGACTATTTAATGGATGATCACCTGAGGTTATTAAACCAGAGCTGTTGGTTCTTCAGGAGATACCAGATATCGATCCTTTCCCCCCGACCTCCCATCACTGAATGCAATTACCCCGGGTTTTTACATATCGCTGTCTAAGTGCTCACTGCTCAGTGATGTCACCAGGATCCCATGTGAGTCACACCCACAATTTTGGCACTCTTGAGATACAATTGGTCAAGGTTGATTTCTCTGTTTACCTAACCTGGCTCTCTTGCTCTTATAGCTACCCTAATCTCTCTCTCTCTCTTGTATTCTGTTATATGATATAGGCTAGCCTCTCACTATCTAGTCTTCATTCCCAGGGTCCCTTCTCTCCTTCTTCAGACAAGGTTCTTTTCTAACTCAGTGTGTTTCTTCTTTCCTGAGGCCTTCTGTCTCGAGCTCTCCAATACTGTCCATCTTCCTCCATGAAGTGGAGTCCAGTGAGGCATAGACCTAGTATTACCACTTGACTAGGGAAAGGAAATACTTGGGAATACTGCCTGAGGCTTATCATACAATTAAAATACTATGGGAGGTAATATGGAACTTGTGACCAGCCAGCCTTGGAGACAATGGCATCTTAGGCAAGAGAGATATTGCAATCTCAGCCATAAAATCATTATAAAAGTTTGGGGGACAAAAAGCAAAATAGAGTTTACCTTTTAATACTTTCATTAGTATAATACAATGTCAATTGTAAACCTCCTAGTAAGCAGGTCAGTTCATAATTATGTAAAAGTAGAAGGGGTTGAGTTTATTAGCATTGAGCAAGAAACCAATTCTATGTCAGTAGTGATGGGCGAATTTGCCAAACGGCGAAAAATTCACGAAACGGCGCCGGCGTCTCGTTTTTGACGCCAGCGCCCTTTTTTCCGATGCCGGCAGCCGTTTTTGACGCTGGCGGCTGATTTTGACGCCGGCGCCCGTATTTGACGCAGGCGTCTGTTTTTTCGAAAAAAAAATTGACGCAGGCGAATTTTTTCCGCAAATTTTCATGGGCGTTTCGCGAATTTATTCGCTGGTGGCGAATTGCGCAAATTCGCCGCAAATTCGCTCCTGGCGAATAAATTCGCTCATCACTACATGTCAGTATATGAAGGGCAGAGCTTGGTGGATAGAGGTATGGCAGGAAAATACAAAGAAATAAAGACGATTCGCATGAAAAGCTGAAAAAAACTTCACAAAAAGGGAAATTAGCTCCACCTCCTTTTAAAATGAAAGATTGACGTTTAAAGAACCGCAGAAATGTGTTTGTAACTTTACAGAGCATAACATATTAGGACATGAAAGCAAATTGACTAGAAAATCAGTCTGTTGGCAGTTTTATCTGTTTGGACCATAAACAAATGGTGGATAGACAGACACTAACAGACAAATCTATATGTCAGGCAGGTTATGCATCATTTTATTCAAGGGAATAAACCATCTAACTGCTCTGTCTTTTTTTATTTCCCTTGAAACATTAAATACTCCTAAAATCTACAAAGATAACATCATTCCTGAAAATTCTTCATCTCCTTTTATGTCCAAGATCAGAGACCCTCGGGGGTTCCTTTGTAACATCCATAGGTTGGAAATGTGCTTAAGTTGAAGGGGATCAGCAGAGCCCTGTATCACTTGGATTTTCATAATGTAAAAATAAAGTCAAAGCTTTTATAAAAACGGAAAGAATTTTATTCTGTATGGAACAGATATTTATGAAATATTTGATTTTGAGGTTTGTGTTCATTTTGGATTTGGATATAAGAGAAGCACGGGTCAAAGTTACATTGTACACCATGTGGATAAAAGTTTCCAAATTTACATTTGTCCATGATTATCATAGCACCCATCTAAAAACCTATGTGGTCTGCTGGAGCCCTCACTACTATCTTCCAAACTATAACAAACAAGGGAACGTTTTTAAGTCTTAAATATATTGATAATGGGTTGAATGCAGAGGACTCTTGTATTTGTCTATATCTTCCAAACCTTCTCTGCAAGCTGTCAATGTGAGAACTGACCATTGGGAGCTTGGGTTTTCCAAGGGCAAATATCACCATGTGCAATGCCAAGGATCAGCTGAATTGGTGTAAGGGTCACTGCCATCTGGAGTAATGACCCAATTCACCATCTGAGGACTAGGTGGACACTGGTGGATTATATGAGAACCCAAACCTGTTTGAATCCATAAATCTAATAATAAAGAAGAATAATCCTATTTTTGGTTGCATAAAAAACAGATATACTGCCAAACAAAGCCTCAATGTAGGTTTACGATCCACATAGTGACTACCAAATGGATAATCACAGCACTTATTTGGCAGCCCAAGAACATTTTTCATGCATGTGTTGCTCCCCAACTCATTTTACTTCTGAATGTTGCTCATGGGTTCAAAAGGTCCTTGTCCTTGGGAGGGGCTGGAGCCTTGTCCCTGTGCAGCATCTCTGGCAGATAACGGAGGGTGTCACAAGGTGTCACTGCCGCACCAACTTTGGATATATAGGAGAGCCATGTGCTCACATTTGCCATTCCTGCTTTTAATTTCACTAAGAGAGGGTGGACAGAGATGACGGCAAACATGTAGGGGCATGAGCCCCTGGATGACTGGGGTGCGGCAGCCCCAAGCCTGGGAGACAGACCAGGAGGGTCTGAAGCTCCTAAATGCAAAACTATACTTTTACATGCTCACGCTATGGACAGTGCTGCGAGCTATAGTTCAGCTGTAGGATAAAGCAAGTTATGTGCTCGGCTAGGAGAGCTTGGAGCCTTTGAGGATATCATCACATGGATGCCTGTTCCAGCTTTGTGTTAGCGCCCGGGTGAGTCTGCCTGTGGGAGGGTAGAGAAAAGGATTCAGCATGTCTCCTGTTGTGATACAGGCTTTGTGTGCCTGCCACGTGGGAGCAAATACCTTGTCCAGCGGGAAAGGTGTTTGGGCAGCTAGCGCTACCTGAGAACAATTGTGCATATGATTAAACTGAAAGTTTACTTTGCCTTTAATCTTGCAGAAAGTTGATATCGTTATACAGCACTCTGTGTGTATTACTGTTTTCCTATTGGAGCCACCCACAGGTCTATTCCTTGGTCCCATTAGTTGGAGGCACTGCCAAGAGAGGAACTTCCCAGTACCCTTTAAACTTGGAACGGGACTCAGGACCTGCACTGGTATTTGTTAAGACGGTACAACCTTGGCACCAGGGGTTGGCCAAGAGGGTGTTACATGTTTTATACAATTTATAAAGAAACAAAATCCATGTAATGCATCTGCATGATCCCCTGTCCTGTAGGAACTGTACCCACCCAAATAACTTCTTCTGAGCACTTTTGTAATTGACATAGTGTTTGATTTCTTTTTTTTGATATTAGCAGTTTAACACTACATATATGCCAGAAGCTTACATTACTAATGCAGGAGCTGTACCAGGAGAAACCTGGCCTTTAAATTTATAATCACAAAAGAGATTATAACTTATTCAGACTGTAAGCACATTTATGACAGTGTCTCTTTAACAAATATAGTAACTGTTTGGTTACACAAGAGCTTTCGGCATACGGTACCGACTCAGTACATCTCTCTCTCTCTCTCTCTCTCACTCTCTCTCTCTCTCTCTCTCTCTCTCTCTCTCTCTCTCTCTCTGCAGTTCCTGACAGTTGACTCAAGTGGTTTATAAAAAATAAAGAAAAGCTGTTTAAGATTAATTTGAGATAAATGTCACTACATAAGCTGTGGATTTGCTCAGAAGAGAGATGTATGTGGTGCATCTGGCACCAGGAGATTTACATTTCCAGCTGAGCTGAGAAACAAGCACTCACCCCAAATCTACAAAAATGAGTGCAGAATACCAGGCGATTTATTGGATTATCTCCCCACACAATTTAAATAACCCCCCTATAGCAGGGGGAGTGCTTATTTGTACCCTGGGTACCCCTGGAACTATAGCAGGGTGACTGTTACCCCAATGTTTCTATATATCTGTAACCTTGTTATGAGCTAACGGGGCCCAGTCTGAAGGTCAGTTAGGGGGAGATTTGGGGGTGAGTGCTTATTTGTGCACTGGGTACCCCTGGAATTATAGCAGGGTGACTGTTATCCCAATTTTTCTATAAATCTGTAACATTGTTATGAGCTAAGGGGGCCCAGTCTGAAGGTCAGTTAGGGGGAGATTTGGGGATGAGTGCTTATTTGTGCCCTGGGTACCCCTGGAACTATAGCAGGGTGACTGTTACCCCATTGTTTCTATATATCTGTAACCTTTTTATGAGCTAAGGGGGGCCAGTCTGAAGGCTAGTTAGGGGGAGATTTGGGGTGAATGCTTATTTATACCCTGGGTACCCCTGGAACTATAACAGGGTGATTGTTAACCCAATGTTTCTATATATATGCAACCTTGTTTTTAGCTAAGGGGGCCCAGTCTTAAGGCTAGTAAGGGGGAGATTTGGGGTGAGTTTTTATTTGTACCCTGGGTACCCCTGGAACTATAGCAGCGTGACTATTACCCCAATGTTTCTATATATATCTATAACCTTGTTATGAGCTAAGGGGGCCCAGTCTGAAGGTCAGTTAGGGGGAGATTTGGGGTGAGTGCTTATTTGTGCCCTGGGTACCCCTGGAACTATAGCAGGGTGACTGTTACCCCATTGTTTCTATATATCTGTAACCTTTTTATGAGCTAAGGGGGGCCAGTCTGAAGGCTAGTTAGGGGGAGATTTGGGGTGAATGCTTATTTATACCCTGGGTACCCCTGGAACTATAACAGGGTGATTGTTAACCCAATGTTTCTATATATATGCAACCTTGTTTTTAGCTAAGGGGGCCCAGTCTTAAGGCTAGTAAGGGGGAGATTTGGGGTGAGTTTTTATTTGTACCCTGGGTACCCCTGGAACTATAGCAGCGTGACTATTACCCCAATGTTTCTATATATATCTATAACCTTGTTATGAGCTAAGGGGGCCCAGTCTGAAGGTCAGTTAGGGGGAGATTTGGGGTGAGTGCTTATTTGTACTCTGGGTACCCCTGGAAAACATTCTGCTTGATCCACCAATTTTATATTTAATGGCAGGACTTGGAGATCATAATCTTTACAGTTTACACTGAGAAATTAACATGAAGTGACTTTTTTGTTTTTTTATAGAACAGAATTATCTGTAAAACAGACCAAACGAAGACTCAGGAAAACATATTACCCAGTGCAGGAGTCAGGGCTCAGAATTATTAGGCTGTCTAAGTGCAGAGCTAATCTTAGATCCCATTGTCCTGATGGATAATCTGTTTGGCAAGTTGGGTATTCTTAAAACATATCATAACAAAATGTCCCTTTATAAATGCACACCTACATCCACGCTCAACCTGTTATTGCCTTCTTACTGATAAGCTTTCCAGAAAGGGGCCTTTTTTCGAAATTCAGTGGAGAACAGCATGTCAAAATTTCTTAAACAATGATAAATGTGCAGAAGGCGGCCAACTTTTTTTTTTCCTTTGGAGTCGGTGAGTGATGGTGATTTATGACTCGGGAGGTTTTTCTTAAGCTAGTGGTTTTCAAAGAATAAAGAAAGGTCAAAGTAAGTTAGAGCCCTTAGCAGCCTTATCTTGCTCATGAGTGGTGTTTAATTCGCTTTGTATCCTTCATTGTCAAGATTATAGAATTAGCCACCAACCCAGAACATCTGCCATGCAAACAATTCCTCCAATAATATTTCCGAGAGAACACTGATTCCACGTACAGTAGCAGTTGCCTTTTAAAGCCACAATAATGCTCTGAGTACAGAAGTGGATTTGTGAAATCTTAGTGACAAATGTCCAAATGTTCCGTGAAATGTTTAATAGTCTCTTTATATTCCCATCAAAATAAAGGTTAAAAGTCTAGTCTGGGGGGCTTGGAGTGTAGTGGCTACATAAAAAGGTTGACAAGTGGCTAAATCATTGTATATTATATAAAGGGTCACCGAAGTCCAACTAATGTGGAGCATGGCTGCTTGACAAGGACAACATTTAACTTGGGTTACTTGCAAGGAAAAGGCAGACTGAGGACAAGCTCTGACAGGAAAGCAGCTGGATGGTTATTGCTGATCAACTCATATGCAAAATAATTTTTCTTATGTAGGGGATCCATATTGGTGATTCCTCCTACTGCTCAGGAAGTTCTGGCTCTGTTACCTTCGCCCGGTGGCATGTTACGTATATTATAGTACATAGATAGGGATGTAGCGAACTGTTCTGCGGCGAACTTGTTCGCGCGAACATCGGCTGTTCGCGTCCGCCGCAAGTTCGCGAACGTCGCGCGACGTTCGCCAATAGGCGTTCGCGTCAAAATCGTTCGACCATTCGACCATTCGATCGCTAAAATCGAACGATTTTCGTTCGAATCGAACGATCGAAGCCATTGGATTGAATGAAATCATTCGATCGAATGGCTTCGATCGTTCGATTCGAACGAAAATCGTTCGATCGAACGATTAAAATCCTTCGATCGTTCGAATCGAACGATTTTCGGATGTTCGAAGTTCGCGAACTGTTCGCGAACTGTTCGCATTTTTTGCCGGTGTTCGCGAACGGCGTTCGCGAACACATACTCGGCGGTTCGCTACATCCCTATAAATAGAGAGGAAGTAGGTGGGGTGGCTAAGGGCACCCCAAGAACATTCTAAGTATAAATGCATTGGGTACTGGCAACTCAATCACATTATACAGTGAGAAGGTGGTGGCATCTCAGCACCTTCAGCCCAGATTCAGTTTGAAGGAAAAATGTATCTCATGGATTCATATGTGAAAACTACACTGATAACTCAATTAGAAGATAAGTTGCTCTCATTGAATTGAATCTGGGCCCTTACAAACATTTATGGCTTCATTTTTGATATTACCATGGGCCCAACTTTTCAAAGTTGGTCATCTTTTGGGCGTAGTGCTTGTGAACATTCATTGTGCAGCTGACATGTTGCATGTCAAATTTAGGACATGTGATGCTGTCACAAGAGAGATATAAAAGCCCCCAACTCTAGTCTCACCTGGCTTATTTAAATTATTCATATCCCGCACTCCTGGGTGTTCCTGTTGGATTTCAGGCTGATCCTGACCTTACCCTCTGACTGCTACCTACCTGAGTCATTGGACAGTTCTCTGATTTTTCTGTGTGTCCTGAATTTGATCCCTCTGGACCTTCATATGATTGTGAATTATCTAATCTCCTCTGAAGTAACCTGGATGTCCTTCAGAAGCCCCCTCCAGTCTTTTCCTCCAAGGACTTCACAGTTTCATGAGCAGGTATAGTATGTCAAACAGAACAATGCAGTATTATCGCTCACTCTTAAATAAAAATGTCCATAACCAGGGAGGGTTCAACTGGGAGGAGAAAAGAAGGAAGTCTTTAAACTTTCATGCCAGTTTGGGGAGGTTGAAGAGATGAATTCAAAGTAAAATGGACCATTGTTATCTTCATTGACTTTTGTTTTTTTTGACAGTCACTCAGTTAATGTAGATTTGACAAATGTTATTTATATTCTCAGTGATTTTTATACCTGATTTTGGTTTTGCTAGCAGCATTACATTTAATCAAGGCAGTCACCAGTACCAGTACCTGTACAGTTTGGGGCATATTTGAGCACCATTTCTATACCACAGTTTTACACTAAGGTTTACCTCTTGGTTTATCTATTGACTCCAGTAAGTTATGGTGGGTCTGAGTTGCTATATAGTAATGGCATAAATTACAGTAAGTCTGACATACAATTAACTGTCCCTTTCTAAATACAGGTATAGGATCCATTAACCAGACACCCATTTTCCAGGAAACTCCAAATTGTGGAAAGGCCGTCTCCCATAGACTCCATTTTAATCAAATAATTCTAATTTTAAAAAAAGATTTTTCTGTATAATAATAAAACAGTACCTTGTACTTGATCCCAACTAAGATATAATTAATCCTTTCTGGAAGCAAAACAATTCTATTGGGTTTAATTAATCTTTAAATGATTTTTTAGCAGACTTAAGGTATGAAGATCCAAATTATAGAAAGCTGCCTTATGCATAAATTGCCACATCCCGAGCATTCTGGATAACTGGTTCCATACCTGTACCACAATTTGTTCTTCCACACATAAGGGCCACAAAGAAGTTTTCTAATTACCCTATTTCTTTTAGGCAACTTTATTTTGCCTAAAATAATTTTTAAATGTCTTTGCCAGAGAGAATGTGGGAAGACTTGGCCATTATTCTGTGTGATGATCCAAAGAGGAATAATTTATTGGACATTATAGGTTCTTCTTTTAAACTGAAAACAGTAAAATGCAACCAAGGTAACCCTGGCACCATAAACAGTTTCTGTTACTAGATATTATTTACATTAAAGGATTCCGGCATCATTTGATCATCATTCGTGCATCATCTTTCACAGAGCATGCTTTCCTTCTAATGTGGTTTAGCTACACCATATTACTGGAGCCACTCCCATGCTTACTGTACCTCTAGAGCCCCTCCAAAACTTACTGTACCTATAGAACCACTCCCATGCTTACTGTACTTCTAGAGCCATTCCAATGCTTGCTATACTACTGGGGCCACTCCCATGCTTACTGTGCTTCTAGAGCCACTCCCAAGCTTGCTGTATTTCTGGAGCCACTCAGATGCTGAGTGTAACTCTGGAGACATTCTTATGCTTACTGTACTTCTAGAGCCACTCCCATGCTTACTGTACCTGAACAGCCACTCCCATGCTTAGTGTACTTGTAGAGCCACTCCCATGCTTGCTGTGCTTCTGGAGCCACTCCAATACTTACTGTACCTCTAGAGCTACTCCCATGCATTCTGTACTTTGGGAGCCACTCCCATACTTACTGTACCTCTAGAGACACTCCTATGCTTGCTATACTTCTAGAGCCACTCCCATGCTTACTGTACCTCTAGAGCAACTTCCATACTTAATGTACTGTTAGTTACTTCCTTGCTTACTGTACCTCTAGACACAAGATTATTTCTTGAGTCATAATCATGCTTACTATACGTCTATAGTTATCACAAGCTTACTTCTAGAGCCATTCACATGCTTGCTGCATTTCTAGAACCACTATACTCATACTAACTTCTTGAGGCACAATGCTTATATCTGGTGTTATATTGTCCTTACTTCTAAAGCTACTCCAATGTTTTTTTCTAGATCCAAAACCTTACTTACATCTAGAGCTACCATCATACAGTGCTGCACCCATGTTTAATTCTAGAGCAAAAGCCATATCTGATGTTGATACTGACCATTGTTATTCAGTATAACACACCCTTGTCTATGCCTTTAGCCCAAACTGTCTTTGTAATATTAGGGAGCCCAGATCTTGTGCCCCACATATGAGCATATTTTATAAAAAAAATTCAGTAAAAGGTAATGGGATTATGGGTAAATGATGTGTCACATGCTCCTTGGTTATTTCATGATACCTATAGACAAATACAAGAGTCCTCTGCACTCAACCCATTATCAATATATTTAAGACAGAGACATTTTGTGCTACTGCTACTGATAAATGCCTTACCCTTTAAACAACACAGGGATTGTTTGTCCATATATTGCAATATATTTAAGCTGAACAACTACGTCAAAGTCATCCCATATCTGGCCAGTCCTACACTCAATTTTCATCTGATTCAATAAGAATTCTATTGCTTCATTATACATTTTACACAGGGACTAAGTTTTACCTGCAACTTACTTGCTGCTTTCAAAGTAAAACTCCCATACTTGGCTGCCCTTTTATTAGACACCAGTGGGATCACCTGACTATAGTTGGAGAGGGTGGGAGCTACAACATGGAGCTGGTCACTGCTCCTGTATAATTATAATTACAGTGACCAAACAATCCCTGTTTTGTTTAAAGGGTAAGGCATTTTTTAGTAGCAGTAGCACAAAATGTCTCTGTCTTAAATATATTGATAATGGGTTGAGTGCAGAGGACTCTTGTATTTGTCTATATTAGGGATGCGCTGAATCCAGGATTTGGTTTGGGATTCGGCCTTTTTCAGCAGGATTCGGATTCGACCCAATCCTTCGGCCAGGCCTAACCGAATCTGAATCCTAATTTGCATATGCAAATTAGGAGCAGGGAGGGAAATTGCGTGACTTTTTGTCAGAAAACAAGGAAGTAAAAAATATTTTCCCCTTCCCACCAGTAATTTGCATATGCAAATTAGGATTCGGATTCAGTTCGGTATTCGGCCGAATCTTTCAGGAAGGATCCCTAGTCTATATGTATTTTGTGGTCACAGCCTCGTTGCACCCCAGCCTAATGTTTTTAAAAATGAGTAGTGAGCACAACTTTTCCCTGTTTGTTATTTCACGATACCCTCTGGGCTGCTTAATTGTGGTCTCCTGATCCCCAGCAGGGTAAATAAATACACCAACCGTTGCTTTTATGACTACTGATGTTACCTTGTGATACAGTGCGATAACAGCAGCAAAATGAACATGGCAATTACTGCAGAAACCTCTGATGCCTATAAATGTATAGCCATTTATTATGTTCACATTAGCTCAAATAGCACGGCGTTCCTCTGCTTTCCCCTATACAGGCTTGAATTAATGCAAATTGCCCAGAGCTGCTGCTCAGAATTATCATTTAAGATTTCCTCTTTCCCTGTAAGGTTTAGTGCTGAGATTTCCATGCTGTGTGCTCAGTAAATCAGTGACAATCAACTGTGTAATTTTCATTTATTGTATGCTTATTAAATTCTATATCCCTCTGTCCCACATAGTGAATCTAATTAACCTTCCGTTGCTTTAAAAATGTATCTTTTCTGTTAATTTCATACTGCTTGGTTAGTGGTGCTGTGGGGCTGGTAGTGGAAAAATAATTACTAGCACTGAAAGCTTCGGGGAGAAATAGGAAATCATACAGTGGAGCTCTGAGAGTATTGCCTGTACAAGGGCAGCCGGTATCCCTACCAGGCCACAGCACCTTCCTCCTTAGACAAAGCATTTAGTACCTTCCTCAGGAATCTATTACCTCTCTGGAGGAGGGTTTAATGCATGTTCCCTCCCCTTTTATACACCAGAGAACCAGGGACTGGAAGGCTACCCTTGGGCCAAGGGGGACACTTTCTATCCCACAGGGTATAGGTTGCTGACCAGTGACTTCCTAAGCAGTAGGGGAAAGTTGACCTGCACCTGACCAGAACCAGAACCTGAACGCTACCGACAATATTTATAGACCTGTGCCCGACCTGCCCATCTATAACGCCACAAAATGGGCCGACTTTGGCACATGCCTATAAATAGTGGCTGCCAGAAGCAGTAGCTGGCACAGTAAGATGACAAATAGTGCTGCACACAATGTGGGGAAGTCGGTAAACCTACGGGTCCCACGGGTTTTGTGCCCACCTACGCATCACTACTATGGGTCCTTTACACAAGAGACTAGAGAGCTGTGGAATTCCCCAATGCTGAACTCTTGGTTTACCCTTGAATCCACATGTCCATTGTGAGACTATGAGTCCTAAATGGGTCCAGTTGGGCAAACCTTGCCCAACCCAGATCTGCTAACTCAGAACCCAAATCGGATCAGTTGTCCTGCTATTGAGCATCTTGCTGGAACCTAACCACAATTTTAGCGGAACCAGGACACACGCCGACTGGAAGTGGCGCCAGTGATGGCCCGGAAGTGGTGTCACTCTGGAGTTTGATCAATCAGGTCAGGGGGTAAAAACTTAGTTTGGGAGATGCAAGCATGCAATTGGCCTGGGTACCCAGGTAGGGAACCAGTTGATCACCTGCATGGTCAGAGAACTTTTTGCCTAAAACCCAACCACTTTGAGGTTATTCTGCATGTACCTGACCCAATACTGGACTCTAGACTATGGTTCCCATTGCGTTCTCACTGTGAATCCAGTCTGTACCATGTGGTCCTATTGGTTTTTATACATTGTAATAATGTCAAACTTTCTGCTTTTGGAATGAACACCTGATCCCCAGCCCATTATGGATGTAATAGAGAAGGAATATCAAACTTATATGTCTTCTGTCAAGAACATTGCAGATCCTGCACTGGATGAATACAAAAGCTATCATAATATCAATAATCCATATTAATGGCAAACTCTCATGCTGGACCAATCAAAAAATGAAATTATTAGCAGAAGAAATAGTAATCAGTAGAGAGACCTTACTACACTCTAGTACCTAGAGAAATGTCTGTACATGGCACTCTTTGGAATTATCTACTGTATGCTGAGGTTGCTGCATTATACAGATATGGGATCTATTTTCCAGAATGCTCGGGACCTTGGGTTAACAGATCTTTCTGTAATTTAGATCTTCATAATTTGTCTACTAAAAAATCATTAAATAAACCCAATAGGCTGGTTTTGCTTCCTATAAGGATTAATTCTATTTTATTTGGGATCAAGTTCAAGCTACTGCTTTATTATTACAGAGAGGAAATTTTTGAAAATTTGGATTATTTGGACAAAATGGAGTCTATGGGGTGGCCTTTCTGTAATTTGGAGCTTTCTGGTTAACAGGTTCCAGGATAACCAATCCTATAACTGTACCTTGAATGGTTTGAAGGGGGGGTATTCCCTTTGGTTTTTCTAAAAGTCCTACCCGAAGAAGCCATGTTCCAGTATGTTGTACTGATGAGCTCTAAGATGAATGAAATAGACAGTCTGCAAGTTTGAATACAGTGTGTGGCTTTAACACCATAGTTGGCCATAAGGACGTAAATTAATCATATTCATGTCTCTGCCCGTGTCAAAACAATGGACATTTTAAAGGGGTGGTTCATCTTAAAGTTAACTTTAAGTATGGCATAGAATGGCGAATTCTAAACAACTTCTCCTTTTTTATAGTTTTTGAATTATTTGAGGAGTTCTTTTTCCAGCTGACCCCCATCTAATAAAACAAATGCTCTGTAAGGCTACAAATATGTTGTCATTGCTACTTTTTTATTACTCATCTTTCTATTCAGTCCTCTCCTATTCATATTCCAGTCTCTCATTCAAATCAATGCATGGTTGTAATGCAGGGTAATTTGGACCCTAGCAACCAGATTGCTGCAATTGCATATGGAGAGCTGCTGAATAAAAAACGAAATCACTCAGAAATCACAATTCTGCTTTCAAACAAAACAATGAAGATATAGTGGTCCTTTAACTGACCCAAACCCTTATCAACCCAATGTCCTAGTTTGCCTGCCCTTTATCCAGAACACTCTTCATCAATCAGCAATAAGCTGGGAACCAGGCATCAAATCCTCTGCGCTTGAATTAAAATGGAACATATGCACAGGAACTGCATTATCCTGCAGAATAAAGATCAAAGACTCGCTCATCCATGGGCCGCTGACTCAGTGACAAAATTAATTGATTTAAACTGATCTGTGAAATTAAACTTAGTGGGCCGGTACCATGGAATATTTGCTTGACGTGAATTGGCTTCGCTAGTTGCTGCCACAGCTAATTTACTTTGCCTACTTAGGAGTCATTATAAGAGAAAGAAACCCCAAAATAAATGTCATGGTATGTTTCTGATGCACGAAGTTGGGTTAGGGAGCAGTTCCAGCAGAACTAGAGCTATTCAGCATGCAGGAGGCATCTACAGTAGAAACCTACAGACTTAACTTGCACCCTTTGCTCATAGGCAAAGAGTAGGGTTAGTTCTCCCTGCCAAGTCACTAAGATATTTCTTCCTGAAAAATGACAAACGATGACCTGGCCCCAATAAACTCCTTTTTTGATACAATTTATCTGCACTTGGGCATGCTTATGCTTCTTTGGGGTTGCTCCTTTATGACTTCAATAAGTAGAATAGCAGGAGTGCATTTTCAGTTTCCTACAAGGTCATTCATCATGGACTTCAGCCCAAGTTCCCCTTTAGTAACGCACGTAATTTGCTTCTGATTTAAACAAACGCCCAGAGGAAGCTTCAGAACAGATGGAGAATTTTACATTAAACTTGTCCTTTCATAACAACCGTCCTTAATTTCATATTAAATGAGTTTCAGTCAAGGCTTCTCGTTTCCATGGTAAATATATCCCCTTCACGTTTTAATAGAGTGTAATTTCTAGGTTATATATAATTATAATCAAAGAGTTTCTACCTGTTCCTCTCTCATCCAATTTATAACTTGTTGCTGGCAATTGTAGGTCAGCAACAGGGCCAGAACTATATCTATATATATATATATATATATATATATATATATATATATATATATATATATATATATATATATATATATATATATATCTATATATATATATATATATATATATATATATATATATATATATATATATATATATATATATATATATATATATATATATATATTAAATAGATATATATATATATATAGATATATATATATATATAGATATATATATATATATAGATATATATATATATATATATATATGCAAGGTAGGCTTGTGCCTAGAGTGCAGTTGGTGGGGACCTCGTTCTGAGCTGAAGACCCAACAAGAGGGAAAGTAAGGAAGTAAGAGTGGAGTGGTTGTGTCTGTGTTGGCAGCAGTGGAAGTTGTGGGTGCAAGTGAGGTGTGGCCCGTGGTGAAGGAGTATTCCTGTGCAAACTGTGACTAGTATCTAGATCTAGTAACCCATAGTGGCCAATCAAATAGCAGAGTCAGGGTCGGAACTAGGGGTAGGCAGAGAAGGCGCCCGCCTAGGGTGCAATCATGGGGGGGGGCGCAATTTTAAGGAGAATTTATTTTTTAAACCTTGGTTTGCTTGGTCTTTTATAGTTTTTCAATTTTATAAACATCCTTTTCCAACCCCCTCTTGCCTGTGATTCCTACTGCAGGCATAAGCACTCCCTACCTCCATCTTGGCTGCTGCTGGCACAGGTATATATTTGGGGGAAATATGATGGATTTTTGGCTCCTGCTGGCACAAACACATGCAATATTGTGGATTTTTCTGGCTGCTGCTGGCACAGGTACAGATTGGGGGCAATATGAAGGATTGGTTGCTGCTGGCTCAGGTACATGGGGCACGGGTACACAAATATTTGGGGCAATATGTTGGATCTTTGGCTCCTGCTGGCACAGGTACAAATTAGAAGCAATATGATGGATCTTTGTCTCCAGTTGGCACAGGTACAAATTTGGTGTAATATGATCGATTTTTGGCTCCAGCTGGCACAGGTACAAATTAGAGGCAATATGATGGATTTTTGGCTCCAGCTGACACAGGTACAAATTAGAAGCAATATGATGAAATGTTGGCTCCAGCTAGGGTAGGACTGGCCCAGCGGGACACCGGTAAAAAACCCAGTGGGCCCGACCCTCTTGGGCCCCTGCTGGGCCAGACCCCCTCTCCCGATATTCAGATTCTAAAAGAATCTTCATGCATGTGCGTTGCACGTCACAGTAGGGGGCACTTGCATAGGTACAGATTTGCGGTAACAATATGATGGATGTTTTGGTTTATGCTGGCACAAGTACAGATTTGGGGCTTGGGTGCAATCTGAGGGATTGACTGCAGTTGGCACAGGTACAAATGGGGGCAATATAGGTGCTGGCACAGGTACATGGGGCAACATGATGGCTGCTGGCATAGGTACAGGGGGCAATATGAATGGTAAGGTGGGAAATGGTAATGCAGGACCGAGTAGGGGGGCACTGATTGAAGCCCTTGCCTAGGGTGATAAAATACCTTGGCCCAGCCCTGAGCAGAGTGCTTGTGAGACTTTTCAAACCCCATTTGAAAGCTCAAGCATTGATCAGGAAGCCCTTAGCTGATGATATGAGTAACATATATATAGGAAAATATTTATGTAGTGGATTTTTGTAGAATTTTTAGGGCAAATACGTATTCATTCCAAATCTGTCTGTAACTGACCCTTGAGCTGGGATTTCAGTGTATCTTGCGGAGTATAATGTCCATTCAATCAATATGTACACAGATGGTGGAGGATGTTGAACCCAGTAAGTTTGAAAACCATTGGTGAAGAACAAACCATAGAAGTAGGATTGACTCTCCAAGTGCCAAGCAATGGATTAGTATAATAAAGTGTATAGTAGAGTAGAACATGAGATTAGGTTTAGCAACACTGGTATGGAAAGTACCACCTTCTCTCCAATCAATTGTTGGGGAATCCTGGGTAAAGAAAAAATGTATTGATTCAAAATCAGCCCAGAAGCACAAAGGGAAACCTAAATGGCTTCATGATTCCATGGGGCCAATCAATCATTGGTTGCACTGACACACTTGGATAAACAAACACACGCCGAATGTCAATCCAAGTTAGGATTGTTATTTCCCATCGTGCTGATACAGTAAGGAGGTCTCTCTGATTGATACGTAGGAAGCCTATACATGCATGTATTATAAATGAAGCCTTGGTAATGATCAGGCATGCAGCGCAACTCGCACACTAACATTTTTATCTACGGCTGATCCGTGTCATTAGTATTTCAGGCTCATTTAATTTGCCTACAGTTCAGGGGGGATAAAATGAGTTGAATATTTCACGCAGAGTTGATTTAGAAGTTTCCTAAACGTTGAAGGCAACGCTCTATTGTACATTTTGTTCTTCAAAGAGAAACATGCCTTAGTGCAGTTCCATAGAATACTGACTCCAGGTTTGGAGTTCAGACAGGGTCATCTGACCAGCAAAAGCCAGGAATGGACAGATAGAGGCAAAGACTGATCCATAATAGATACTGTCATCATTTATTACTCTTATAACATCATTCTAGCCATCATCTAGCTTGTCTCAGGTGATTCATGGACTGACATATGGGCACCTGCACATTATTAATGGCTAAGCACTAGTATTTACTATCTCTTTAAATCTTTTGTAAGAGATACAATAGAAAAATATTGTTATTTAACACACCATAAATACAACTAGCAGATAGAACTAGATTTATACTCATAATACTCATCTACTCATACTCATAATAGTCAATATACTCATAAACTCATTAGTTCAGACTTTCTCTAAAAGTAACTATAGATCTGAGAGAAAACAAAGCACTTTAATATAATAGTGGACCTAAAGGAGAACCAAACTTTGAGTAATAACTGGGTTGTCAGGTTTCATCTAATTCCCTGGATGTCACAGCGCCACCTGAAACTGAACCTTTCTAAAACAGAACTCATCATATTTCCTCCAAGATCTTCCCCTGTCCCCCAGATATCACTCACCGTAAACAACACCACCTTTCATTCCACCACACAGGCTGCCTAGGAGTCATCTTAGACTCTCATCTGTCTTTTTCACCACACATTCAAACACTTGCAAAATCTTGCCGTATTCAACTGCGCAACATTGCTCGAATACGACCCTATCTCAGTTCAGAATCAACTAAAACACTGATTCAGTCTCTCATCATCTCCCACCTTGATTACTGCAACCTACTCCTCACAGGGATTCCAACAAGTCACCTTTCACAACTCCAATCTATTCTAAACGCGGCCGCTAGACTCATTCATCTATCTCGCCGCTCAACATCAGCTGCTCCCATATGTATGTCCCTTCACTGGCTCCCAATCTCTTCTAGAATCAAATTCAAATTACTTACACTCACATTCAAGGCCCTTAATAATGAAACCCCTCCCTATATTTCATCTCTAATCTCCAAATACACTCCTTCACGAAACCTACGCTCTGCTTCTGATCTTCGCCTCACTTCTCCTCTGGTCACTTCTGCCCATTCTGGTCTACAAGACTTCTCTCGGGCTTCTGCTTTTCTCTGGAACTCTCTGCCACAAGCTGTCAGACTTTCTCCTTCCTTCCAAACTTTCAAGCGCTCCTTAAAGACCCATCTGTTTAAAGAGGCTTATTCGATGTACCTTAATTAATCATTGCTGTATCAAAAATGACAAAGTGTTTATATAATCCTAATGTCTCAATTGTACCCTAACCTTTTAGTTTGTAAACTCTAATCTCTAGGTCCTTCTAACCCTATTGTACTCTGTAATCCTTGTCTGTTATCCACCATTTATTCCCTGTTTGCTATAACTGCAGTAAAGCACTGCGTATCTTGACAGCGCTATATAAATAAATGATGATGATGATGATGATGATGATTCTCCTTGTTATGACCGGAGTCTGATGACCTGAAGCAGAGCAAGATGGCACCTTCCAGTTCCACAAGGTACAGCAAATTGCCATGTTTACGGGGTCCCTAGTGATGTTGTTTGGGAAGAGAAGTGCTCTAGTAGGGTTGCCAGCTATTACTCAAGGTTTTTCTCTCTCTCCTTATAAAGTAGGGTATAATGTCCATCCAATTACTTCTAAGATCAGGCGTTTGGGTTATCATCTCCTAGAAGCATGTCTGTTGCACTTTATTTTGAAACTAAGAAGAATATTGATCCAAGTTTGACAAATGTTCTTGAATTTGTTTTTAAGCCTAATTTACACTGTGAGAAAGGCCAAGAAAAATTTGGGAGACCAGATCTAGGTTTAGGGTTCCATTGAGGAATCAAGAATTTTCATTGACTGTTGAGGATTATCAATGTGGTAGAAGAGAATTTAACAAAGCAAAGCAATTCCTAGAAAGCATTTGGAAAACTGATTTTTTCCAATTTAACAAAATGTACCAACAAGCAATTCCTGGAGAAGCGTTACTAAAATTGAAGTCATCTCAGGCTTGGCTTCTTTCAAACAATCAATACTCATTATATCTTATCTATCCATCATTCTATCCCACACAGCTGTGTCACATCTGCATGGGATATCTATGAAGAGATATAGTAAGTTAATTAGCTCAATGTTTTCTGACTGATTTACTCCTTTTCTGGTGTGACTGTAGTTATAATGTTCATTTTTCAAGATTTAATTAAAATGGTATATTGGGCTATTACCGATCTTGGCGTTACTCCATAGTACGCCCCTTGTTTATCTAGGTAGACATGTTATTAATTATCAATGCATACCTGAAATCAATCTTGTATTCTGAATAATGTGGCTAGTGGACCAGCAATAGGGACAGAGGGAAATATGAGCTTAAAGGGATACATTTCAAAATGCATCAGTTAATAGTGCTGCTCCAGCAGAATTCTGCACTGAAATCCATTTTTCAAAAGAGCAAATCGATTTTTTTATATTCAATTTGAAAATCTGACATGGGGCTAGACATTTTGTCAATTTCCCAGCTGCCCCCAGTCATGTGACATGTACCTGCACTTTAGGAGAGAAATGCTTTCTGGCAGGCTGCTGTTTTTCCTTCTCAATGTAACTGAATGTGTCTCAGTGGGACATGGGATTTTACTATTGAGTGTTGTTCTTAGATCTACCAGGCAGCTGTTATCTTGTGTTAGGGAGCTGTTATCTGGTTATTTGCCATTGTTCTTTTGTTTGGCTGCTGGGGGGGGGGAAGGGAGGGGGTGATATCACTCCAACTTGCAGTACAGCAGTAAAGAGTGATTGAAGTTTATAAGAGCACAAGTCACATGACTTGGGGCAGCTGGGAAATTGACAAAATGTCTAGCCCCATGTCAGATTTCAAAATTGAATATAAAAAAATCTGTTTGCTCTTTTGAGAAATGGATTTCAGTGCAGAATTCTGCTGGAGCAGCACTATTAACTGATTCATTTGGAAAGTTTTTTTTTTTCCCATGACAGTATCCCTTTAAGAGAGCCGACATTAGGGAGAAATGAAAGGCTAGAGCTGTCCAATCACATAAACTTCTTTTTGTTTGGCCAAGTCAACAGATGAGTAGATCTTAACTTGATTAGGCTGATCTGAATGTTTGGTACTAAGGCCAATGATCATTTCAACCTGGGGGATAGTGAAATAAGATCAGCTGGATACTGATCTCATGGATCAACATGGTCCACAGCTCAAAGAATGAGATTGCTTCCATCAGCATGGAGGAAAAACATTTTGGCATGTGAAGGAACTTTGGAAAAAACCTTGGGATAGTGTCACAAAAAGTCACAAACTTTGAGCAACATCTATTAACCAATACGAACCACTTCAATATTTTCTTTCAAGTAGTAAATTCTACTTTCTGAATGGTTCCTTTGGGTTTCAAGACTAGGTACAAACTTTGCAACTTGTATTACATTTCCCCTTTAGTATTTTCAAAATCTACAGTAACAAAAGATAACAAAAATGACTTGTGATAAACAGGTCCAGTCTTAGGCCATGATCATGTTTGACCCAACTAGGGTTGAAATTTAAAATAGGTGATGTCCTCACTGGAGGGCCTGGGGGGGTAGTGATTCTTGCCTCTTGCTTTCATGGACCAGTAAAGCCCACCAAAATGTTTATCAAGGCTTGCACTGGTGAAACAGATTTATAAAACATTTGTTAGAGTTAGGGGGCATTTACACAAGGTTCTCACGCCTCTTCCTTGTACTTATGGTACCGGCGCTAGCTCTGGTATTTATTTACAGGCATCTCATGTATATGGAAAGGATGTCACACCAGAACATTACTTCAGTCAATGAAACAGCTCAGCAGATTTAATAAATCCTTCATCTTTTGATGTTAATAACAATCGGGTCTAAACAACACATGCCTGACTTCCCAGTAGGAATCCAAATAAGAATATTATGCCTGGATTTTATTTGCAACATGGTAAAAGAGACTAAACTGATGTTTGCAAAAATGTACTATGTTTTTGAATAGCACGGTGTTGGCATTTCTTTTTTTGCAACTGTGGAGCCCTAAGTTTGATTCCAACCAGGGTGCTATGTACAAGTATGTCGTATTCTTCCCACATCTGTTAAAAAATTGTTAGTGCTAAATAAAAGTGGTGACTGAAATTAGTTAAGTGCTGGGTAAATGACATATTAGCAGATTGGTCTACACAAATATTCCCATTGGTGGGATTTCTCTTCTTTCATGAAGTCAGAAGCAACATTGTTTCCAGATGTTCCCTTGGCCTCAGGAGCCACCGTCCTGTCTTTCTGCCATATTCATTTCGATTATTCCTGTCAATCTCCTTTAAGTGTGAAACCCTCAGGATGGACGGCGCCATTGACATGCCATTTAACGTTTCCTGACCAAGTGCTGTCAGAATAATAATCAGCCTCTGCTTGCTGCCTATTGGGTGCTGGATTAATGGAAAATGTCCCTTTTCATATTATTTCTTGGTAACAATGGAAATGATGGGATTTGTACAAATTTTAATGTTCATAAGTGAGCCTTCAAGTCTTAGGTGGCTGAAATAAATGACATCTGACATTAGAGCTTTATGGCCACATACTGTACAATTTGCCAATTTTCAACCAAATTGGCAGAAAATTCTGTTGCCAGTTTCCCAAAGGAAATCTTTTTTTTAAGTGCATTTTGACCCAACATTTAGATAGACCCACAACTGTGAAATAACGACGGTACAACAGTTTCAGCTCACACCATCTGTCACCAGATCATTGCAAGGAAGGTCTATGGTAGGAGACCCAGGAATACCCCAATACTGGCAGAGAAACATAAACAAGCCCAACTGGAATTCCCTGACAAAAAAAAAGAAAATGACTGAACAACTCAACTGAATTGGAACCCTCAACTCTGAGCCAGGCATGGTCTCCAACTTTTGCAGGTGTCTCAATACATATAGGTCATATCATATTAATTCCAGGATGTAAATATTATATACATTTGATTGGAGTTGAGTCCAGATGTTGAGTTGAATTACCATCTCTGGCAACAGATCATTAAGGCTCTGTTGGAGTTACATTCCTCTGAAACTGGTTTTTAATCTTTAAAGTCAATCAGCCAGAACTGCATGAAAATTCCCATTTGCCCTGATGGCTTCACTATTGTTCCCCGTGCCTCTTGCATTGTCTTCTACTTGTTGTGACATTACGGAGACAGACGCGTTGTGTTGCTGAAATTCTTTATAAAAACAGTTACAACAAGAGTTTTTTGCTTCCAGATTTTGTGGTTTGTGATGAGTGACAATCAGGGTGATAATGATCTTGCGCACAGTTAATTATAAGAACAGGAAAAGGTGCAATTATTCTGAATAAAAGTATTTTTGTTTAATGGCATCAAAATTCAGTGCCGTAGGGTAACCAAAATTGTTTACGATTTAAAGAATTTTCCTCTGGGTACTCAGGGTTCCTTCCATACTCCACACATACAGGCAGGTTATTTGGCTCCTGATAAAACTGGCCCCAATGTGTGTTTGTGATAGGGACCTTCGATTGTAAGCTCACTGGGGCAGGGACTGATGGGAATAATCATAATAATTATAATCCTAATATATAATAATAATAATACATTCAGAAATACTGTATTCACAGACTGTATTATTAAGAAATTGTGTAAAAATGCCCTTATGTATGTGTGTGAGTTTGACCTTTCACTCTTCCTTTTTTATTGGGACAGCCTCAGCCTCAAAAATGTCAGTGATTTTGTACAATAGTTCTGGTACTTTTTATAGCTTCTAGTATTCCATAACTTCCATTCTTTCTCTCCAACTGTCTGACCTTCCTATTTTCATCCTTCTTCTATTTTTCTTTCCTTCCTAATTTCTCTCTCTCCAGCCTTCCTTTAAAGGAGAAGGAAACCCCCTGGGCGCAAAACCCCTCCCCCTCCCCTGTGTTGCCCCCCCTCCCTCCTCCCCCTGGCCTACCTGTCCCCCTGGGCAAATGCCCCTAACTTGTTACTCACCCCTCTGCGCAGGTCCTGTCCACGGAGTTCACAGTCGCCATCTTCTCCCACGCGCGTCTTCTTCCTGCTTTGACTGGCGTCTTCTGGCGCATGCGCAGTAGGAACCTTTACCGTTACGGCTCTACTGCGCATGCGCTGAATGTCACAAAGTTTTCCAATTTCACTTCGTGAAATTCGGCGCATGCGCAGTAGATTCGTACCGGTAAAGGTTACTACTGCGCCAGAAGACGCCAGTCAAAGCAGGAAGAAGACGCGCATGGGAGAAGATGGCGACTGTGAACTCCGTGGACAGGACCTGCGCAGAGGGGTGAGTAACAAGTTAGGGGCATTTGCCCAGGGGGACAGGTAGGCCAGGGGGGAGGAGGGAGGGGGGGCAACACAGGGGAGGGGGAGGGTTTTTGCGCCCATGGGGTTTCCTTCTCCTTTAATCTTCTTTTCATTCCCCAACACCCGACTGGCAACCCTCCCCACAGAATATACATGCCCAGCCTCTGGCTGTATATATTACTTTACAGACCAGATAGGGCACTTTATAGCAACCTTGTTTAGACTAATATTCTTTGAGTTAGGAGTATGGACCCTTGAAGAGACCCCTACATTTGCTCAAGTCTGTAGAGATAGATCCCATAAAACTATGGCAGCATAGGTATTCCCCTGTACTAAGCACAATTCAGCAGGAACAGTCCCCTAAATTTTCTCATAGTCTGTACAGAGAGATCCCATAAAACTATGGCAGCATAGGTATTCCCTGTACTAAGCACAATTCAGCAGGAACAGTCCCTAAATTTGCTCATAGTCTGTACAGAGAGATCCCATAAAACTATGGCAGCATAGGTATTCCCTGTACTAAGCACAATTCATCAGGAACAGTCCCCTAAGTTTGCTCATAGTCTGTACAGAGAGATCCCATAAAACTATGGCAGCATAGGTATTCCCCTGTACTTAGCACAATTCAGCAGGAACAGTCCCTAAGTTTGCTCATAGTCTGTACAGAGAGATCCTATAAAACTATGGCAGCATAGGTATTCCCTTGTACTAAGCACAATTCAGCAGGAACAGTCCCTAAGTTTGCTCATGGTCTGTACAGAGTGATCCCATAAAACTATGGCAGCATAGGTATTCCCCTGTACTAAGCACAATTCAGCAGGAACAGTCCCTAAGTTTGCTCATAGTCTGTACAGAGAGATCCCATAAAACTATGGCAGCATAGGTATTCCCCTGTACTAAGCACAATTCAGCAGGAACAGTCCCCTAAGTTTGCTCATAGTCTGTACAGAGAGATCCCATAAAACTATGGCAGCATAGGTATTCCCTGTACTAAGCACAATTCAGCAGGAACAGTCCCTAAGTTTGCTCATAGTCTGTACAGAGGGATCCCATAAGATTATGGTAGTTTAATAATTCCCCTAAACAGAATTAAGGTGGCACTTTACAATGACTAATGCGACAGATTCCTTATTAACTATAATACATAAAACATTATCAACATTACTTACAATTGCAGTATTCTTCTGCTGGATAGTGTCACAGAACAATTACATCATAGTACCAGTATGAATGGTCTACATGTATGTAGCTGTTCTTTTCTGCATACTCTATTAAATCATTTCCACTTGGTGGCAGTGTCTCACCATCACATGTATTTTCCAAAAAAAAAAAAAAAAAAAAAAAAAAAAATATATATATATATATATATATATATATATACATTTCTAATTGTCATTCAATGAACACAAATCAATAAAGTATGTATATATATATATATATATCTATATCTATATATGTATATATATATATATATATATATATATATATGCTAATGATATGTATCCATTACATTAGCACACAATGCAGAAGATATGCAGAGCCTGCAAGTGCAAACAAACATTTCTTTAATGCAGCAACATGCTAGCTGAGCTTCTAGATGGGCCAAGTTATGGTAGGTATTAACTCTGTATAATTGGCAACTGTCAGTGGGGAACATGTTTGCTTGACATGAATTGTAGATTAATTGGTCTAATTTTCTGCTTATATTCATATACAGTATAATACCAATACAGTATGAGATTATAGCTTATTGTGTGCCCAGAACATTCCTTCTCTGTATATTTGAATTTATACATATGGGAGGAGGAGGTGCCATATTGATTCCCTTAGACAGTACAGTATGAGGGTATAGCTTATTGTGTGCCCAGAACATTCCTTCTCTGCATATTTGTATTTATACATATGGGAGGAGGAGGTGCCATATTGATTCCCTTAGACAGTACAGTATGAGGGTATAGCTTATTGTGTGCCCAGAACATTCCTTCTCTGTATATTTGTATTTATACATATGGGAGGAGGAGGTGCCATATTGATTCCTTTAGACAGTACAGTATGAGGGTATAGCTTATTGTGTGCCCAGAACATTCCTTCTCTGTATATTTATATTTATACATATGGGAGGAGGGAGGTGCCATATTGATTCCCTTAGACAGTACAGTATGAGGGTATAGCTTTTTGTGTGCCCAGAACATTCCTTCTCTGTATATTTGTATTTATACATATGGGAGGAGGTGCCATATTGATTCCCTTAGACAGTACAGTATGAGGGTATAGCTTATTGTGTGCCCAGAACATTCCTTCTCTGCATATTTGTATTTATACATATGGGAGGAGGTGCCATATTGATTCCCTTAGAAAGTACAGTATGAGGGTATAGCTTATTGTGTGCCCAGAACATTCCTTCTCTGTATATTTGTATTTATACATATGGGAGGAGGTGCCATATTGATTCCCTTAGACAGTACAGTATGAGGGTATAGCTTATTGTGTGCCCAGAATATTCCTTCTCTGCATATTTGTATTTATACATATGGGAGGAGGTGCCATATTGATTCCCTTAGACAGTACAGTATGAGGGTATAGCTTATTGTGTGCCCAGAATATTCCTTCTCTGTATATTTGTATATATACATATGGGAGGAAGAGGTGCCATATTGATTCCCTTAGACAGTACAGTATGAGCGTATAGCTTATTGTGTGCCCAGAACATTCCTTCTCTGTATATTTGTATTTATACATATGGGAGGAGGTGCCATATTGATTCCCTTAGACAGTACAGTATGAGCGTAAAGCTTATTGTGTGCCCAGAAAAACTGACATTCTCCCAGAGTGTTGCTGTTTGCCAGTCCCACCATTTAACCAATAATTTCCCAGCCTTTGTATCAGATGGAGAAGAAGAATTGTCAGAAGCCTTTCTCTCTGCATGTGATTTACATGTTTATGTAAGGTATATAAGCTGAGCATACATGTGCTCTGGGTTCATTTTGAAGAAGCCCTTACCTGGGCAGGAAGGATCTCGTTGAACCTAGGTAGGTCAGGCCTAGTTAAATGTAGGATATACTCTTTAAAAGGAAGCCCTAAGAGTGTCAAGTAGGAACAGAGTTATTTAGTCGAGCAGCCTGAAGCTCCACCAAGGAGTATTAGTGGGACTTGGTTACTGGGTGCACTACTGCCCAGAAGTAGGAAAATTCATTGTACAGACTCAGGGACTAGGAAAGTATCTCTAGGTCTGGGGGTGCCTCTTTATAAGCTGCTCTGATCTCACCCTGCGGGATGTATGCTGATCATTATTGTATACTGTGAGTATATCTTTTAGTAAAACAACTTTGTCGACCTTGTTCAATAAATCTGTTCATGGTTAAGTATCTATAATTATAAAAAAGCGCAACAGCAGGGAATATTTTATTAAGTGTAGTAGTTTTGTTTGTTTTTGTACAATCCCCACATAAAAAGTTACACTCACAAGATCAATAAAAACATTCACATATATAAAATTCTTATCTGTCCGTGTTGCTTGTTCACCGCTTCTTCTTCCAATGCCTTTCTGTGTGTTTATGGCTCCGATTTGTTCCTCTCACTTCTGTGTCGTTACTCAGTTCCTTTAGTTATCAGGACTCTGGGCCTCAAGTCCACACAATTCCGGGAGCGGTTAGAGCTCTTACTTGCACCGACTCCTTAGTAATATCCGGATGCTATGAGGATGTTACTAAGGAGTCCGTGCAAATAAGAACTGTAACCTCAAGGGCTCACACCAGAGAAAAGAGAGTGTCATCTGGGGTAATTATCAGTAAACTAATAGTTGTGGGAGCCCCAGGTGGTCTCATTTTACTATAGCTTTACACTAACAACTACAGTTACCTAACACTCTGGTTGGGTACTACTTCTAGCCCTGTGAATATTTCAATGCTCCAAGTTGCGGGTTGGTTCCAGGTCTTCCCATTTCATGTTGAAAACCACAAATGGTGATTACGAAAGGTGTTCAAAAAGTGTTGAGAAGGATGACATGAAGGTTGTCTTCCTTTAAAATCAGTGAATAAATAAAAGTCATTCAATTAACTTGGCCTTGAAGGACGTGGCCAATGCTCCTCAGAAAATATCACATTTCTTTTTTTTTTCCTGGAAAACTTGCTGCAATCAGTAAATAGAAATCCCGCCGAGCAATAGGATTAATAATTTATCTATTGACAAAAGCAACTCTCGAGTTCCAAGCCGCGACACCACTGATACTTTGTGTTTATTACTTTGATTCAGGACGAGAAGTCAACAAGGATCAAAGCATTTTAACACCTATTTCTGCTGCACAACATAAAGATTTCCCTTAATATCACACGAAAGCACCCGGAGGCCGTGACTTTATGCCTCTTCCAAGCTCATTGCAAGCACTTACTTTCTTCTTCTTCTTTTGTGTCGATGATGTTTATGTCACGGTAAACTTCAACTGCTCTTTTTAAGCCTCACCAAATTCTCACCAGATCTCACAGATTTATGTCTTGAACGTCAAAAAAAAAAATCACATATCAAAAACAAGATCTTTTTCCAATTTGCATATAAGAGAAAGAGACCTCAGCCCAAATTAAAGTCATTTAAGTCCGAACGGTTAAAATTAGTTTATTTATATTGTAAATGGATTCTCATACTTGAGGATGTGAGATGATCCCGGCACACGGCATGAGGCTCTAGAGTCACAATTATAGAGAATAAGGACTTTTCACTGCGTTGCTGAGTTTCAGACAAGGTACGTGATTTCCTCTGTGGGTATAAAAGCAGGAACAGACATTTATTAGCCAGCATTTTCTTTCTAAATTTTACACTAACGTTATTGGTGAGAGGTATATTGGGAAGATGAGATGAACGACCGTTATCAAAACTCCCAAAGATTATTTGTCAGGATCCATAGAAAGAACTATTCCTTCTTTTTAGGTTTAATACAGTTGATTTCCCCTGTTTCCTCCAGTAGTTCTCACTTGTTATTAATAGAAAGAGGCCTGGAAATGTTATATAAATATATATAGAGCAGAATGTAAATGCACTGGCCCTTAAAAAGATATTTATGCCTATACATGATGGGGGCCACCCCCATCTTGTGGCCCAGCTCTTGCGGCATCATAATCAGGTCATCAGCATGGTAGCCAACTGGTCTGCTATGGGCTATGACAAAATAAAGCTAGGATGATGCTGGGAACCCATAAAAATTATTTAAAAGGAAGGAGTACCAAGGAGGAGCCTGAACTTGAGGCATAGAGGTGGGCCACCAGATACAATAAAGAGCTACATCCTACACAACTTGTCCAGGATAGCAGGGATAGAGAATTTGACCAGTAGTTGCAGTCTGAAGCTTCATCATCATCATCACACAGTGAGACCAATTCACTACGGAAGCTGCCATTGGCCAAATATTCCTCCCCATCCTCCCAGATGTTGCAGCACATACCCAAGGAGGGCTGAAGGCCTTTGAAATTCTATGAAGCTTCTGTATAGACGCAAGAACCAACCAACCCAACCCCCTTATCTGCTGTCCTAGGCATGGGTCCTATATTGGAAATACAGCCCTAAATCTGCTCGACTGGATCCGGTGGTTTCATGCCTCTGACAAACGAAAAGGGGTTTGGAAAGCAAATGGAAATAACACTCAGGCATTGGGGAGCATTGGGATCAAACTCATTGAGAATCCCTGCCATGTGTAGAATCCAATGAACTCAACTAGAAGTGGCTCCCTTCCAATTACTTAAATTAAATACAGAGGGTAAAGCAGGAGCTTCCACACTGAGGTGAACCCAAATGGCAAGTATTTGACTCCAAAGGATACAGGAGGACACCACATTGGCTGGGGGATATTGGGGGGTGTTGGGAAGGTACATACAGTGAGCACAAGATCCAACTTGCTGATGTATCATGAGAAACTATGGCTCATGCCTGTACAACGATCATGCACTTGGGTTCTCTAAAGGAACCGCAAGTGTATTGCTATAAGCTGCACCACAATAGCCCCTTAATGTAAACGTGAGCACCCCAGGACCAGTATAATGACCCAGGTTATTCTGAACAATTATGTTTATCCACATGAGACAAATCAGCCACAACCTTATTCAAAGGCTGAATTGAAAGAGTGCCCCCATGTGGATTAAAATATTGTGTGATTCTCTAAATCCATAACTGATTGGTCTCCTGTCATGTGGTGATTATTGTTTTTATTTCCCCATTGCTATTATGTGGAATAAATTCCACACCCAAATTTGTCCCCGTCATGCGGAGATGAATGCTTTCCCATTGATTCATTGCAGATCATAAATACAACATTCATCAAAAGCGCCGTCACGGTTCAGCGGCCGCCACGATATATGGAATAAGGTGACCAGAGAATACTGATCAGGGAATTTCAAAGGCGTTCTACTCTAAATGTCATATTTCACAAATGACTTTTCGCTCAGAAGCACGAGGACGTGGTGTCGGGGATCCGCGGGGTGGTTGATGGATGGATCCTCGTGCGCTGATTATCAAAATTGGCCAAATACCTCCATAATGTTTAGCTTTTGTTTCTGGCTGCCTCCTGAAGATGGATTGCCCACAATTGGAAGAATTATACTCTGCCCTTAGGCACAAGTGAATAACCGCTCCATGATGCACGGCCCAAGCTCTTGCAGAACCCAACATGTATAAGGCCATGGTTACTCCATGTTGTGTATATAAGGGTCATCATGACATCTCTTCCCTTAATTTACTCTATTCATCAACTATGTGTCGGTTTAAATTTGTAAAATAAAAAGAACATTCATGTTCCTAATGCCTCTCAAAATGTACCAGAATCCTGGGTGCCTGAGTGCCTGGGAATAGTGCAGTACCCATTGCCATTTTTCATCCCATCTGAGAAATTCTAGTAACAAATCAGTTGCTTTTCTCTTCTAAATGCCCTGAACCCCATCATTGTTTGTTTTGGGATGATTGACATTGGCTACATTTGTTCACAGTTAAGTCACTTCTGACAGTTTTTGGTCCATGTATGGGGCCAAAACGATCACCCATTGGACCAATATGTAGTCAAGTATATCTATAAGGCATGTCTGAAAATCCTATTGGCTATGGGCCATTGTCCTCTCCAGATGGGTCTGCCTAGGCCCCTATTTAGATCTGCTTGTTGGCCCAGAAGCCAAACGATTAGATCAGCCCAATTTAGCCCACAATCTTGGCATCCAAGATTGTGGGACAAATTTTGGCATCTGCTTAATTGTTGACCTTTAACAGAGGCTCTTTCCATGTCTGACCAACGTTTGCTGATTTACAGGGCACAAGAATATTTTGTTACTGCTCTAGGTCAAAAGGATCACTGGGAGCAATTAAATGGCCTTTCTTCATAGGGGCACACATACGGGTGACAGTCATCAGCGATGCCCTTTGGCTGAAGTGCAAAACTTAGCACCCACCTGCTTTTAAAGGTGATGCTCCCCATTAATAGTATCAGTTGATCTTCTTTATTCTTAGTGGACTGTCCCACAAAAAAAAACAAAAACAGATCATTTGTTGTTTGGGGTTAATGGACAAAGGTAATGTTACGATAGACTTAGGCTTCTCAGGTTACATTCGTTCCCAGCTCAGTCACGTCCAACTTAGTCAACATTTTTTGGCCATGTATGCAGCCAAAATCATCATCCATTGGACTGATATCTGGTCAAGTAAATCTATTAGGAACATATAGAAAAACAACTGACCATTGGATGGGTCTTCCTAGGCCCCTATTTTGATCTTCTTGTTGACCCAGAAGCCAAATGATTAAATCAGATCAATTTAGCCCACAACCTGGTTGGTCAATTTGCGACCTGCTTGAATTTAACAAGGGACTCTTTCCTTGTCTAACTTTAGCCACAAGAAGGTAGGAAAACAAGGGGAAACCATCCTACTTTCATCTCTTCCACTGAATATACAAAAGGAGAATATGTAAGTGTCGTTGCCCATAGCAGCACATGATATATTATGTGTTTTGTGCACAAATATTTGTTGTGTCAGAAACAAACAATAAACAATAATTACCGGAGCTCAGTTGGACCTACATGTACTTAATGACTTCTCACCTTGCAATCCAACCGCTCGTTATTAATCCTCCATATTCAGCCTCAAACTCCCAGCATCCCTTTGGAAAACGGCTTGCATTTAAAAATAATTTACAATAATTACGCCGGATTAGTCTATAATTACAATTAAAATTGTGAGACACCAGTTTTGCTCGCTCTTCATTATATTCGTTTTACTTATATCGCAACATAAATAAGTGAAAAGGAGACAATGGGGAGGTGGGAGAAAATGGGCTCAGAGACTGTACAGGGAAATAATTGAATTGGAAAACAAAACAGTGGGAAGAAGTTCTGAGATACCACAAGATTCAACCCTTTTATTTTTGTTATTATTGTTATTATTATTGCTAATATATTCTGGACCAGCATCTCCAATTAGAGTCAAATCAGAACAAAACAATATTAGCCCCAATGTATGTACAAAGCACTTTTACTTCATTGGAGTGGATTCTGCAGGCGTTGATAAGAAAACGTTGGTTATTCATACAATAAGTAACTAATAATAAGTAATTGATCTGAATAAGCAGTGCTTTTGTGAATAAATCTTATTATATGTAAATAATATTTATTCAGTCCATGTATGGGTGTGAGCTGCCATATTGATTCCCTTAGACAGTACAGTATGAGGGTATAGCTTATTGTGTGCCCAGAACATTCCTTCTCTGTATATTTGTATTTATACATATGGGAGGAGGGAGGTGCCATATTGATTCCCTTAGACAGTACAGTATGAGGGTATAGCTTATTGTGTGCCCAGAACATTCCTTCTCTGTATATTTGTATTTATACATATGGGAGCAGGTGCCATATTGACTCCCTTAGACAGTACAGTATGAGGGTATAGCTTATTGTGTGCCCAGAACATTCCTTCTCTGTATATTTGTATTTATACATATGTGAGGAGGGAGGTGCCATATTGATTCCCTTAGACAGTACAGTATGAGGGTATAACTTATTGTATGCCCAGAACATTCCTTCTCTGTATATTTGTATTTATACATATGGGAGGAGGAGGTGCCATATTGACTCCCTTAGACAGTACAGTATGAGGGTATAGCTTATTGTATGCCCAGAACATTCCTTCTCTGTATATTTGTATTTATACATATGGGAGGAGGAGGTGCCATATTGACTCCCTTAGACAGTACAGTATGAAGGTATAGCTTATTGTGTGGACACAAGACACACCAGCACAGCATGGATACCTCTAGCAGGATTAGACCCCGCTCGTTTATTTGCGGATGCAACGCCTCGGGGCGCGACCCCCCCTCAAGCATGCTTGAGGGGGGGGTCGCGCCCGAGGCGTTGCATCCGCAAATAAACGAGCGGGGTCTAATCCTGCTAGAGGTATCCATGCTGTGCTGGTGTGTCTTGTGTCTATGCTGCTTTCGAGGTTGTCCAATTCCTCTACACATCTAGCACCTGGAACTCGTGTGATTTCGGACGGCCAGGGTGTGCGAGTGTAGGTTTTTCTTTTTCTTTTTTGATAGCTTATTGTGTGCCCAGAGCATTCCTTCTCTGTATATTTGTATTTATACATATGGGAGGAGGGAGGTGCCATATTGATTCCCTTAGACAGTACAGTATGAGGGTATAGCTTATTGTGTGCCCAGAGCATTCCTTCTCTGTATATTTGTATTTATACATATGGGAGGGAGGTGTCATATTGATTCCCTTAGACAGTACAGTATGAGGGTATAGCTTATTGTGTGCCCAGAGCATTCCTTCTCTGTATATTTGTATTTATACATATGGGAGGGAGGTGTCATATTGATGAGTGGACCCGTCACCCAGACACAAAAATCTGTATAATAAAAGTCCTTTTCAAATTAAACATGAAATCCAATTTCTATTTTTTTATTAAAGCATTCATAGCTGCTGTAAGCTCATTTAAACATCTCAGCTGTCAATCAAATATTGTCTGCCCCTCCTCTATGCCCGTGGCATAGAGGCAGGGCAGACAATTACTTTCACTTTCAATTCAGCACTTCCTACATGTCACTGCTCTCCCCACATATCCCCGTTCTCTTTAACATTTAATTGTTTGGCCAGTGCATGGAAATGGACATCAGGTCCCCCATTCTGGTGGACAAACAAGATTCTGAGATGATACAAGGCTTTCCTTAAAAACAGTGTCCACAAAATGGCTCCTGCCTGCTTGCTATCATTTTGAATTCCCAGACTGAAGGAAACAAGATTCAAATAATTTATATTGTGTAATTAAAGTTCATTTTGCTTGAATAATGTGATAAAATAGGATTTTGAATAATTTTTTTGGGTGACGGGTCCCCTTTAGACAGTACAGTATGAGGGTATAGCTTATAATGTGCCCAGAACATTCCTTCTCTGTATATTTGTATTTATATATATATATATGGGAGGAGGTGCCATATTGATTCCCTTAGACAGTACAGTATGAGGGTATAGCTTATTGTGTGCCCAGAACATTCCTTCTCTGTATATTTGTATTTATACATATGGGTATGCGCCCACCCACAGATGCCCCATTATTTTGCTTCTCTTTTCTAGTAAATCTAGTAGAATTCCCTGTGATGTATCAAGAGCTGCTCATCTGTTCCCTTCCCAGTTATCTCTAATACAGCAGATTCGGCTAATCGAGTGACTCCCATACACACCACTGAGCACATGTCTCCTGCAGATTCTCATGGGTCAGAACCTTCTGCTGATTATCAGCATTGTCAGAATAAACTGGGGGCTATGACACCCAGAATAATGTCATCTATCATCTTTTTAAACTGCATGGAAGGCAAAAGCTAAAGCTCCCCACGTGGCAGGAATATCTGACTACAACTCGCCCCCATTAGCAGGCTTGCTGCTTTAAATGATGATGAATAGAAGGAGCTTTCTAGTGGCCATCGGGCGCCAAGTCATTTTATTTATGTATTGTATAAATAGAGAATTGCACACAGACTGTATGTCTGGAAATAACACATGTATCATCATTACTCTGTGACTCCTGCTTGTACTTAACTAAGTATTAAACAGTCCTTTGTTTGGGTTTAAAGGGAAACTATACTCCTGAAACTTGCAGAGCGCTATAAAAATAGACTGCATAAAACAGCACATACAAAAAGCACTGTTTCATATACATAAAGTCTTTTTTGAAAATGGTATTCCTCTAAGTGTGTAATCCAACATTGAAACACTGCCATTGTAAGAAGTAAAGCCATCCCTCTGGCTCCTATGAGTCATTGTGCTCACACACAAACCAAACACAAACATGCTAGGTTACATCGGCCAATGAACGGAAGAGGTGGGTCTTTTTGTCTCTTGTGCCTAGTTCACCCATGAGAAGAAGACAAAATGCAATTTATGGATTTCTATGGATTTCTAAGGGAACAGCACTTCTAGGAAAGTGGGTGGGGTTTGTGGGAAAAGTAGGCAAGATTGTGGGCTAGTCTCAAAGGGTTCTGCTTACTTTGTAGTCCCTGTACTTCCTGATAAGAGATCTCACAACCAGCTGACACCCCAGCTTGGAATACAACCAAAGGATGCAACTGTGATGTCATGGAATTAAATAAAAATAATAAATGGCTTCAGATCTAGTAACCCACAGCAACCAATCACATGATCACACGTCTTTTCAAAGAGGTGACAAATAAATCGATTTATCAGTGTTCAAATTTGAATTCTTGACACAATTTGAAAGCTTTTCGCACAAAAACTCACTAATTCGAATTACATTTTCAAAAACATGAAAGCTTAGTATTTATTAAAGGAGAACTCAACCCCCCCCAAATAAGTAAAACCCCTACCTACTAACCTAGCTAGTCCCCCTCCCTGCTTCCCCCTGCATATGTCAATAGCCCTGAAAATGTCCCTAAAATATAGTATTTCTCACCTATCAGTGCAGAGTAAGTGCAGCAAAGTTTGTGGGCACCATCTTCCCGGATCGCCGGTCTTCTTCTTTAGTAGAGCACAGTATTGGTGTATGTGCAGTTGGAGCAGTCTTCCGGTTCATAACGATTGCGTATGCGCCAAAAGTGGACCTGAATTGCCAAAGAGGACCTGAAAAAATCCGAAGATCCCAAAGATGACACTTACTCTGCACTGATAGGTGAGACATATTTTAGGGACATCTTCAGGGCTATTGAAGTATGTGGGGGGTGTGGAAGCAGGGAGAGGGGACTATCTAGGTTAGTAGGTAGGGAATTTTCTGAATTGGGGGGTTGAGTTCTCCTTTAAGCAGAAAAAAACTTGAAAAACTGAAATGTAAAACTGCAGCATCTAAAAGCTTGCAAGTTCACGTAAAAGTCAATGGGAGTTGCCTTAGGCAAAATTCAAGCCATTTTCGAGATCTTTTTTGAGTTTGCAAACTAACGAATTCAAGTTTTTCCAAGCTTGTAAAATGACAATTTTAAGGCATTCAATTGTTTTTCACGATTGTATTCAATCAAGTTTTTTTATATTCAGATATTTTAATAAATAAGCAATCACCTAGGAAATCAGCCAACCTGTGTCCACTTACCCCGTAGCAACCACCCGAGGAAGAACACAAT
This sequence comes from Xenopus laevis, assembly GCF_017654675.1. Lineage (NCBI taxonomy): Eukaryota > Metazoa > Chordata > Amphibia > Anura > Pipidae > Xenopus > Xenopus laevis. Next base: position 158,801,861 of record NC_054381.1, read on the forward strand.
TAAATCCATTGATGAGCAGTCTGCTCAGTGGGTGGAATCAAGGGACCAAAGTAATGCAAGACGTCTTACTTCTCCTGTGGGGAACATTTATCAAAACTCGAAAATTTTCATTGATTTTATTGATGGAATTCCCAGCATGAGATATGTTGCTGAGAGTTTTTCCATTATTGGGTATTTTATCATTTCTTGCTTACATTGTCTTGAGCGTGAAAGTGCCAGATAAGGTTAAGTTTACAATGATGTGGTTGGACTGGATCTTGGCAGGTTTTATCTCCCAAATTTTTTTAATAAAAAAAAAAAAAACACAAGGAGAATAAGTGAGAAAATTTCATAGTGAAAGAAAATTTGGAGAGAAAAGATAAGAAATTGCATTTCACCCTTTGCTAAATTGCCTCTATGTGTCGATGTGTAGGTCAGGTGGAAGGTTGAAAAATTATCAAAATGTCAAAGAAACCCAGAGAAATAATGGAAACAATTTGTGAACACAAGTCTAATCATATACCTTATGCTTTGTAAGAAACCCACCAAACACATACCCTATATTTCATTTTTTTTAGTGTTCTTCTAACAAGAAGTTCCCCCTCTGCTGCATCTTGAACCCCTAGGGCTTGGAATGACTAAACTAGTTCACCAATTATCACAATTATCAGCTAGTGTTCAACCATTTCCAAATATCTTCCCACAACTTCAACTTTCTGTATCTCTTTAATTGACCAAAATCAATACAAATATCCCTGAATGTCAAACTGATGGGCCTGAGGACCAATCACAAGCACAGAAAAAAAACTCACTCTAGACAGTGATTTATGTGCAGGATCGTTTGGTTAGGCTTCTTCTTAGATGTCTCATTTGGGGGGTGGCAAATAGTATGTGCACCTCTCACATAAGTTGGAAACCGTTTAGAGGTTATAATAGAACCCTTAGAAAAAAGAATGACCTCTGATCACTGAATACCAGATGAGGTGGTGCAATGTCAAAGGTCATTATTTTTTCTAAGGGTTCTATTCTATGTCATCTTATTTGACCCTGCACATCATTTGTTGTTTCTCCATTGGTGGAAGGTGCTTGCAAATTCACAAATTTGCAGTTTATAAGTTATAGGAAGAGGACAGTATTTGTAGAAGGGAAAGATGGAGACAGTAGGGCAAGAAAGTGACAGCAGGATGGAGACTATAAAGCATGACTGAGACGGTGGCTCAAGATCGTGAAAGTAGTGTAAGACAATGACGACAGGACAAAAACAGACAGTAGGACAAATTGGAAGGGTGACACTATGACAAGTAGGTGAAAGTACAGCCAGAAAATAACAGCAAGGCAAGATGGTGAAAGTAAGTCAAGAATGTGACATCAGGATACGATGGAGATAGGGTATGATGGATACAGTAGAGCAAGATGAAGAGAATGGGGTAAGATGGACAGTAGATCAAGATGGAGACTATAGAGCAAGATGAAGGGAGTGGGGTAAGATGGACAGTAGATCAAGATGGAGACAGTAGAGCAAGATGAAGAGAGTGGGGTAAGATGGACAGTAGATCAAAATGGAGACAGTAGGACAAAATGGAGACACTAGGGAAAGATGGAGACAGTAGGACAAGATTGAGACAGCAGAGCAAGATGGAGACAGCAGAGCATAATGGAGACAGTAGAGCATAATGGAGACATAGGGTAAGATAGAGACAGTAAGGCAAGATGGAGACAGTAGGACAACATGGAAACAGGTATGATGGCGACAGTAGAGCAAGATGGAGAGAGTGGGGTAAGATGGTTACAGTAGGGCAAGACGATGACAGCAAGGTAAGATGAAGATAGTAGGGCATGATTGAGGCAGTAGGGCAAGATAGAGAAAGTAGGACAAGAAGGTGACAGCAGGGTGAGTTGGAAACATTAGGGCAAGATGAAGAAAGTAGGGCCAGATAGGAAAACTGGGGCAAGATGGAGACAGTTTTCTTTGCTCTGCACCCACAACAACACACAAGAGATATGCCAGTTTCTTATATTAAATATATTAAGGGAAACTATTGGCCATTTGAATGGAACTAAACAGCTCATTGTTCTAAATGATTTCCCACCCCATATCATATTGAACTCTTGATGAGACATCAGGAAAATGAGCACACCTAATTAAATCAAGTGGTAATTGTGCTTTCATATGTCCCAGGCTTCTCTCTCTCTGTGCCGTCAGTCAATCAATACAAATGGAAGAGACCCAATTAGGGAAACATAATTGTAGAAAGCGCTTGACTTGCTAAATCCAAATAACTAAACACATGCTCCAGACAGCGGCAAATACGGCATAAAGGTTGGAGGAACCATAAAGTGGCTTTTAGGGAACACATCAAAGTGCAAGTGTCTATAGACAAGTGAAAATAGAGGCCAGTCCAAAGCAGATCTGTTCCTGCTGCACAAGGAAGTACCAGGGTATATTAATTAATACAAATTAAGGCTTCTCAGCCCCAGACCTTAAGCCTCCCAGCCCTACAGCTCACAGAGAGGGACATATTTATTAAAGAGTATGAGCTGAGATTCAATTATCTAATGCTAATAATTCACATCTTTCCAAACAGTGGTGCGGCCCCCCAAGGAAGCAGGAGAAAGTGGGCAAGAGATTTGGGGGAAATGCTTAATAATCTGCTCTAGATACTTCTGGAAGGCTTATCTGATGGGTAGATTGGCCACACCACTGGTTGGACTACAAAGTAGGGATGCACTGCATCCCAGATTCAATTTGCAATTTGGATTAAAGGGGTTGTTCACCTTTGTATTAACTGTTAGTATGATATAGAGAGTGATATTCTGAGACAATTTGCAATTGGTTTTCATTTTTTATTATTTGTGGTTTTTGAGTTATTTAGCTTTGTATTCAGCAGCTCTCCAGTTTGTAATTTCAGCCATCTGATTGCTAGGGTGCAAATTACCCTAGCAACCATGCAGTAGCAATAACTATAACTTTCTCACCTTACCAATCATTTGTTTTTTAAATGCGGTCCCCTCCATTTAAAAGCTGCAAAGAGTGAGAGCTGAAAAATAAATAATGAAGACCAATTGAAAAGTGTCATAGAATTGCCCATTCTATAACATACTAAACGTTAACTTAAATGCGAACCACCCATGTAATCAAAGTCTTTTACTATACAACAGGATAAAATTGCTGCACGTGCAGTTGGTTTTAATTTTTTATTATTTGAGTTTTTTGAGTTATTTCGTTTTTTATTTCGCAGATTTCCAGTTTGCAATTTCAGCCATCTGGTTGCTAGGGTCCAAATGACCCTAGCAACCATGCAGTGATAGAGCGCCCATGCATGCTCACTTAAAGTACTTTCGTCCATGTTAACACATAGGGGAGAGCACTCACCCTCTTCCTCGCTAGGAGTCGACAGGAATCCCTGTGCTGCCACGTGGCCAACGCCTAAGGAACAAACGTGAACATATGTAACAACTTGAGCACCAGGCAACTTCGGGTCTTAAAAATCTTGATTTAATTGATGCATTAAAAAGAATTAATCATCCACAGTAGTGAAACAAAACCCCACGCTTGACGCGTTTCATGGCTTCACTTCTGAGGAAGTGGTATGAAGCCACAAAACGTGTCAATCGGGAGGTTTTGTTTCACTACTGCGGATGATTAATTCTTTTTAATGCATCAATTCAATCAAGATTTTTAAGACCGGAAGTTGCCTGGTGATCCATGAGAAATTTCAAGTTGTGACTTTCGTCCATGGTCTGACTGCCCTCAGCACCCGCAGTCCAGAACTAGGTGTAGAATGTAGAGAGGTGTACACTAGGTGTATAGAGATGGACACTAGGTGTAGAGTGTAGAGATGTGTATAATAGGTGTAGAGTGTAAAGAGGTGTACACTAAGTAGAGTGTAGAGAGGTGTACACTAGGGGGCCAATTCATTAACTTCAAGTGAAGGATTCGAAGTAAAAAAAACTTCGAATTTCAAAGTGTTTTTTGGGCTACTTCGACCATCGAATGGGCTACTTCGACCTTCGACTACGACTTCGAATCGAAGGATTCGAACTAAAAATCGATAGTCGAAGTACTGTCTCTTTAAGAAAAAACTTCGACCCCCTAGTTCGCCACCTAAAAGCTACCGAACCCAATGTTAGCCTATTGAGAAGGTCCCCATAGGCTTGGCTAAGTTTTTTTGGTCGAAAAAAATGAATGAAGACCAATCGATCATTCATTCGATTGTTGGATTTTGCGCAAAATCCTTCGACTTCGATATTCGAAGTCGAAGGATTTTCATTCCCAGTCGTATATTGAGGATTAATTAACCCTCGATATTCGACCCTTGATGCATCGGCCCCTAGGTGTAGAGTGTAAAGAGGTGTACACTAAGTAGAGTGTAGAGTGTAGAGAGGTGTACACTAGGTGTAAAGTGTAGAGAGGTGTACACTAGGTGTATAGCGATGTACACTAGGTGTAGAATATAGAGAGGTGTACACTAGGTGTAGAGTGTAGAGAGGTGTACACTAGGTGTAGAGTGTAGAGAGCTGTACACTTGGTGTAGGGTGTAGAAAGATGTACACTAGGTGTAGAGTGTAGAGAGGTGTACACTAGGTGTAGAGTGTAGAGAGGTGTACACTAGGTGTAGAGTGTAGAGAGGTGTACAATAGGTGTAGAGTGTAGAGAGCTGTACACTAGGTGTAGAATGTAGAGAGGTGTACACTAGGTGTAGAGTGGTGTACACTAGGTGTAGAGTGTAGAGAGGTGTACACTAGGTGTAGAGTGTAGAGAGCTGTACACTTGGTGTAGGGTGTAGAAAGATGTACACTAGGTGTAGAGTGTAGAGAGGTGTACACTAGGTGTAGAGTGTAGAGAGGTGTACACTAGGTGTAGAGTGTAGAGAGCTGTACACTTGGTGTAGGGTGTAGAAAGATGTACACTAGGTGTAGAGTGTAGAGAGGTGTACACTAGGTGTAGAGTGTAGAGAGGTGTACACTAGGTGTAGAGTGTAGAGAGGTGTACACTAGGTGTAGAGTGTAGAGAGGTGTACACTTGGTGTAGGGTGTAGAAAGATGTACACTAGGTGTAGAGTGTAGAGAGGTGTACACTAGGTGTAGAGTGTAGAGAGGTGTACACTAGGTGTAGAGTGTAGAGAGGCGTACAATAGGTGTAGAGTGTAGAGAGCTGTACACTAGGTGTAGAATGTAGAGAGGTGTACACTAGGTGTAGAGTGTAGAGAGGTGTAGACTAGGTGTAGAGTGTAGAGAAGTGTACACTAGGTGTAGAGTGTAGAGAGGTGTAGACTAGGTGTAGAGTGTAGAGAGGTGTACACTAGGTGTAGAGTGTAGAGAGGTGTACACTAGGTGTAGAATGTAGAGAGGTGTACACTAGGTGTAGAGTGTAGAGAGGTGTAGACTAGGTGTAGAGTGTAGAGAAGTGTACACTAGGTGTAGAGTGTAGTGAGACAGGGTGCAGATTGCTCCCCATGAACTTTAACCATTTACATGCCAACACAAAAATTATAACACTGATGCCAAAGTGCCAGCGCAGTCGTTTATTTGATTCTATATTCTATATATATACAGTATATATACACATACACACTCAGTTCATATCTCTGCTCCACTCGCTGATATTTAAAGACTCCCGTTGAAGCCTGAATTGGACTTTAAGCTCCTTATTTAACACAGTGATGTGCCGATAGCATCTGCTTTGGAAAGACCAGCGATTCATCATGTGAAATTGCCTGTGATTCTTTCCCTTTATCCTGGGCTATAAGCGGCCAGAGCCTCGTTGCCGGAGAAAAGAAACAACGTTGTTCTTGTTTAATTTTTCAGGGCAAACCCTGAAATCATTCATGTGATGGGGGGTGGGGGAATTATAAAACAATGCAAACGGCGGCCCGCGCAGCAAATAAATTAAATGATACGGGATTTGATAACGAGGCAAAGGAAGTGATAATTTCCCGTGTCGGCGGAAGGGAAATGAAAGCAGAATGTAATTGCATTTTTATCTCAAATAGACTCAGCAAATCATCATCCCAAGTACAATCTGCTCACTGCGCAACTCTGCAAATATTTCATGTTCCCCTTTGATATTTACATTATCTGCAAGAGGGGGCATAGTGGGGGCATTTACACACCGGAGAGGGTTGGCATTTGTTTTCTAGACTTTGTTTTCAGTACTTGGGGAACTCCTAAAGGTTTGCTCTAGGGATGCACCAAATCCACTATTTTGGATTCAGCCGAACCCCCGAATCCTTCACGAAAGATTCGGCCGAATACCGAACTGAATCCGAATCCTAATTTGCATATGCAAGTTAGGGGTGGGAAGTGGAAAAATGTTTTACATCCTTGTATTGTGACAAAAATTCACTAAATTTCCCTACCCACCCCTAATTTACATATGCAAGTTTGGATTCGAATTCTGTTCGGCCTGGAAGAAGGATTCGGCTGAATCCAAATCCTTTTGAAAAAAGCCGAATCCTGGCTGAATCCCAAACCGAATCCTGGATTCAGTGCATCCCTAGTTCGTTGTGTGACAATTAGCAAATAATTAAAGAGGTTCAATGCACCCATGGGAACACCCATCGCTATATCCAAAAACTGAGCAGTGTTTCCTCAGGACAGGTAAGGCCTCATTTACTAGCGGGATCAGACACAAAGTGCAAATAACTGCCCAAAAAACCTTATTTGCTCCAAATGCTCCTTGTCAGCCACAAGATGTATGATACCACTGAGAATGAAGTGCAAACATCGGCTCCTCCCTCCGCATGTGGCACTATGTGTCTGGTAGCACCGATTGTTAGAGAGGCAAGACATGGGCACCCCCTTTCTACTTCCATAACCCTAACTATGGGCAGGAGTTGAAGCCTAATATTTCTGGGCTCCAAGGGGCAGAATTTAGCGTCCACATCTCTACCCCAGGGGCAATTCTAGCCCTAAAGCCACTTGAGGCAGGTTACCATCCCTAACCCCACAATTATCTTTACATAGCCAAAGGGGTCCAGGGGAGCTGCATTACTAGTATTACTTCTCCAATAGAAAAGCTGAATTTCCACTTTAATAACCAGGAGAAGGAAAGGCTAAAATTAAGTAAGCTTTATCAGAAAGGTCTATATAAATACACCAGTAAACCCTCAAAGTAATGCTGCTCTGAGTCCTCTGTGAAAAGAAACAGCACATTTCTTTCCTTCTATTGTGTACTCATGGGCTTCTGTATCAGACTTCCTGTTTTCATCTTAAACCTCTGGGGCTAGGGCTTGAGCATGCTCAGTTTGCTCCTCTCTCTCCCTTCTCTGCTGTAATCTGAGCCCAGAGCTATAAGTGAGAAGGGAGAGACTCAGGAAGGAAGTGATGTCAGACCAAGCTAATATGGCAGCTGCTATCATAAACAAACATAGCTTCAAGAGCTTTTTACTCAGGTATGGTTAAACATTCTACAGAATAAATATAACATTCTAGCTTGCACTATTTCAGCTAAACTATTGGCAATAAAATGCCTCTATTGCTTTCCTTGTCCTTTAAAGTTACCAGCAGCTGCTTTTTTACCGGCCTTTGTAACCTTTGGGGCATTGCTGATTGAGGAAACGTTTTCACCTTACGTCATGGAAGAAATGCCCCTGAGTTACCTACATCATCCCATAGATCAGTCGGGGCTATGTGCCTCTGCTGTCATCACATTGTGTCATTATAGATAAGTGACCTCTTTTGTTACACTCATGTCATCACATATTGATTGTTCCATTATAGATAAGTGAAGGCTATGTGTCACACTGATGTCATCACATGCCATTTGTGTCATTACAGATAAGTGACCACTATGTGACACCAGGGTTGGACTGGGCCAGCGGGACACTGGGAAAAAACCTGGTAGGCCCACTGCCCTCGTGGGCTCCTATCTGCCTGCCACTCAGTGCTCCGTGATCTCTCCCCACCCAACCAATGCAAGAAAACCAGGTACATGCTGGTAGGGGGCGGGGAGGGAGGTGGGTAGAGAAGGGTTGCGGGTAGCTGGTGAGGGGGCTGTTAAGTTGGAGCAGGGGGGTCAGTGGCTCTTAAGTTGGTGGTCGCGGGTCAGGGGCCCCTGATGTGGCAGCCCTGGTGGGCTCAGACCCAACCAGCCCGACACTGTGTGTCACTGATGTCATCACGTGTTGCTTCTGTCCCTTTAGTATAAAGGGGGCTGTAGGACTCTGGTCTCATCATATGCTAATCATGGTATCATGAAGGCCATATGATATTGATGAAAAGCAAATATTGGGAGTCAGTACTGAAGGAGCGCACCATCCTGAAGAAGTAAATCCAAATAAATGTCCATCCCTTCTATTGGCTCTCAGCATGTGGCACAGCTCCATCAGACTTGGACTATTGGGTGGCACGTTGATGTTCCACCAAGCTGAATGACTCAATGGGTTGCCATCAACTCCACTTTTGAAGCTTGTCCTAAATGAGAAGTTGGCAATCAACTTAGTATAGCAATATTCTAATGGTTCCCCCAAATGGTTCTGATACATTTATTAACTCTTTAAGGGTTCAACAACTCTGCACCACATTTTAGCTGTGTATTTTTTAACTACAGACTTGAGCGTTCTCCTTTTATAGAAGTCATAAATATGCAAATATGCCAAGAAAAACAGAGCAATACATTAACTTTAAGATAGAACTTCATGAAATTGTTGTTTGAGTCTGCGGCTCAGAGATAGGAGCCTGAAAATAAACGGATTTTCCACTCTCTGGTCACAAAAATAAAAAAAAAGAGAGACTCATGAAGATTCTATTAGAGAATAAAAATGTTTGGTGCCCATAAAATAAACTCGGAGAAAATCCAGCCAGCAAATCCGTCACTAATCCCTGCACTTCTACTGGTTCAAATAAATATCTATATATTTCTATGCATGTGCATTTCACCCAGGCCTGACGCCTGCTTGTATATTCATGAGAACAGCCTCCCCGCATAATACTTTTATCTGTCACTTGTAAGGATTCCAGCCGTAAATGAAATCATTTTTACGTGCAGTTGAACAGCTAAAGAAATCAAATGAGTTCTGGAGAGAGACATTTGCATGCGCATTACACCAAAGGAACACGGGGGGGGGGGGGGGGAAGGAGGGAGGATTTACAGAATGTTTCCACTAGACCAGGAGATCGTTTAGTTGACAAGGAAAGTCTGCCAAAGTTAAATTCAGTAGAACGGGGTCGTTGCACATGCTGCAGTCATTTTGTAAACATCCTCCTCTGGGTTTTAGGAACTTGTTTGAACTGTGCTCTGTGTAGAAGGTACTCCTGTGTACATTCTATGTCAAGCACATATGGACAATTTGGTCCTCTTTGGCCAACATCCCCTGGTTTGCCCTGATCCTCAGCTACATGCCCTAGGCATGCACCTCTTCTGCCTACCCATAGTTAACGCACTGGAATGGACATCGTTTGTTGATGGTGAAGGCCATTTCCATTGCCGTGGTTCCATCTGAGAAGACCACAGTGATAAAATGCCTGTGTACCATAAGTCCTTAATCATGCCATCACTGGCCACTTGCATTAGATATGAAAATCAAGCCCAACATTTTCAAGAATCATACATATATGGACAATCCTCTCTGACCAATCCCCCCTGGTTTGCTTTGATTGCAATGGTCCTCTAGCCATGCACCTCTTCTGCCTACCCCTAGTTCAGGCAAAGAAATGGGAGTCAGTTATTGATGCTGAAAGGCATTTCCATTGCTGTGGTTCCATCTGAGAAGACCACAGTGATCAAAATGCCTGTGTGCCATAGGTCCTTTATCTTGCCATCACTGACCACTTACTTTAGATATGAAAATCAAGACCCATATTTCCAAGAATCAAGTACATATGGATAATCTGGTCCTCTTTGGCCAGCCCTACCTGGTTTGCTTTGATCACTATGGCCCTCATGCCCTAGGCATGCATCTCTTCTGCCTGCTCTCTAGTTCAGGAAAAGGAATGGGCATCAGTTATTGATTGCGAAGGGGATTTCCATTGCTTTGGTTCCACCTGAGAAGGCCACCGTGATCAAAATGCCTGTGCACCATAGGTCCTTAATCATGCCATCACTGACCACTTCATTTATATATGAAAGTCAAGACCCACATTTTCAAGATTCATGCACATATGGACAAGCTGGTCCTCTTTGGCCAGCCCTGCCTGGTTTATTTTGAATGCCATGGTCCTCAAACTGCATGTCCTAGGCATGCACCTCTTCTGCCTAACCCCTAGTTCAGGCACTGGAATGAGTGTTGGTTATTGATGGTGGAGGCCATTTCCACTGTTGTGAGAAGACTACAGTGATCAAAATTCCTGTTTGCCATAGTTCCTTAATCATGCCATTGCTGAACACTTTGTGGTCAAGACCAACAAATTCAAAAATGTCTGTTCCATTCTGCAGAAAGCTAAGATAAGCACCTCAGTCATGTGTTTGATACTGAGTTAGGCTTTTTGGAGAAAGGTGGAAGTATTAGCCTCATATTACATGATTACACTTTACAAGTACATTAGAGGACATTATAGACAAATAGCAGGAGACCTTTTTACCCATAAAGTGGATCACCGTACCAGAGGCCTCCCCTTTAGACTAGAGGAAAAGAACTTTCATTTGAAGCAACGTAGGTGGTTCTTCACAGTGAGGACAGTGAGGTAGGGGAATGCACTCCTGGATGATGCCTTTAAGAGAGGCTTGGTCTCATGCTTTTATATGGTCATGGAACTCCTCTGTAATATCCGAATACTTTACATTAAGGATACTTTATTCACTATATATTTTCATGGCTTCATTTGGACTTGATAGACTTTTGTCTTTTTGTAACCCAAATTAACTATGTTGCTGTGTACAATCCTCTCACGTGGCCTAAGGGACATGACTCATTTTGTTTTCTATTTTACCATGCGCAGATTCCTTTGCTCTTTTTCATAATGTTTCTGAGAGGCCCCAGGCTGACCCTGTTTGTGGGTTGGAGACTCATGATCACCCAAGAAACTGCCAAGTGAATCATGTGATTCATGTAAAGGAAAGACATTCTTTCCATCTATAATTACTAAAGTTGCATCATTAAGGATTTAAGGTACCTTATATTTACCATAAATGTCATTTTTTATTTATATCAATAGGAAATATCAAATGGTACAGGACATAGAACAGAAAAGGATGAGGTTATTGAAGCTTTCTCAACTGAGGCAGGCTTCTGTGCTGTGAAAAATATTACAATCCTTTCACAAAAAGCCACATGGGATGTCATTGTAAAATGCTACCTGGAGTCGGGTCCTATCACTCACATGAGCCGATACACAACCCGAAATAGTCTTTCTAGCAGAAGTCTCCTGGAATCAGTAAAATGGCTGTTAATTTCCCCACTGCCCTTCAACTCGGCCCTCGGGTCCAATATATTTGGCACTATGAAACACTACATTACGTTTCACAGCTAAAAGCCATGATTTTAAAAAAACAGACTTTCGGTTTCTTCCAACAGAGATGTCAGGACTTCGGAAATATGACTTTGTCAGGCCGTTTGTTTGACCAAGTGGGACACTGGTGATTTGTAGAAAGAGTCCTTCTACTCCATCTTTGTAAGAAACAATAATGCTCTACAAATGCTCCTTGAAATCAGAGATTTTCAGACTTAGATTTAAGCCTCTGCCCTTTGAGGTCTGGTATATGAACAACACTATCCACGAGGTGGCCAAAACAGAACACTATGGCCCAAAATATTTAGGGACCCCTTGGGTATAAAGATCATGTAATAATTCTCAGTTCCTCCTTGTTAGTGGTTCCATGAGCTTTGCTCCACTATGTAATTTAAAAGGACCTTCTAGCAATTCTGTACAGATGAAGGACTTGTTATCCAGAAAGCCCTGAACAACGGGAAGGTCATATGCCATAGACCCCAGTTTAATCAAATAATCCAATTTTAGTTTTTTAGCTTTTTTAGTAGACGTAAGGTAGATCCCTTTTCTGGAAAATGCCAGGTCCCAAGCATTCTGGATAACAGGTCCCATACCTGTGCAATCCATTACTTTGGACGCCTAAGGAGGGCTACTCCCAAATACATCTCTTCTTATTCTTTAAAAAAAATGGACCTAAATAACTCTAACTGCCTCCACCAAAGGCAAATAAATCAGCTTTACTGTTGGGCCACGTGAAGATAAATTCCTTCTTGATTTCTCCAGCGTGCCTCTAAATCGCACCACTTCCGAGAACTGCAGCTACGCAAAATTAATTCAACCCTTGGCTAATGGGCACAAATATATTTATTAAAGCCGAAAGATTCAAGGTTTTTTTTTTCCGTCTAGATCTGCATTTCGGATGAAATTGGTTTAACTCTGCCGTTTCCTCAGCGCGATAAATCAAACGTGGATCTGTGCGATTTCTTTAAATAATCTTCTTGGCTGAACTTTCATGGGACTGTCTCGTTCCAAGGAGCTGCGTCCGCAGGCGGAATATCCGAACTGATGGATGAAATGTTTAAATTGTTATCACGTCTCAAAAAACCCTTGGGTTCCGGCACAGAGCCTGTTTGGCGTCCGAGAGTTTTAAGTGAAAAGAAATGACTTAATAGGATGTTAAAACTTGACTCGGACAATAGGAAAGGTCAACAAAATCCAATTTGCGCCCAACTGTTTGAGTTGACCTTATTTTCATGGCTGGTTATCATGCAAATTGCGTGACATCACATGGGCAATCTTTTCATCTAAAGTGCATTGTGACATTTTATTACAGACTTGCTCCGCTTCTCTCTAAACCCGTCATTAGAAAAGAGAGAGAAATCTCACATCCACAATTGCTTCCTGCTGTATTCTGTAATTCTGTCATTGTTCCAGGCTCATCCAGGGAAAGAGATAATCAATGAACTGCAGTGTTTTCCTGTTTCTTCATAACTTCAGTAGTGAGTACACAGACTTGCAATCATTTGGAAAGTGCAGGTACTGGAATCACCATTAATTAACAAAAAAAACAAGAATTATAATTATAGACAAAAGCCTCAGCTGGAGATTTTTTTCCATATTACAGAGTGTTTTGCGATCTGTGAGTATCAATCGTGTATTGTAAGGGTACCCCCTACTGTAAATGATAAGGATATTAGAAGTCACTGAGGGGTTGTTCTGTGACCATATAAAGGCACAAGGCTGCAGGCTGAGTTATACAGGGAACTCTGAGTATCACTCATGTATTATAAGGGATAATGTACCCCCTACTGTAAATGATAAGGATATTAGAAGTCACTGAGGGGTTGTTCTGTGACCATATAAAGGCACAAGGCTGCAGGCTGAGTTATACAGGGAACTCTGAGTATCACTCATGTATTATAAGGGATAATGTACCCCCTACTGTAAATGATAAGGATATTAGAAGTCACTGAGGGGTTGTTCTGTGACCATATAAAGGCACAAGGCTGCAGGCTGAGTTATACAGGGAACTCTGAGTATCACTCATGTATTATAAGGGATAATGTACCCCCTACTGTAAATGATAAGGATATTAGAAGTCACTGAGGGGTTGTTCTGTGACCATATAAAGGCACAAGGCTGCAGGCTGAGTTATACAGGGAACTCTGAGTATCACTCGTATTATAAGGGATAATGTACCCCCTACTGTAAATGATAAGGATATTAGAAGTCACTGAGGGGTTGTTCTGTGACCATATAAAGGCACAAGGCTGCAGGCTGAGTTATACAGGGAACTCTGAGTATCACTCATGTATTATAAGGGATAATGTACCCCCTACTGTAAATGATAAGGATATTAGAAGTCACTGAGGGGTTGTTCTGTGACCATATAAAGGCACAAGGCTGCAGGCTGAGTTATACAGGGAATATAGTTAAAGCAGTATATATAGTTAAAGCAGTATGTAGGGCAAGAGTATTTCTATAAAGATATAAATACAGGTATGGGACCTGTTATTCAAAATGCTTAGAGGTTTTCCGGATAACAGATCTTTCCATAATTTAGATATTCATACATTAAGTCTACTAGAAAATCATATGAACATTAAATAAACCCAATAGGCTGGTTTTGCTTCCAATAAGGATTAATTACATCTTAGTTGGGATCAAGTACAAGCTACTGTTTTATTTTTACAGAGAAAAAGGAAATCATTTCTAAAAATTTGGATTATTTAGATAAAATGGAGTCTATGAGAGACGGCCTTTCCATAATTCGGAATTTACTGGATTATGGGTTTCCGGATAATGGGTCCCATACCTGTACGTAAATATGCCCCTGTAATACATAAGAGCTATGAATATCCTGTAAAATATATCCTTAAAAAAACATGCGTCATGATGTCATCAGTTATAATCAATGGTTAGTGATGTAATGAGTGTCACATGACTCATGCTGTGAGCCCTGTGATATATGCTTATCCCAATGACAATATCATTTCTTTTTTCAAGGCCATTAAATAACATCAAATCTATTAACAAATAAAATGACTGTTGTTGCTTATTAGATATAAATTCCCATGCTGAGATCCAGAAAACAATGTGTTTCTATATCATTATTATGAAAGAACAAGCGCTTGGAATAACTTCTCATTAAGTGAATTAAACACACAAATAAAATTACAGCGCAGACCCAACAAACACATTGTGTTGTAACGGCAAATGCGAATATTAAGTGTTGATGCAAAACACGACCCAATCCCTTTTTATCTCCAGAAATAAGGATTTTTCTTTTTTTTTTTTGTGATATAACTGGATTTAATGATGTTTTCTACACTGAGAGTTACAAAGCAAACCTGTAATATTATTTGGAACTTTATATCCAGAGAACAACACTCCCAGGGTCTTAATTATTAAAATGATATATAAATGCAACTGAAAAAAGTCTATGTATCTCTTTCTGTTCTCTAAACTTATTCCCGACTCTCCCAGTCTGTTATTCAGATGGCTTCTCCTACATAGTGATGGGCTAATTTATTCACCAGGGGCAAATTCACCTCGAATTCCTGCAATTTGCGAAACGGCCGTGAAAATTCGCTGGCGAAATTCGAGAAACCATTTTGCTAATTTTTCGCCGTTTCGAAATTTTCAGCCCAAATTCGGCCATCACTACGCCTACACTGTTTCAGGAGTCAGAATCAGCAGTGCCAAGAATAAAACCAACCAGACAGGTACAGCTTTCATTGAGTCATAACTATGTGATGTGAATTCATGTAGAGAAACACTAAAATAACTTTCACAGAATTTTACTGATTTACTAAACGACTGCAGAGGAAGAAATATTTGGACTTCCCGTTGTGTTTTTTCATCTTAATCACTGCACAAAATACTGTAAGAGGATCAGGAGTGGATTTGAACTAGAGACATAATCCGTGCTGCAGCGACCTGAGCTCAACACTTTTTATAAAGGTTCTCCTTTCAAAATGCTAATTTGTAACAAATATTCCTGTTGGATTTGCTATAAGCCTTAAATGAAGCTCAGAACCTCCTTTCTTGTAATCGGAATGGGTGACCTTGTGTCAGCTGGAAAGTCCTACTGGTAAATAAAGTATTAGAGAGATTATTATATGATCCCCTTATATATTTATACATAGTTATCATATCACCCCTTAAGCGCCTCTTCTCCAGCGTGAACATCCCCAATTTGGCCAGTCTTTCCTCATAGCTAAGATTTTCCCTTTCTCAGGTGCAGGACTTTACATTTATCAACATTGAATCTCATTTGCCACTTAGCTGCCCAGATTGCCAGTTAGTCAAGATCCTGTTGCAAGTGCCACATCCTGGATGGAATTAATTGGGCTGATAGTTTTGTGTCATCTGCAAACACTGATACATTACTTAAAACACCCTCCCCTAAGTCATTATTGAACAAGTTAAATAAAAGTGGACCCAATACTGAGCCCTGAGGGACCCCACTAAGAACCTTACTCCAAGTAGAGAATGTCCCATTAACAACCACCCTCTGTACCCGATCCTGTAGCCAGTTTCCTATCCATGTGCAAACGACTTCATCAAGCCCCACAGTCATACCGATTGCTGCTCATAATGCCATTCACTAGCACAACATTTTGAAAGGATCAAGCCTTCAAATAACTTGCCCACCACGGTTGTCAAACATACTGGCCTATATTTGCCATCAAGATCGTAATCCCTTTTAAGATATAAGAATAACATCATCTTTCCTTCAATACATAGGCACCATACCAGATGAAAGTGAATCTGAGAAAATCAGAAATAGAGGCTGGTCTAAAACTGAACTAAGCTCTCTTAGTAAAGTTTTATAAATCATATCTTGAGTCAGTCACTGACTAGATTGAGCTGAGCCATCAGTGCAGCTATAAAGTGAGCCTGGGAACTCAGACTCCTCTATTGTATACACTGCACAATTTAGCACATTTGCTGTATCTTTTACAGCCATACTGATACCATATTTTTACTATTAATATACTTAAAATACTTTTTGGGGTTAGTCTTAGCCTCTGCCCCAATGCACTTCTCATTTCCTATCTTTGCCTTCCAGACTGCAGTTGTACAACTTTTATTATAGAGTTTATATTCATTAAATGCAGCTTCTGCCCCAACAGAAGAAAGGATCTTCTTCATTTTGCACAGCTTTTGCTTTGGACAGATTTTGCCATTGTAGCTAAATTGCCTTAAAAGCTGTTGCAGATGATGCCACTGATATTGCCTCCACCAATCTCAGATTTTGAATTGACAGTTGACAAAAAAACTTAGAGGCCATTTTAATAGTTTGAAGGAACTAGAGAAGATTCTCCCAAGGAACCACTTGGATGATTGCCTCAAATATTTAGATATTTCCAGCACAATCTTTTTGTGAAAATCATAAAAAATAAAAAATCTCTCCACCTAAAACCTGCCAAGATGTGGGCTTTAGAAATTGTGTGGAGAAAACATAATGGACAACAAAAAATACAAACTGCAATTGTGGCAAAAACAGAGACTGAGCGGAAAAAAGTCAAACATCTTTATTGGGTTTACAGAATAAATCTTTCACAATGAGTCTTTCCCGCATGTTCACGGGTTTAGAGCAACTTATAACCAAAGCATTTGATACAGATTCAAATGTAACTCAGCCCAGTGACGGCTAAAAAGGATGAAAATAAAGGTGAAATGTAACATAATTCATACGCACTCATTTCAGACAGTTACATTTTTCATTGATCCAATATTCCAGGAGGTGAGACGCTTAGGGTGAGACATATTCTGATATACTCCGCACAGGATATTGCAAGGTCTCACTCTCTGCCCTTTAATATGTTCCCATCTCGTACTTCATATTTCACTTTATATATATTTTCTGGCTCTGATGTGACATCCCTTGTACAGAGATAGAATTACTCTTAATAATCACTTTCTATTTACAGCGCTTATCGTAGCTCACGTACACAGTAAAATGCATGGCATTTGGTTGATATATTCATGATTACATTGCTACTTTACTTTTTTGATGGAGATTGTAGGTACTTGATCATTTTTTTCAGTTAAAAAATCTAGTTACAAAATTATTTTTGTCTAATTACAACTGTGAAACCATTAAATAACCATATTTTAGAATGTATTTTGTGATGATTACAAAATATATTTCCATATTGAAATTGTAACTAGTGACGGGCGAATTTGGGACGTTTGCTTCGCCTAAAAACTCATGAATTTCCCGCGAAATTCGCAAAATGGCAAAAAAATCATGAAACGGCGCCGGCAAATCAAGGGAATTTGCCGTGAATTCACGCCTGGCAAATAAATTCGTCCATCGCTAATTGTAACTACTTGATATATTATTTCAGTTAATAAATTATTTTGCATTTGCCAAAAGGATCGATGACCACACTTTGGGCAAATTCGCCAAGGGTCGAATATCGAGGGTTAATTAACCCTCGATATTCGACTGGGAATTAAAATCCTTCGACTTCGAATATCAAAGTCGAAGGATTTTAGCGCAATAATTGCGATTGAACGATCAAAGGAATAATCGGTTGAATCGAACGATTCTAAGGATTTTAATCCAACAATCGAAGGATTATCCTTCGACCAAAAAAACGTAGGCAAGCCTATGGGGACCTTCCCCATAGGCTAACATTGAGTTTGGTAGGTTTTAGATGGCGAACTAGGGGGTCGAAGTTTTTTGTTAAAGAGACAGTACTTCGACTATCAAATGGTCGAATAGTGGAACGATTTTTAGTTCGAATCCTTCGATTCGAAGTCGAAGTCGTAGTAGAAGGTCGAAGTAGCCCATTCGATGGTCGAAGTAGCCCAAAAAACACTTCGAAATGCAACGTTTTTTTACTTCAAATCCTTCACTCGAGCTTGGTGAATTGGCCCCATTGTTTTGTAGTAGATAATTGTTGTCAAAGGACATCATCATTTTTTGCTTTGACAAAATTCACCTTGTATGAATTCATTCATCAATGTAAAAATTTCGTTTTTTTACAAAATATATTTTCATATTCACAGAATGAAATTTCAGGTCAGATAAACATATGGGAATATAAAAATATAGTTTTGTCTATAGAATGAACTTTGTTTTGGACAAAATTAATGAGCAAAATATTTTGTGTTCATTTGTTATTCTTGTTCTAGTAAAATATATTTTGTGGCATTAAAGGTTTAAATAAAAACACAATGCTTGAATTTGGAATTCACAACACATTTGGGGGCAGATTTATCAAGGGTCGAAATGAATTTGAGGGAATTTTCGAAGTAAAAAAATGCAAAATTCTAAGTAATTTTTGGATACTTCGACATCGAATAAGATACTTCGACTTTGATTCGAAGTAAAAATTGTTCGAATATTCGATAATTGAATTACTGTCTCTTTAAAAAAACTTTGACAAATTAAACCTGCCAAAGTGCTATGTTAGCCTATGGGGATATTCTACAACCATTTTTTAAGTCTTCACACATGGAAGTGAAATTGTTTGATCGTACGCTAAAATCTTCGAATCGTTCAATTTTACTTTGATCGTTCGATTGCCTAATTCGGTGAAAAATCTAAAAATATTCGAAGTCGAAGTAATTTAATTTCGATGGTTGAATTTCGAAGTATTTTTTACTTCGAAATTCGACCCTTGATAAATCTGCCCCTTAGGGGCCCATTTACTTAGGTCGAGTGAAGGAATATAGGAAAAATAGTTCGAATTTCGAATGTTTTTTTTGGCTACTTCGACCATCAAATGAGCTACTTCTACCGACCTTCAACTTCGAATCGAACGATTCAAACTAAAAATCATTCGACTATTCGATAGTCGAAGTAATGTCTCTTTAAAAAATTCTTCGACCCCCTAGTTCGCCACCTAAAACCTACCGAGGCCAATGTTAGCCTATGGGGAAGGTCCCCATAGGCTTCCTAACAATTTTCTGATCGAATGAATATCCTTTGATCGATGGATTAAAATCCTTCGATCGTAGGAATAGCGATAAATCCTTCGACTTCGATATTCGAAGTTGAAGGATTTTACTTAGACGGTCGAATATCGAGGGTTAATAAACCCTCGATATTCGACCCTAGGTAAATGTGCCCCTTAGTCTACAAATAACAGCCCATCATACAGACCAAATCATAGGGATTCGGATTGATTAAATTCAATGTCAACAGTAGTGAAGAGGTGAAGCTAAAGGTGGGAGCAACTGGATCCAATGTTAAGTGGGTCACATATTATAGTAGTAATTTGCAGACTGGGCTGAAACCATTGGGTTTGGGCCGACTTCTGCACAAGGTTACCGGGTAATGGGTGTGTTTGGGTTGAGCTTTTCCTATCGCTCTCCCTTCCCACAACATTACTCTGCCGGCCTCCACCTTTAGAAGCCTCTATTTTCTCACCTAATGGGAATTATCTTATTCTACTTTGCTAAATGACACACTCCGCTGTAGGAATGCTGTGGGTTACCATGGCTACTCTCGTTTGTATACACTATTACTGCAAGATATAAAACTATTAAAAAAAAATGCTAATTGTTTCATTTAATTTTCTTTACATATATTCGTGTATTTTGGTCAACTATTTAATAAGGATCTAGAGGTAATGTGAATAAATTCTATTAATGGGGATTATTTCCTTCCAGAGTATCGGCCACAGGTCGATAAAAAAAAAAGGTTCATTCTGAATTCTATTTGCGGCTGGCGGATTCATCCCACGTCCAATTCCGTTTTCCCATTTTCATACTAATACAGAACACATTAATATTCTCACATAAGCAACGTTTCTCCTTGAGAGAAATAAATTAACCTTTATTTTGCCTCTGTTTTCTGGGACGTGCGCAGTCATTTCATTAGGATTAAATTACTGGGAAACCAGAGAGATTCGGGTCAGAGGGGCATAAACAGAGAAATGAGCTGTTTGTTTACTTACGTGTTCATTCCCAGCTCATTCTCATACGGAAAACCAGAACTGCCTTTAGCGGGTCAAAAAGAGACTTTTATATGAAAAAGGAAGGCCCCGTGGTCCTTCAGTCGTTGTGGACTTCTAATTCCCATCAGAGGGGGTTTGAATCAAAAAAATTACTTAATCACAACTTTTCTTGCAATCTCATTTTGTTTTAAATGTATGAAAAATCTCTACCGGGGGAACTGTAAGTTTTGTTGTACAGGTATAGGATCCTTTATCCGGAAAACCCGATATCCAGAAAGTCTCTCATAGACTGCATTTTCTCCAAATAATCCAAATTTTTAAAAATGTCCTTTTTCCTAAAATTTCCTTTTTCTGTGTAACAATAAAACAGTAGCTTGTACTTGATCCCAACTAAAGGTGGCCATACACGGGCCGATAAAAGCTGCCGACAGACTGTGTCGGCAGCTTATTGGCCCGTGTATGGGGGCCCCCGACGGGCTTCCCCGATCGAGATCTGGCCGAAAGTCGGCCAGATCTCGATCGGATGGGTTTAAAAATCCCGTCGGATCGCGGCCGCATCTGTTCGTTGATGCGGTCCCGCGATCCGACCGCCCGTTTGAGTATGCTAGGATCTGCCCGATATTGCCCACCTCAAGGTGGGCATATCGGAGGGAGATCCGCTCGTTTGGCGACATCGCCAAATGAGCGGATCTATCCATGTATGGGGACCTTTAGATATAATTAATCCTTATTGGAAGCAAAACCAGCCTATTGGGTTTATTTAATGTTTATATAATTTTCTAGAAGACCCAAATTAAGGAAAGATACATTATCCGGAAAACCCCAGGTCCCGAGCATTCTGGATAACAGGTCCCATACCTGTATATTAAAAACTCAACCCAGGAAAAAATGTGATTCTACTTGAATGCTTGAATTACACTTCCCATTAACTTCTATTGCATCTCGACAGGTTGCAGATGGTGAGTTATTACTAAGTGATAAATCTTGAAAATTCGCAGCAAAAACTCTATTTTCTGTCACGAGTTTTTTTTCTCCTGAAAGGCAAATTATAAGCTCCTCAGGGGAGGAGACAGCTGTAAATCATTGAATATTCTCTGGAAAGTGCTTCAGAAAATTTCAGAAAAGGCGAAAAATTCAGAAACGATGAGAATAGTACATTCTGAAACATGCTAAAATTTAACTGACAGAGGAACGGTTATCACCCTGAAAAATTCTGCAATAAATGTGGCTAAAAGCCTTGCACCTTCCTAACTTGTGTTGCCCCAAGTTTGTATATTCCGCTTTTGGACTACCCTTTTAAATTCATTTTGTTTCTTTTTTGTGCTCAACTAATCTGACCAATACACATACAGGTATCTCTTAGTATTCTTAGGAAAATAAAGACAAAGTGGTGTGGAAGAGCACTGGGGCCAGCAAAAAAAAAAAAACTTATAATGATGACTTTTAGGGGCACATTTACTTAGCTCGAGTGAAGGATTAGAAGGAAAAAAACTTTGAATTTCGAATGTTTTTTTGGCTACTTCAACCATCGAATTGGCTTCTTCGACCTTCGACTACGATTTCGAATCGTACGATTCGAACTAAAAATCATTCGACTATTCCACCATTCGATAGTCGAAGTACTGTCTCTTTAAAAAAAACTTTGACTCCCTACTTCGCCATTTAAAACCTACCGAGCATCAATGTTAGCCTTTGGGGAAGGTCCTCATAGGCTTTCCAAGGTTTTTTTGATTGAAGGAATTTTGTTCGATCGATGGATTAAAATCCTTTGAATCGTTTGATTTTTCCTTCAATCGTACGAACGAAGGAAATGCGGTAAATCCTTCGACCTAGTCCTAATTTTGAATTTTTAAAGTCATAACTTTGACTTTTTAAAGTCATAATTATGACATTAAAAGTAATAATTTTGACTATTTAAAGTCATAATTATGAGTTTAAAAAATCGGAAATCATCAGAATAATTTTTTTTGCTGGCCCCAGTGCTCTTCTGTACAGTGGGGTTTGGTATCTGAGCAGTGAAAGAAACCAGTGGTTTGCAGTTGAACTAAAGTGTGTAGGATGGGACCATTAGTGGGTTTGGAATATAGCCATGGTTTATGGTGAGATAGCAAGTTGATGCTCGTGCATTGAATAGAAATTCAGCCTAAAGGCCATTTCAGATGAGATTAAAGGAGAATGACTATTTGCTCTCCTAGATACACCTGAAAAACCAGCTTGAAGGTCAGTTACAATGAGAAATGAAAACATATTTGATTTCCTAGATATTCCTGAAACTATGGTTGAGTAGCAGTTACTGCCACGTGTTTCTATATCTGTTAAGCCAAGGGGGAGCTGTGAACAAAGGTTAATGGGGACTTCATAGTAAAGAAGTAAAAAATGTCTGCAAACTGGGTTAAAGAGTAGAGTGGAGGACTTTGAGGACAGTTTAAGTGCAGCACCAAGGTGGTAGACCCTTTAGGAAAAGGGTAAGGGTGCTAAATTTGGAACAGTGACCATTTTGGTGGGCATCTGCTTATGATTTAGGAACCTGAAATATGGGTATGTGATAAGTAGGAGGAGTCAGTATTAGAGGGGTTTAAATGGAGGTGTGTAAAGCCCCAAAGGGGGTTTCCAGGACAAGTTTGGGAGAAAATCTGATTAGCAGGGTTGTGCCACATTGAGACCATCAAGTACAGCTGCAAAGTGTTTCTGAGTGGTTTAACAATACAAAGGTTTTTATGTATTCTGATATATTTCATTTTACATTTCATAAGCAAATGATGCTGTGTAAGTACTTGTGTCTGTTCACTTATTGTTAGAGGGGTTCTGGTGCTAGGGGAAAGGGATGGATGGAGAGTTTGTGGGTAATTGTATTTTTTGGCAGATAAAAGACACTGACCTGGTATGTAGATACCCCTGCTTGAGTGTTGTTGCTTAGCAATAACTGGTATGTGTGACCCTAGCAACCAGATACCAGTTAACATGTAATTCATCAGAGTGTGCTGAAGACTAGGCATGTACGGGTGCAAGTACACACTCTTCTGGATAGTATCTATATTCAGGTATGGGATCTGTTATCCAGAAACATGGTATCCAGAAAGCTCTGAATTACAGAACGGCCGTCTCCCATAGACTCAATTTTATTCAAATAATCCGAATTAAATGGATTTCCTTTTTTTGTGTAATAATAAAACAGTAGCTTGTACTTGATCCCAACTAAGATATAATTAATCCTTATTTGAAGCAAAACCAGCCTATTGGGTTTTTTAATGGTTACACAATGTTCGAGTTGCCTGTAGTTTCAGACCTGCCAAAACACAGGAATCAGTGGTTTTATAACAATCTTGTAAAAGGTGAGAGTCTTCAGCTCAAGCTGAATTCCTACTGAGAAATATAAACCCTGCAAGCAGCCAAATAAATACAGAGCTCTATGTTACTGGCAGGCACCAGCCAATATCTTTATCATTGATTAAAAGCATGAAATAGCTGCCCGCCACTCACGGCTGGGATTGATCTTTAGAAAAACCTCATAGAAACAGAGAAAAAAGGAAACTAAATAATATTAAGTGCCGGTGCTGGGAAAAAAATTAGGGAATAAATTGCTGGATAGACTTTTGGTCCTTCCTGCTCAGTTTTGATTCAGGAGAAGCCTGAAGTTACCACCACCTCCGAACCAGGTGGTAGCTTCAGGGATCAAGCACTGGCCTGTATCAATTGCCATAGAAAAGTTAGGTTGGGACTGGACTGGTGGGACACTGGGAAAAAACCCAGTGAACCCCGGCCCTCGTGGGCCCCACCATCCCAGACCTGGGACCCTGGAAATAGCTTGAATCTGAAAATACACCATCTAAACCCTGTAGAGTTCACCTGTCGAGAGGTCCCTTGAACTATTTAAAAATGTCAATAGGCTGCATAATAAAAGTTGTAAAACCGCAATCTGTAAGGCAAAGATAAGAAATGAGGAGCACATTGCAGCAGATGCTAAGAATAACCGCAAAACATTTTTAAAGTATATTAATAGTAAAAATATGCGTATTAAGAGTGTGGCTCCTTGAAATAATGGTACATGTATGGTCATTTCTTTTCTTCAGTGTATACAATAGAGTCAGAGCTCCCAGACCCACCTCATAGCTGCACAGTTGGTTCAGCTCAATTTGTGGCTGACTCAGGATATGGTTCATAAAGCTTTACTAAGAGAGCTTAGTTCAGGGTTAAACTGGGTTCTATATCTGATTTTCCCATATTCACTTTGATCTTGTATGGTACCTATTGATTGGAGGAAAGCTGATGTTATACTTATATTTAAAAAGGAATAAGGATCTCAGTAAGTTTGACAGCTGCGGTGGGCAAATTATTTGAGGGCTTGTTTCTTTCAAAAAGTTCTCCTAGTGATTGGCATTATGAGCAGCAATCATCATGACTTTATGAAGGATAGGTCATGTCAGACAAATTTGATTGCTTTTTATGATGAGGTAAGTAAGATGCTGGCAGTGGAGGAGCAATAGATCTATTTGGATTTTGCCAAAGCGTTTGATACTGTGCCCCACAAACGACTGCTTTCTAAACTAAGGTCTGTTGGGCTTAATGAAGTCGTTTGCACGTGGATAGGAAACTGGCTACAGGATCGGGTACAGAGGGTGGTTGTTAATGGGACATTCTCTACTTGGAGTAAGGTTCTTAGTGGGGTCCCTCAGGGCTCGGTATTGGGTCCACTTTTATTTAACTTGTTCATTAATGACTTAGGGGAGGGTGTTGTAAGTAATGTATCAGTGTTTGCAGATGACACAAAACTATCAGCCCAATTAATTCCATCCAGGATGTGGCACTTGCAACAGGATCTTGACAAACTGGCAATCTGGGCAGCTAAGTGGCAAATGAGATTTAATGTTGATAAATATAAAGTCCTGCACCTGGGATGTAACAATATCCACTTATACCCTTAATGGGACTGCACTAGGCAAATCCATAATGGAGACGGAGCTTGGAGTCCTTGTAGATAATAAACTTGTCTGTAGCAAGTAATGCCAGTCAGCAGCATCAAGGGCAAATAAGGTCTTGAGTTGTATTAAATGGGGCAGAGAGTCACGGGGGGAGGGGTCCCACTGTATAGAGCACTGGTAAGGCCCCATCTAGAATATGCCCTACAGTTTTGGTCTCCATCACTCAAACAGGACATTATTGTATTAGAGAGGGGACAGAGAAGGGCAACTAAGCTGGTAAAGGGAAAATCTTAGCTATGAGGAAAGACTGGCCAATATGCTAATTCATCAAAATGCAAAGTTGCGTCTTGGCAGCATAACATTGGTGAAGTTTCGTTAGCGTTAATTCCTCTGCGGGAGCATTTCATAGAGAATTTTCTCTAATGCTCATTTCTGCCTCGCAAAACTTTGTTACTACTCTTACGCTTAGGTCAATATGAATAGGACGGGTACATACAGGTCATATATATATATATGTGTCTTTATTAGAGATGTTGGTGCAAATGCTGGAAAAGGCCACTTATTACAAAGGAAGCAAAATAAAGATAAAATAGATTCCATAATGCCCTAGACATGAGCCCACCCTAAAACAAATGTGGCATGCCCCTCAAATGTTAAAAACATTTTTTAAAACAAAATATTTAACAGTTACAACTTTTAAGCATAATACCACTTTAAAATAGGAAAAATTGGCAGCGTCTTTTTTATGACTTTTCGGCATACAGGTGTAGCGCTATAGTAAAAGTACTGTGGTCAGTTTTATCTACTTTCAGTGTGGGGTAACAAATGAGGCCCACTCTCTCAGGAGTAAGCCCTCGCAATGGGGTGGAGGCAGGGTGTAGTGCAACTGTAACCAGGTGCAATCGCACAATAAATGGGTGCATTAGTTCTTTAATGATTAACCAGAACAGTATATTTATTTAAACATAGCACAGATCAACATAGGAGTATTCAGAACAATCAGATAGCATAAAGGAAGCAAATACTCACAAGGGTTCATGTCAGCAGATGCAGCAGTAATGTGAAAGGTACAACCAGCTTTCAGGATCTCTTTAGTTGGCATCTAGGGGAATTCCTATCATCCCTAGTCT
Source organism: Xenopus laevis (assembly GCF_017654675.1). NCBI lineage: Eukaryota > Metazoa > Chordata > Amphibia > Anura > Pipidae > Xenopus > Xenopus laevis. Next base: position 158,828,177 of record NC_054381.1, read on the forward strand.
CAACACTTTGTCCCTACTTCTGGGCTATTAGTAACCGGGATCTTAATCCCTCTAATGTCTCCTCATTGGAGCTTTGAGCTGCTCAACTACCTAAGCTATCTATCACTCCTAGAGTGATCTATGACACAGTATGCTAATCTATTTACTAGGGCCAATGCTCCAAGGATCACAATACCCATTCCCTTCCAGCCTGCTTGGTTGGGCTAAAGTAATGGTCCCAGACCTCATGGTTCCCAAGACCTTTATACTGCTGCACAGTGCCATCTGGTGTACACTGTGAGAACTACAGGGGTTACATAAGCACAAGGTTCCCATAAGGACCGACTTAGGCGTCCATATTACTAGGGATGTGCCTGTCAATAATGTGTAAAGGTGTCTAAATTTTCACATCCCTACACAGGATATGATGTCACTGACATAAGATTGAGCTTCATCTTATCAGTTCCCCAGGTATAACCCGCTGAAGAAAACTCTGGCCAGAGGGGTAACGTAATGGAAAATTTGCACTTTAGTGATTTTGTGGAGCAATGAGTGTTCGCCTGAGGGAAATTCGCATGGGGAAAGTGCGCAAAACTTTGTTAGTGAATTGTCCTCTACAACTGTTAGTGAATTAGCGATGTCCCTGGTATTTCTGGCAAATCTTAGTAGCGAGGGCCACTTCACGCGTTAGTGAATTTGCCCCTTGGAGTCAAGAAAATTGGAGAGGCTTCAAATGGGGTTTTTGCCTTCCTCTGGATCAACTGGCAGTTAGGCAGGTTATACTGTATATAAGGGTGAATTGTCGCCATCGAACGCTTTGCACACATCGCACCACTTCGCCAGGCACAAATTCACTACCACTACGCTAATTAACTAATATGCAAAGTTGCTCCCGGGCTCCGAATCGCTAGCGTTACTTCGGCAGTTTGAACATTTCATAGCAAAGATGCGTTAGCGAAAATTCGATAGTGATCTTGCCCTTAGGTCAATTTGCATAGGGCGGGTAATTTAAAGTTGTATGGACGTCTTTATTATAAATGTTGGTGTAAATGCTTGAAGTTATCACTTTTTAGTACAAATGTCCAGGGAACCTTAAAGGGATCCTGTCATCGGAAACATGTTTTTTTCAAAACACATCAGTTAATAGTGCTGCTCCAGCAGAATTCTGCACCGAAATCCATTTCTCAAAAGAGCAAACAGATTTTTTTATATTCAATTTTGAAATCTGACATGGGGCTAGACATTTTGTCGATTTCCCAGCTGCCCCTGGTCATGTGACTTGTGCCTGCATTTTAGGAGAGAAATGCTTTCTGGCAGGCTGCTGTTTTCCTTCTCAATGTAACTGAATGTGTCTCAGTGGGACATGGGATTTTACTATTGAGTGTTGTTTTTAGATCTACCAGGCAGCTGTTATCTTGTGTTAGGGAGCTGCCATCTGGTTACCTTCCCATTGTTCTTTTGTTTGGCTGCTGGGGGTGATATCAGTCCAACTTGCAGTACAGCAGTAAAGAGTGATTGAAGTTTATCAGAGCACAAGTCACATGACTGGGGGCAGCTGGGAAATTGACAATATGTCTAGCCCCATGTCAGATTTCAAAATTGAATATAAAAAAATCTGTTTGCTGTTTTGAGAAATGGATTTCAGTGCCGAATTCTGCTGGAGCAGCAATATTAACTGATTCATTTTGAAATTTTTTTTTTGATAGTATCCCTTTAATAAAGACAAGAGAGTTAATATAATGCCCTACACATGAGCCCACTGTAAAATTAATGTTCCATACCACAACGTAACTAGGTGGGGGTGGGCCCTGGTGCAGGCCGTGCATCCGCCCCCCCCTCCGTGCAGATTTTTTTCAGCCCTGCGGAGGTGTGGGCCCTGGTCCAATCGCACCCCCCTGCTCCCCCGGTAGTTACTCCACTTGTTCCATATGTTATGAAATGTCTGGAGAAAACCGGTTACCCAAAAAAGTTTGTTAGGACTTTCGCAGCCAATCCTGCTTAAAAAAAGGAAAAGTCGCCATGGTTTTTTTTTTAACTTTAATGCATTTTCGCCTCACAGGATATGATGTAAGTGACAGAAGATTGAGGAAGATCTAGTTGCTTTATAGCACTTCACCTGGTCTGAGGTGGCGAAGTCAAATCTGGCAAAAGAGGTAACGTTCAGTAAATTACGCACTTTACTGAATTTGCGGAGTAATGACCAAGTCGTCTGGCGATAGAGTGCTCTTTTGCTAGTGAATTGACGCCTGTGCCTGTGAATTGGTGATGTCCCTGCGGATGTGATTTCTGGCAAAAAGTTGCTAGCATTAGCCACTTCGTCCTTTAGTAAATCTGCCCTGTAGACTTAAGGTTGAACTTGATGGATGTGTGTCTTTTTTCAACCTAACTTACTATATTACTATGTTACTGTGTTACTATCTAGAGAAGTCTTTATTTGCAGTGTCTGGAATCAGAATTCTTCGTTTCTATAATTTATTCATGTTGTTAGGTCATTGATATATATATATAAATTAATTGCTATTTTTAAACCCAGTTTTGTGAGGAAGGAAATGGGAGCTAGAGCAGCTATTAAACTGGTTTATTAGAGAAGAAACAAGCTGACAGACGTATCTCAGCGACAAGAAACAATTTGTTTTGCATGCATCTGTTAATTATTAAACCCCCTGAATCGTCAGAGCATTTTGTTTATTTGGGCTGTCTAAGTAAGCCGCCGGGTGCTGATTGCTGATAGGCGCTGTCCCTCAGTATTCACAAATAAATCACCAAATATTCAATTATTTTGCTGTTATTTGGGAGGGAGTTTAGAGAAATGAAATGTGATTTAGAGAATATGTAGCGTATGTAAATTAGCCTGAGCGAAGACCTCTAACGTAGTAGAGCTAGGCATAATTGAACAATAGCACAGCTTCGCTTTGATTGCCGTCGTAACGATAGCGAAGATTCGCCATCGTTCGTCGCCCTGGACGCAACTTTGCATTTTAGTAATTTAGTGTTGTCTGGGCGAATTTTCGCCTGGCAAAGTGTAGCGATGTTTGTGAAGCTGTCGCTGGCAAATTTGCGCAGGTTAGTGAATTTGCCCCTTTGAGTGCTGCCTCTGGTAATCATTCTGTGGCTACTAAAGCAAATAAAGTTCTGTCTTGTATAAAAAAGGGCATTAACTCAAGGGATGAAAACATAATTGTGTCTCTTTATAGGTCCCTGGTGAGGCCTCATCTGGAGTATGGGGGCAGTTTTGGACTCCAGTCCTTAAGAGGGATATAAATGAGCTGGAGAGAGTGCAGAGACTAAGTGCAACTAAACTGGTTAGAGGGAGGGAAGAGTTAAATTATGAGGGGAGACTGACAAGGTTGGGGTTGTTTTCTCTGGGGGAAAAAAGGCGCTTGTGAGGGGACATGATTAGACTTTACAAGTACATTAGAGGACATTATAGACAAATAGCAGGGGACCTTTTTACCCATAAAGAGAATCACGTACCAGAGGCCTCCCCTTCAGACTAGAGGAAAAGAAGTTTCATTTAAAGGAACAGAGTAGGGGGTTCATCACAGTGAGGACAGTGAGGTTGGGGAATGCACTGCCGGGTGATGATTCAGTTAATGACTATAAGAGGGACTTGGATGATTTCTTGGACAGACATAATACAAAGGCTATTGTGATACTAAACTCTATAGTTAGTATAGATATGGGTATATATCATTTATGTGACAGTAGAGAGGGGTGTGTGTATGGGGCTGGGTTTTCATTTGGAGGGGTTGGACTTGATGGACTTTGTCTTTTTTCAACCCAATTTAATTATGTAACTAACTATGTAACTTTATGTAATTGCTATACTGCATGCATGGATGTGATGCAAAATTCCACATTTTTCTGCAGATTCTGAAAAATTTGCCAAAAAAAAATGTCCATACACTTCAATGCATTTGAAGTGAGAAAAAAAAGCCCAATGGCTTTAATGCGTCTCATGAATTTTTCAGCAGTTTCACAAAATTTTTGGTGAAAGGGGGAAGATTCTCTCATCACTATTTATTGACACCACAACCAGAGCCCAATCTATGGATCAGGTGCCACCATGGAAACCTAATACCTCCAGGGCCAAATGTAAAACTGGCGCATTCCAAGGCCACTTGCACAACCTCGCCGTTCACACCCACCCGCTCGCCCATCCCTTAATTACTCTGCTGCTACTGCTGGTGCTGTTTGACAACACTCGGGACTGGTTGGGACATTCAAACAGCCATCAAAATCTTCCACCCAGTCCTCAGTTCCCATGCGCCCAGAACGTGCTATGCCACCCTAGACCCGGGCCTCTTGGCTTGCCCACAAATCCATGCCTAGATGCCTCATCAGATTTGATGGGAAGTACAAGGATGCTAGAATTCTGGGAAATTTAAACTGTGTGAAAAAAGTTATTGGAGATCTTTTACTTTGACCCTGGAAGCAAATTGAGGAGCAACAAGGGACACAATTGAAAGTCCTGTAGTGTTCGGGTCTGGTTGCACTCTACACCTCGGGGTTATTTATTAAAGTCAGAATGCCAAGAACTCAAAAATTCTAGTTTTTTTTAATCATAAAATTAGAATTTTCTGTGGGAAAAAAACCTCAAATCTTTCGGGATTTATTATCCCCTGAGTCTGAATCTGAAAATCCGACATCTCAGAGCTGCCAAGGTTATATGTGTCAGGGGGAGAAGTCCTGAAGATATCCTGATCTGTGCTGGGTTACGTGCAGTAATCTGAAGAGTTTGTGGTTTTTGGGCAAAAATCCTAAAAAATCTGCGTTTTCAGGCGGAAAAATCGAATAATTTTTACAATCCGATTTTTTCAAGTTTTTGCTGCACAGGAAGTTTTCAGGGAACATGAAAAAATCGGTCGAACTTTTTTATCGACAATTATAAGAAGTTTTGTATTTTCATAAATAAGACCTCTTTTGTTGGATTGGAAATCCAGTCAGCAGAGTAGAATGCCGATGGCTATAAGGTAGACTTTTCCTTACCACCCGCTATAGGGCAGAAGGTAACTAGGACTTTGTAGGTAACTAGGACTTTGTCTGGATAACGTGCAAGTTAGGGGATGGGTATGGAATGGGATGCTTCCATAATTCCCTCTGCCCACCCAGCATGAATATGAACCAACGCAGGCAGCTCTGTATTCGGGGTGGGCCGGATTCAGGTCTCTGGGGTTCAGGCAGGTCAGGGCAGATAGCACCACTTTTTTTCAACTTGAATCTTGCCTTCCACTTTATCAAATGAGCCCTATAATTTTTATCTTTACGGTGATTCTTCTCTGCCAGATACTAGCTACTGACTCCTACAGGCTCTGCCATGTTTCTTGTCCTTTGCTTATAGACCCAAGATTTGTATATAGAACATAGACAATCAGGTTCAACCACCAAGGTTCCATTGTTTTCTGGATCCAATACGTGAGGTAAATCCCATACACAACCCAATGGAGCCTACATCTCTTCTTTCTCCCTCGTGCCTGAGCCGGGCTCACAGCTTCACTGAGAAGAAAAAGAAATATATTCCGTTGTGAGAAAAGCAACTGGCTGCAAGTTATTATAGTGTTTTCTGGGCTTGCAATGACAGATACGAAATGAAATCAATTTTTCACACTTAGCAGAGCTCTGCGGACGTTTGATGCTCGGCTTTGCTCTTTATTCGTGAGGAGTTGGAGAAGGTGAAAGTTTATAGAGATGCCAATTTCTTTATTTAATAGACTGATCATTCTATGCAAGTCTATAAGCCTTCTTCTTCAGTCTGCGGCTCCTTCTGCCTGCTCCCTGCCGAGACTCTAATGACAGTTTTGTAGAGTCAATTCGGTAGTCCTCGCTGTTGTTGTATAACCCTAAATTAATATGTTACCCTAAAAGGTCATGAATCCAGAGTTAAAGGCTCATTTACTAACACAAGTTCAATGCATAGACTAAAAACAGATGCAAAGTACCATGCTTTTAATAGACTGACGTGTGCGAACCCTGGAGTTACTGCCCCCATCTGGACCAATTGGTAGCCCCTATGTGCTGCAATTGAGTTGCGCTGAAAATGCCGGAAATGATGCCAGACAGACATGGAATTTACTGCGCCAGATTTGCAACAAAGACCATGGTGATGGCTCTTCAAAAATTGCACTTTGCACACTGCATATAGGTAAATAAACTCACCCTATAATATCATTTGTGCATATTTTTCTACCTGTGGTTGATTTTCCAGTTCTTTCTAGTGTCCTATAGTCATGTCTTCTTATACGTTCCCCTTCTAGAAGTAGAAGTAGACAGGGAAAGAAATGTGAGGTCCCCATCCAAGAACCCTGGAGAGAGAAGTGAAACAATGGGAACCATGTGGATGAAGGAGGCGTTGCTAGTGGTTGCTTGTTCCCACGTTAATCACTCTAGGAGCTAAAACATAATCAATGCCATTTACACCAAGGTGAGAAAAGGGAGACATTTGGACCAGTATTGAAGTATTGAAGAGCCCCATTATTTTTACTTTGGGTGACTGAATAGTGAATCAGTCTCAAAAAATGGACACAATAGAGATGTATTAAGGTCCTTGTGTCCAAACTTGCACCTGCATTTCCACACGTGCCAGTGCTTCGATCTTGCCTCTTCTGATGAGTGGTGCACAACTGCTCTAATGGACGTTGGAGAAACTTGAAGCTATCACCATCCTGAACCTGTTGGTAGCTCGAGGGAATCGGGAACTTTTTGCCCGGGAATCGGGAACTTTTTGCCCGAAACCCAAACACTTTACAGGTGTTCCTCAGGTACCCAACCAAATGCAGGACTCTAAAACAACCCTCAACTAAATGCAACTTGAACCTGATTTGTGATAAACACATTGGACGCAACTATGGTGGAAGTAACTTGCAACTTATGTGGCTGGGATTATGTTGTAATTATGGGGGATACAAAAATGGCATTTGGTCTTAAAGCATGTGCTAAATTGCACTTTGCACACCGCGCATATGGTTTTAAATGACCCCTAACATCTTGGTGCCTGAGATTTTGCAGCTTGCCGAACTTTAGAACATGAGCACTACATACAATAATCTCTCAATCAAATCATCCTTCTAGACCTTCTCACCAAGTCTATTGGCCTCTGTATGGAGCCAACTGATGAGTCTGTCTGGCCAATATCTGGGTGAAACCTGCACAAATTTAAATCGGGCAGGTTTGAAGATCTTTAGGGGGGCCACACATGGGCAGATTAAAGCTGCCTATATCAATCCTTAAAACCGATTCGGGTCTCCCAGATTGATATCTGACCAAGATATCGATCGGGCAGGTTTAATTTTTCTTTGAGATTGAGGACCACATTAGCTAGCGATCAAGTCCTCGTCCCTTTGGTTCCCATTACCTTCATTGTAATCTTATCGTTTACCCCTAGGGCTGCCTTTGTGGGACATATCAGGTTAAGATCCGTTCGTTTGGCGACCTTGCCAAAGCAGCGGATCTTATCTTGTATAGCCACCTTAACTCTGACATCAAATAGATTCTGCCCATGGAATCATTTCTCTTCCCCCTACTTTGAGGATGAATATTCCATTTCAGCGACAGCGTTCACTTGTCTGAATGAGAAATCAGTTACTTTTGCTTCATTAGACTCTTTGGGCTTTAATACTAAGGTAACATAAAATTAACTCCAGAAAATGGAAAAAGAAAATCACATTTACCGAGTGCATTAAAAATAATCCGCCCTGCGTCGGAGTGGGCTGATAAAAAACGTCTACTTAAGAACGGCCGCCGTGTTTAATAGTTGTCCACATCAACTTACTCTCCGACATGCTCTGTCAATATTTATAAAAGCTGACAGATCTGAAATTATGCAAATACGAATTAAATTACTTTAAGTGAGATCAGAAAAAAGTATCTGGCGTTTCAGAACCTCGGAGACTTAATACATCTCTCCTTGTTGGGCAGATCTATATTCATGAAGCGGCTGCCGGAATTAGCAAATCTCTTTCATTTGCTTTTATAGAAAATAAAAAATGTTTAACAGATGTCAGAAGAGTTTAACGTCATGCACTTGGAAGCGACACGTGAAATATGGCGGTAAGTGGCCTCTTAAAGGGACGCGGCTACCAGAAGGCGATAGGATACGTAAAGGAAAAGATGCCTGTTTACTTTCACATGAAACCTGTTGAATTAAAAACAATTATAAAAGAGTTTTAATCTTGTAACTTGGCCATTTCTGTCCAATTCCAATGATGAAGGGCCAACCAATCAGTTTTGAAGCTTCTGATTGGTTACTATGCACCTGTGTTTGGGAAGACTAATTGGAAAGGTTGGTTCACGTTTTAAGTTAACTTTTAGTATGTTATAGAATGCTGAATTCTTAACAACTTTTCAATTAGCCTTTTCAAAGCCATGGAAATTGCGAAGTGCCGGAAGAAGACCCGAAGATTACCGAAGAGAAGAATATGGCGCCCGTGAACTCCGATGCGCTGAGTCTACAATGAGGGGTAAGTAAAGAGTTATGGGCATTTACCCAGGGTAACACCTAGGTTAGGGGGGAGCAGGGAGGGGGGTCTATGTAGGGTAGGGTGTAGGGGATTTTAATAAAAAGGGGTTGGTTCTCCTTTAATGATATATATATATATATATATATATATATATATATATATATATATATATATATATATATATATATATATATAATACACAAAAGCCATGAATATCCTGTAAATGATATCCTTATAAACGGTGAGTTCTGATGTCATCAGTTATAAACGGTGAGTTCTGATGTCATTTCTATCACATGACTCACTGAAACTTGTGTATTATAATAAATAAAGTACCCCCAGTTGTAAAATATGAGGATATTAGAAGTTACCTCGGAGTTCCATGACCTGTATAAAAACACTCGGCCTTCGGCCTCATACTTTTATATGGTCATGAAACTCCTCGGTAACTTATAATATCCTTATATTTTACAAGAGGGGGTACTTTATTCACTATATATTGATATTGATATTTTAGTGCCAGTCCACTGAGAACATCACAAGTAGTGATGGGTGAATCTGTCCCATTTTGCCAAAAAATGTGCAAAACTCCGAAAAAATTCACTAAACAGCAAAAAATGTGTCCAAATGCATTTAAGTCAATGGGCGTGAAAATTATTTTAACATGCAACAATTTTTACACATGCGTCATTTTTGTTGCATCAAATTTTTGTGAATTTTTGCAGCAACAATTCGCAGGTGGCGAAATGAGGAAATTCTAAGCGAATCCATGCCGGGGCGAATAAATCCGCCCATCACTAATCATAAGCTCATTGACAAAGAGCATTGTTGTTGGTTGGTCGGATGGGTGGTTGTGCCAGTGCAAATGTCATTGGTGAGACTGAGTAGAAGCAGAGGAGATGGGCAACATAACAACATTCATGAAAGTGCAGAAGAAGTTGGAGGCCAGTGGGGATAGACAAAGGCTTATCTCCAGGAACTTCACGTGTTTCCACTACTCCAAAGCCAAAGAAGAGAATTGACCCATTATTATTATTCTATCTGGCTGATGCTGAACCTGGAACACAAAGATCACACAACAAAGGATTCCAAGCTCCAAAAACAAAAGGCTGCTCCATCACAAAAGCCAAATTTAATATCAATGTGACGGCGGCTCTCACAGAAAGAAGCAATTGTATTACTGAGGAGCTCGTTTTCCTCAGTATAATGTCCCATCTCCTATATAATGAAATAACACTTGTTCCTTATCTGCCTCGCGCAGCTCTCCATTGTTCCCCAATAAGGCACTTGTATGGGTTATTTATTAGTGGTAGTGAATGGGCCAGACTGGGATGGTACAATGAAAAATGACAAAGAGATTGTGATTACATACAATTCGGAGGAATGCGGGGTGCGTGCCGAGCTTCCATTCTGGGAAGGGGAAGGTGCTTATTAGAGAGACCGGGGGTGGGTGTTTTATTCATTACTTTTTTGGGCAGAAAGCAGCATTTTTGCACATTACCGTCTCCAAATGAGAATGTTTGGGAAATGTTATGAAACCAGTTAGTGGCGAGATCTATAATCTTATTAATTTGCATGTTAAGTATTTGGAAGCTCAGCCTCACTCTTAAATGATGCAGCGGAGTCGGCACAGCTGTTGATAAATGCTGTCACTATGTTATCCGAGGTGCCGGGGGGTTTGTGCTGAACTCTCTGTTCCTTATGGAATCTGAAACATGTTATCGACAAATTTAACATCTCATTTAAGGATCATAAGGCTCATTTAGAAAGAAAGTGTAAAGGGCACTAATCAGATGCAAAGAGCCATGTTTTTTTACCCTCAGCATCCATTTGTGACTAATGCGCCAATATGGGTGCAAACGAGCACCTGCATTTTACAAAGTGGCCGCCACTTCCAGCACACAAATGTCACTAATGCCAACAATATAACAATAGGGCCCAATTTGCATGGTGCAAGCCAGTTGCACATATGAGCTCTAACCACTAGCACAGAGCTGGAATTACCCACCAGGCCCAGGATGGTTCCCTGGTTCCCACTTGATCATATTATCAGAGAGGGCTGAAAGGGGAATTGACAATATATTAGGTACATGTATGTTAATAGGGTCAATGCATGGGCAGTTTTGAGTCCATTTTAGCAGTTTGCATCTGCCGTAACATTTGTAAATGACCCCTTGTGCCTCCCGAATAAACAACATTTGCTTGTATCTCTTACTGATGCCATCATCTCTACTTCCTCTCTGGCAAGCAACAACAGTACTGCCTCACTTTATGGCAGGGATTCTAGACATACCAAGATAATCAAAGCATTTGTCACATCAAACACATGAGGCACAAGTTGCATTGGTGTTCATTTGGGCATTCCAGAGCTTGCATGGCACAAACTCATGGTTTTGCTGGTACAAATTTGGGTGCTACGCTTCACCCTATGCAGCAAATTGGCCACCAGTGTGCATATACTGTAGGTACACACAAATTAGTGGAAAGCAGTTTGATGGGTGTAATTCTGCAGGCATTTTAGCACCTAGCAATTGTAAATGGGCCTGGTTCTAAATTACAAGTGACTGTTATGCTATACAATTCATCAAGTGATTCCTGTTGTGAGTTATACAAGATAGAGTATTTCAGGTGCCCCAGTGTATGGAAGTGAACTTCATGCAAAGAGTGTCTTGAAGTGTCTATGTCAACTATGGCCCATCCTCAGCTCACCCTATCGCACCGTTAGCATGCCCCAGTAAAGCCCCAGCCACGTGACCCCAGCCCTGCCTGAGTTAAGATCTTTTGCGATATCAAAAAATTGTGGGGGAAAGTTTATCCTGTGCTCCATCTGGAGTTGAGAAGATAGAGTGGCCCACAATGATTCCACTTTTCCATTCCCTATATAATATATTGTCTAGTGGTTGTCTTCCTTGCAGAGGTATCCAGTGGTGCTGCGGTTTTTAGAAATATTGAGGTAATCACTGATGTCATAGATGATTTCAAAGAATTTTAAGGTTTAAAGGGTTACTAGGCAACCTTCTTTTCCCATGGTGTGACCTTGTTAGCAAACTGTCTCTTTGCTTAGCAATGACAGACCAAAAACAACAGCCTTGTTAAACCCCTAAGCCCCCTCCAAGTCATCCTTCCTAATACCCCTGGATACTCCTGTCCTGTCTGCTACACCTGGACATAAAAAGGAGAGACGTGCCATGGTTGGTGCTGCCATCTGGAAACCCAGGATGTCCTCTTCCCAATGATCTGAGAAAGTGCCAGGAGCATGTCCAGGTCAAGCTGATCAGGACCAGGTCCATAACTGCAAAGAGGAAATCATCCAAGCAATCCCACTATGCAACTCTGCTTTTTATGCCCAGGTAAATCAAATGGGCAGTATTGGACATACCCAGTGGGGCAGTTTGGGCGGGAAAAGGGGAGGAATCTTGTTGGACCTATGGTTTGAAAAATGCTTTAATTCTCTTTTTATAATGTTTTAATTGTTCTATGTGAAACCATCAATTATATCTTCACCTAGATGACTTCATATAGATGTCACTTGGCTTTCTGAATGATGTCAACCTCTAATGGCCCAATCACCTGAAAATTCTCTAAAAACTCTAAAAATGCTTTCACTGTCCTTTTATAATGTTTGAATTGTTCAATGTGAAGCCATCTGAGATTGCATCAATGAAACCATCATATAGATGACTTCACATAGATGTCACATGGCTTTCTGAATGATGTCAACCCCCTAATGGCCCAATCTCCTGAAAATTCACTAGAAAATCTAAAAATGCTTTTACTATCATTTTATAATGTTTGAATTGTTCTATGTGAAGTCATCGGAGTTGTCATCAATGAAATCTTCACCCAGATGACTTCACGTAGACGTCACTTGGCTTTCTGAAAAATGTCAACCTCTAATGGCTCAATCTCTTGAAAATTCTCTAAAAACTCTAAAATGCTTTCATAATGTTTGAATTGTTCTATGTGAAACCATCAGAGACGTCATCAATGGAACCATCACTTAGTTGACTTCTCACAGATGTGATGGGGAAAGGGAGGACTCTTGGGCCAATGGTCTTTTTATAATGTTTTAATTGTTCTATGTGAAACCATCAATTATATCATCACGTAGATGACTTCATATAGATTTCACTTGGCTTTCTGAATGATGTCCACCTCTAATGGCCCAGTATCCTGAAAATTCTCTAAAAACTCTAAAAATGCTTTCATTGTCCTTTGATAAATGTTTGAATTGTTCCATGTGAAGCCATCAGAGATGTCATCAATGAAACCATCACCTAGATGACTTCACATTGAATTCACTTGGCTTTCTGAACGATGTTGACATCTAATAGCCCAATTTCCTGTACTTTTATACTGAGCCCCGTCTATACTTTTTTACGGGAACCCAGTGAATATCTTAAAAAATGTGATACCGGAACTTCCAGCTCTGAAATCTTTTTTTCATTTATTATAGTTTTTCAAAGCCAATCTCACTCAATGACATCCAATAACTTGCAACTTTAAACTCTTCTTGTACGAAATGAATGGCTTCCAGCCCCTTAATGCAATCGCTTGCTGTCACCTTGCCGCGCAACTGTCAGCCAGATACAAGGTTTTTCAACTCAACATTTTCTCCTTTCAAAACTCTTTTGCTCAAACCTCGAACGACAAATTAGTTCCAGGGAAATCAATGCGAGATATTGACCAGGGCTTGGAAGCTATAATTGGTCAATGTATAGTAATGCAGGCTGGGACCAAGGAAATGACTGAAAGTCTCTGATAACCATTTCAGAAATATTATGCATAAAGCAACTTTTTTTTTTATTCCGTTTTTTCCCCCCGTTCCGAATGAAATTTTAATAGAAATTTAATAGAAATTGTAGGCATATGGCGGAGAAAGGCTGGTCTTTCATAAAAAAGCAGCTGTCTAATCTCTGGAAAATATTTTTCATACAATTCATATTTCTCAGGGCAAAAGAACATATGTTTTATTGTCCATTGCTATTTAAACATGAATAATGCAAATTTAACTTTCAAACATTAAGCAAATTTTAGGATACAGCAAAAAAAAAAAAAAATCTTTATGCGCAGAAAACCAATTACCTTTATTTTTTAATGGAAACATTAAACTTCCTGCAAAGTTAAATCGCTTTTATCGCTCTCATTACACAGTTATTTAACTCCTGGATATTTCAGCACAAGGAAATAGAGTCTGGAACATATTTCAGCAGAATATAATCTCTGTGGGGGAAAAGGATAACAGCGCTACATATGAAATTGCAGAACTTCATGAATAGTTTATCTGCAGAGAACAGTGATTTCCAATCTCGGATAAAACTCAGGACTGTTATGAAAATAGATTGATACTTATTATGCTGCTCCCGTATCAGTCGCGTCTTGTACCTTCCACTGACACCAGCCCCGCAGCACGTCAACTATTCCACTAAATTCATTCCATATTCCATAATCTATATATATATATAGCATAATAACATCTCCCACTCTCCTCATGTACTGCAGCCTAAGTAATACAACTCTGAGAATCACTCATGTAATATAAGGGATAATGTACCCCCTACAGTAAATGATAAGGATATTAGAAGTCACTAAGGGGTTGTTCTGTGACCATATAAAGGCACAAGGCTGCAGGCTGAGTTATACAGGGAACTCTGAGTATCACTCATGTATTATAAGGGATAATGTACCCCCTACTGTAAATGATAAGGATATTAGAAGTCCCTGAGGGGTTGTTCTGTGACCATATAAAGGCACAAGGCTGCATGCTGAGTTATACAGGGAACTCTGAGTATCACTCATGTATTATAAGGGATAATGTACCCCCTACTGTAAATGATAAGGATATTAGAAGTCACTGAGGGGTTGTTCTGTGACCATATAAAGGCACAAGGCTGCAGGCTGAGTTATACAGGGAACTCTGAGTATCACTCATGTATTGTAAGGGATAATGTACCCCCTACTGTAAATTATAAGGATATTAGAAGTCACTGAGGGGTTGGTCTGTGACCATATAAAGGCACAAGGCTGCAGGCTGAGTTATACAGGGAACTCTGAGTATCACTCATGTATTATAAGGGATAATGTACCCCCTACTGTAAATGATAAGGATATTAGAAGTCACTGAGGGGTTGTTCTGTGACCATATAAAGGCACAAGGCTGCAGGCTGAGTTATACAGGGAACTCTGAGTATCACTCATGTATTGTAAGGGATAATGTACCCCCTACTGTAAATTATAAGGATATTAGAAGTCACTGAGGGGTTGGTCTGTGACCATATAAAGGCACAAGGCTGCAGGCTGAGTTATACAGGGAACTCTGAGTATCACTCGTGTATTATAAGGGATAATGTACCCCCTACTGTAAATGATAAGGATATTAGAAGTCACTGAGGGGTTGTTCTGTGACCATATAAAGGCACAAGGCTGCAGGCTGAGTTATACAGGGAACTCTGAGTATTACTCATGTATTATAAGGGATAATGTACCCCCTACTGTAAATTATAAGGATATTAGAAGTCACTGAGGGGTTGTTCTGTGACCATATAAAGGCACAAGGCTGCAGGCTGAGTTATACAGGGAACTCTGAGTATTACTCATGTATTATAAGGGATAATGTACCCCCTACTGTAAATGATAAGGATATTAGAAGTCACTGAGGGGTTTTTCTGTGACCATATAAAGGCACAAGGCTACAGGCTGAGTCATACAGGGAACTCTGAGTATCACTTATACTAGAACACAACTTAATAGGGGATTTTGGACAGTTGCAGGACCCCTCTTTCCCAGGCACCACTGCAGCCACAGGAAGTGTGTTCCCCTTATTGTTACTCCTCTGGATTTATTTAACATCCTCAAAAAATGTATGGAGTTTTTTTAATTGTAATTATAATCCCCTGATTATATTACAACCTGATTCATTATCCAAACAGGCTTCAGTTGGGCCCCTCCAGCGGAAGGCAATGTAACAATTACAATAGGGATCTTAACTAAACCTCCCAGGGGATATTATAACATTCATCTCCTCTTCCAATCAATTCTAAATGAGCACTTATCCATTATTTATTAGAGCTATGATTTATTAGGGACGTGTCACTCTGTTACATACTGGGGCAGAAACATTTGCGCTTCATGAATAAATAATAGTAATAATAATAATAATGATATCAGGATCCAGTACTGCAGTGCGGTGGATCTGGCTGGAATTCACTGCAAACAACTGAGTTAAACAGGAATCACATCTGCTCATCTGGCTAATAATAGGAGCCTGTAATGTAATATCTCTGGCAGCTTTATTATCCTTATATTACTCAGCACTTTGCAGAGACTGTACAGCTAGTGGAGCTTACAATCTAATTAACCTATGGCACAGAAACAAGGGCAAGTTTAACCTGGAGCCAAGTGAATACTGTTATGGACGGTACAAAGAAACCCAAATAACAGCAGAACATACCTGCTCAGTACAGGTGCTGCCTTGGTCACAATCAAATTCAAGACTCAAGTGAAATTATGTATTTCTAACAATTTCACATTTTTCTAATGGATACCAAAAGCAAAACTACAGCCTTCTCTGGTATGAAGACTATAGACTGTACGGTCTGAGGGCTTCTACTTGCTACATATTTATGACTCATTATTGTGTAGTTATATTTGGAAAACCTGTTTACATAATGAATAAAACAAACACAAGTTTGGTATGAAAACTCTCTGCTGTGAATATGAATGTAGAGTAGTGTTATATTGTTTAAACGTGTAAGTGTCAGGCTTTGATCCTGGAACCTTTGCTGGTTGCTCTCGCTAAGCCAGGGGAGCAGCAAGCGAGTGGTAATGTCGGGATCCAGAAGATCTGGCTCAAGCTGAGCCGACATCTCCCCAGGCCTGTGCTTCCACTCCGGCGCTTGTTGCAGGTTCGAGCGCGTGTCCTGATGCGCGCGTGTGTTTGGACGCGGGCGCGCATTTACGTGCGCGCGTCGCTGACGCGGGCGCGCGTTCTGACGCGGGCGCGCGCTCTGACGCGGGCGCGCATTCACGTGCGCACGCGTTCTGACGCAGGCGCGCATTCTGACGCCAACATGCGTCCTGGGGTTAAAAGGTCACTCCGACCTAGGCCCAGTGCGAGGTGATCGTCTTACTGACACTGAGCGTTTATTATTGATGTTATTCTGATTTCGACCACGGCTTGTTACTGACTACTCTTCTGATTATCCCTGGATTCTTGTATTGCTCGTCTGACTTCGACCTTGGCTTTTCTGACTACTCTTCTGGATTTCCCTCAACTGGTTCCTGCTTATTGATCCTTTCCTGTGTATGACCCGGCCTGTTCCAGACTTCGCTTCGTCTCCTGCAGATAAGTGCTAGCCCTTATTACGAACTGTTATTTCTGTGGGCTCATCTAGCACTCCTGCTATTCCTTATCTGGGAACGTCCTGTCTCAACCCTCAGGGCGCAACTCAGTGGGAAGCGTGGGGGAGGCTCTTACCTTCGGACTCGCCTCGACTCCTGACAGGTAATCTCCTTTGCACCTGTATCCCTGGCTTTGCTACCTTTCCCCCAAAATCCTTATTTGTGGTTTGGGGTCAGCCAATAAGGGCTGACCCTGCCCTATTTAAACCCAGCCCTCCTCACAGTTGGTGCCTGAGCAGTGGCCTTCCAGAGAATTGTGGCTTGCACCTAGCTCTGGTTCCCTGCTCCAGCCTGTACCTAATACCTAGATCCTTGTACCTTTCCTTGCCTAGTCTGAACACTGCTCTGTACCTTCCTCTGACCCTTGCCTTGTCTGCCTTGCTATCCTGTCTAGTCCTGTTCCAGTCCTGCTCCTGCTCCAGTCCTGCTTCTGTTCTATGCCCGCTCCGTCCTGTCCAGTTCTGTTCTAGGTCCTGTCCTGCACTGTTATTCACCTACTCCTGAACTGTTCCTGATTCTACTTTCTTTGTCGGCAAGTCCTGTTCAAGCCAACTCTGACTTATCACTCTGATACTGTCCTTCCGCTCCGTGACCTGCCCTTACAGCCCCTGCCTTAAGGACTCACCCTTATCACCTCTGCCTCCATGGCACCCCTAACAATTCTTGACAATTTGAGAGTCCACTTTCTTCTTACAAAAAAGCTTAGTTAAAAGGGGCTTTATAGATCATCACATATTCTGTTCATTACTCTAATGCTTTCCTGGGATTTGAACCAGAGACCTTTTGTTTCAGACTCCAAAGTGCCAAAGATCCACATGAAAAGCATCTAAAGCAGGGGTCCCCAAATTTTTTTTTACCCATGAGCCAGATTCAAGTAAAAAAATAATTGGGAAGTGTTATGTTTTGGGTAGCCGAGAATGAGTCGAGTATAACAGTATGCATTTTAAAACAATATTATAAATTCTTCACATAACAAAGTCCTTGGTCCATGCAGATAGTTATCTGATTCTCTCAGTACGCTTTATAGGTTCACTTTCTTCAGGCCTATTGCAGTTGACATCAGGAGTAGGAACATGTCCTTCATCAAATGGAGCTTCTCCAAAGTCATTTCTAACAGGAGCAAGACGACTTGCATTCCATATGCGTCCATCAGACAGTTCATATGTGTATGGTCCTCGCTGGTGTCTCACTTCAAGTGGTGTAGTAAATTTAGATTGTCCTTGTTTCAGTACTCCTGGTTTCTTAATTCTGACTAAAGATCCAGCCTGAAAGCGCACTTCTCTTGCACCACGTTTTTTGTCAGTATAAGCCTTGCATTTGGCTTGGTGACGTTTCACGTCAGCAGCAGATGATTTTGTAGGCACAGTTTTTTGTGGAAGTTTGATGTCTGCAACATGTAACTTAGTGCGCATCTGTCTGCCATGTAATAATTCAGCAGGAGATGATTGGGTTGTTGCATGGCGCATTGCTCTGTAGTTATGTAGGAACTGAGTTGTAAATACTTTCCAAGATTTCCCAGTAAGATTTGCTGTCTGTAGTGTTTCTTTCAGACTTCTGTTGAATCACTCAATTTCTCCATTTGGATGCACAGGTTGAGAATTGACCTGCACTAACTACCCTGAACCAAGCCTGAGCGACTGAGGCAATATGCCTTATAAACCCATGTTTGCCATGGTGCAGCTCCTCTTCATTTCCTTCAGTTCTGATTGGGTTTTGGCCAGAATAAACAGACCATTCATAAGGCAACCATTGGATGCACAGGTAAACAATTGGCCTACACTAACTAACCTGAACCCAACCTGAGCCTCTGTGCCTTATAAACCCATGCCCAAATGTCACCAAAGGGGCTTGGCGGAAAATGATAAAAGGTAATGGCCAGCCAATGTCAGACTGTGCCAGGTACACTGGGTAGAATTAGAATCCCCACCTACCTGGATGGGTTATTTGATCAGCCCAAACCCAGCCGACCTCTGGGTTTCAGCCTGGCCTGTGCATTATCCATCAGTGGGTCTATCAGTCTCTGATAACCATAGAGTACTGGGAAGTGTATGACCACCTTTAGTCACTCAAGCAGACCCAGCCTTATAATTATTCTAAAATAAAAACTGAGATAGTTTCTTGAAAAATCCTCAATTGTGATTGAAAATAAATGTAATTAGAGCCAATAATTGACTAATCCCAATGAAGGAAAAATCTGTCTTTCAGTCGCATCCCTGTGTGCTTCTCGTGTGGACAGCGTTGAAAACCACATTCATTACAAAAAGCAAGAAAGAAAAAACAAAACAAACAAACAAGATCTTAGGGATATTTCCTTAAATTTACAAAGTATAATTTACAGTATGTAGAATCTCAATGAAACCTGGGAAAAGAGAAGTTCTCATCTCTGTCCAGATTTTCTTGTGTTTGAAGCTCACTGTTTAGATCGGTGCTTCTGTCTCTAGATTATGTGAGAAAATTCCCAGCAGTATTTCTTAAACACAAAAGATGGGGGAGTTCTTAGATCGGATCTTCTTCCATTGCCTTGGGCTAAATTCTCTTCATTTCCAGGATTTAGAACAGTGATTAGCACCATAAACACGACACTGGCGAGGAGAAACCAGAAACCAATGTTATGTTGGAAAATTATATTGGATTTTCCGTGGACATTGTGTGGAGCACAAACTTATTATCTTAAATCTCTTTTTAATGGGACCTTGTTCTAGAGAAGATTAGAAAACACAAGATACAGTATAAGGACAAATTTAGAATGTTTTTTTGTTCCACTTGGGTGTTGGTTCAGTAATCGGATATTTTGATCCGTATGGAAATGCGGGTTTGTCTGTCAGTGCAGCGAGCGCCACGAGGTGTTAGGGAAATAAATTTAAGATGACTTAGCACAATCCTCTATTTCAGTCTAGCGGTAGCTTTCTTTAATGTGTGAATGTAACATTTGGGCATAAATGTGTGTGCGGCATCAAATATCCATCTGTCAGCAACATTCTAAAAGTAAAATTGAATAAAATATTCTAAAAAAAAAAAAAGCAATAATACTTAAAGCAGAACTCCACCCTAAATACTGCTATTTACACAAAGAAGAAAGAAAATACAATTCTATGTTATTTTCCAATATACAGTCATTACATATAATCAATGTTTTTAAAGTTACAGTATTTGAAGCCATTGAAAATTATCAATGAATTGAGATTGGAAAGTTGCTCAGAATTATATTATCCTTCATAATGGAGAAAGAAGTTGATAGATATCACCACGGGTATGGTCCATGTCCACCGTGGACTCATCATGTCTTTGGTTAAAGAACAAATAACTATTTAATGAATTTGTTTGCAGAAGGCTCTCTGGGATGCTGGAAATGCATTGTATTGAACATGAGCTAGATCAGGGGTCCCCAATCTTTTTTACCCATGAGCCACATAAAAAAGAGTTGGGGAGCAACACAAGCATGGAAAAAGTTCCAGGGGGTGCCAAATGAGGGATGCAATGGGCTAAAACAGCAAACAGTAGCATTTCAGTTATGGTTTGCAAAATCCAACTGATTCAGATTGGACTGGCCTAATAGAGCACCAGAAGATCTCTTAGTGGACCCCAGCCCAGAAGAAGTCCATCCTTAGTCCATCATTGGACTATATCAGGTTTCTTACCCTTTCTTCCTGGTGGATGCAGATACAGCTATAAGGTTTGTGACCCAAAAATTGTGTTCTAATCACATTTTAATAGCTATTTTCTATTGTAAGAAATGCATGAAAGAGGATATAGAGGACCTTACCTAAGCAGCATGGGGATCCAAAGGTAGGTTCCCAATGCTGCTTATAGTTAGAATCAATGGTATTAGAATCGTTGGACTAAATATAAATCTATACCATTTGCCCCTATCTATAGGTAATTGCAGTGAGGTTGGGTTCAGGCTGATGGGTTCCCTAGGAAATTCAGTCCAACACTGTACATATTCATTGGGACCTTTCAGCTCATTTATTAGTTTAGTCAACTGAACAAATAGTGAGCGCTTGGGGTTTCATTAGGGATGCACCTAATCCAGGATTTTGATAAATCTGAGCCTTTTTCAGAAGCCAAACTAAATCTGGACTCTAATAAAATTAGAAAATTTTTGCTATGCATTTTTTTTACATCCTAGTGCTAGTTATAAAATGCAAATTAGGGTTTGGATTTGGTTCTGCTGAATCCTGAAGATTTGAGATTTGGCCAAATGCCCAAAATAAGGATTTTTGCACAACTAGTTTTCATGTAGAGGAACTTTGCTCCCCTTTATTGTCTGGTTAAAGCCAACTTCTACTGTCGCTGTTCCTGACCCACTATTTCCAGTTTCCTTGAGAACATTATGGATTATTATTATCCCTGTAATTTAAAGGACAAGGATAGCCACACTCACAGGAGGGAGGGGTTGCCAATATCTAACCCCAGACCCCCAGAAAAGAATGTACTCTCCCCCAGAACTTTTTAGCCTAGAGCCCTAAAGCCATTTTACTCTTTCGGCACACTTAGACTTGTACCTTCCAATTAATTCTGGAAAAGCCTTGTTTATATGGTTATAGCTTTACAAAACATACATGTGATTTGGGGGGCAGAGTATTTGGTGAAACTAATCATGACTGGTCCCATAGCCCTATCTAAACCCTGCAGTCCTGCTGCACATTCCAAGGCACCGATGTTTCCAGCACAGAAAGAATCCAAAAGCCATTGCTCTCAGAAGAAGATTTAATGGTTTAATGAAATACAGATGTAGGAGCACTAAACTCATCCCGCTGACAGAAGTTAATGCCCAGAGCAAACACATAAACTTGCAAATCGTTGCCGTTAAAAGTCATAAAAAGCCACTAAAAAACAAATGGAATTGATTTTTTTAAAGGGCGCGATATTGGAACCGCGCGCTCGGGTTATTTAATTGGCTGTGTAACGAGACGAATGTGGTGCATTTATTTGTTATGAATGGGACTAAGAGCAGCGCACGTCTTGTTGTGGCTAAAGGTTATTTTTAAGGGGGAAATCTCTGTACTGTATAAAATAGAGTTGAGGGACCCATAGGGTTAATAAATCCTAAATCCCTACAGGTTCAGTTCGCTTGAGCTTGATGAGCAAAAGGGAATTATCTAAGGAAGTTCATTTGCATATGGATGCTATTGGCTAGCAGGAAAGGTGACCACTTCCTGCCTCACTTTGATATGGTGCTGAGAAAGGAGTGGCACTTCCTCTTTGCCTTCCACTTTAAGAACAGGGTGTGTGTCTGTTTGGGGCTTGGGCATGTGTCCAGTTAAACTTGGGGTACAGGGCCCTGTGAATGAGGCATTAAATAGTGGCAGGTGTAGCTCCCGTATCAGTACACTCTATTAGGAAAATTTAGAAAAGCACAAAGTGGCTGTTTCTAGCGAAAATATGCCAAAACAACATTGCGCAGGGACATCGCCAATTTACTAAAAGACATAGAGGACAATTCACTAGTGAAAAAGCTCAGCACTAAAGAAGTTTCGCACCCTTCCACCAGGCGAATTTTCCCTTGAATAATCGTTACTCCGCAAATTCATCGAAACTTTCCAATACATTACCCCCTTTGCCAGAATCTGTATAACCTGTCAAATTGATATGGTGAAGTTACATCCAGGGCCGTATTTATATATAGGCCCTCGAGGGCCTATGCCTAGGACAGCATGGTTTTGGGGGTGGCCCTAGGGGTGCCTATTTTTTTTTTAAAAAAAAAAAACCCTCCCCACCCTCCGCCACAGATTTCCATAGGAAATCCGGTGACGGAGCTGAGGGGGTGAGGGGTAAGAGGAAGACTGTGGAAGTGACGTCACCTGCATGGCTCGCTGACATTAATGTCATTAATGCGTCACGTAGCGTCAGCACACACGGCTCGTGACATCAGCCTGAAGTCTATGGGGAAATGTCCTTTCCGTAATTTGGATGTGTCCGACCAACAATGCTGTAATAGTTCTGGTAATATCTAAACCAAGAAATATATTCCTCCCCTTCCTCCTATTGGTTTCCTTAGCTCATAACAAGGTTACAGATATATAGAAACATTGGGGTAACAGTCACCCTGCTATAGTTCCAGGGGTACCCAGGGCACAAATAAACACTCACCCCAAATCTCCCCCTAACTGACCTTCAGGCTGGGCCCCCTTAGCTCATAACAAGGTTACAGATATATAGAAACATTGGGGTGTCACCCTGCTATAGTTCCAGGGGTACCCAGGGTACAAATAAACACTCACCCTAAATCTCCCCCCTAACTGACCTTCAGACTGGGCCCCCTTAGCTCATAACAAGGTTACAGATATATAGAAACATTGGGGTAACAGTCACCCTGCTATAGTTCCAGGGGTACCCAGGGCACAAATAAGCACTCACCCCAAATCTCCCCCTAACTGACCTTCAGACTGGACCTCCTTAGCTAATAACAAGGTTACAGATATATAGAAACATTGGGGTGTCACCCTGCTATAGTTCCAGGGGTACCCAGGGTACAAATAATCACTCACCCCAAATCTCACCCTAACTGTCCTACGGATTGATCTATCTATCTTTAGCCATATATCAATATACTGTATCTGTCTGTCTATCTGTTATGTTTAGCATCCTTAATTTACTTAATTACAAAACTAAACTTCCTATCCTTAAATGACAAATACATACTGGGCACAGCCTTGCCAGGTTTACAGAATAATTACTGTCCATTCCAAGTGCAATTTACTAGATATAAACAGCAAGAAGATGAATAGTGACACTGTGGTAGCGAGTTCCAGGGTTATTAGACATACTGTATGGACTGTATCCTGTGGAACTAGAAGGCGCCGCAGTCGTTTCCCTCTGTGCAATTAAAACTGTAACCGAACCTTGATCTGCTGCATTGACTTGTGTTGTTGAAATCATCAGAAGACTTTTGTTCGCACAAAATTTCAGCAAAGTCACTGAACTCTCAAAACCCAATTTGTGCAAGCAGTGTTAAAGCTCCCAAAAGTTAATTATAATTTTAATTAGAAATCTTGTGAGGGAAAGAAGAGCATGCTGGATCATGTTCAAAACTTCCCAGCGACACCAACGTTGTTGTTATTTATTTATTTTTTAATACGTAGAACTAATTAGATTTGTCTTTTCAACTGCAGTTGGGTCATTTGTTTCAGACTCCACATTTTAAAGATCCACATGATCTGGGTCCCGAAACGTTTTTACCAGTGAGCCACATTCAAATATAAAAAGAGTTGGGGAGCAACACAGACATGGAAATAGTTCTATGGGGTGCCAAATAAGGGCTGAGATTGGCTACTTGCTAGGCTCTATGTTGGCTGCCAGTCTACAGGAGGCTCTTTTTTCAGTAACCCTGGTTTCTATACAACTAAAACTTGTCTCCAAGACTGGAATTCAAAAATACTCCTGCTTTGATGCCACTGGGAGCAACATCCAAGGGGTTGGGGAGTAAGATGTTGCTTATGAGCCACTGGTTGATGATCACCGATCTAAAGGGTTGGAAACTTCATGGGTGGATGTAGCTCACCCCATGGGGCATATTTACTAAACAGCATAGTGGCAAATGCTAGCGACTTTTCGCCATCCTTGCCATCCCCAGGAACATCGTCAATTTACTAACAGGCGCAGACGCCAATTCGCTAACAGAACAGACCATCACTATCGGTCATTTGCACTCTATAGCCAGGCAACATTTCGTTCCAGGGGAACAGACGCTACTCCGCAAATTCACTTAAATACGGATTTTACTGAATTGGAGAAAAGGACTTAACCTCCAGGGCTGTATCAATGAATCCAAGAAGACATATCCAAATGGTTTAAAAAGGCAATATTTATTCACAACCATGCCCCAAATGTCAATTAAAAACAAATATAAAAACAAGGTGCAGCTTATGTTAGGAGGGATCCCTCTGTTTTAAATCATTTGACCCCACCACCCGCTTTATGTAAAGCGGGTTAGAGGAACCAATGATATATATAGTGATAATAGCTGTGGAACAGACTCCTGGGTCTGTGAAACAATTACTTATAAGCAATTGGGCACACCTCTATGCCACTGGTTATGACCAATAATTAATTATCACACAGCTGATAGAATAACATGCAACACAGTAGGCGATCTTAGATATAGCAAAGCGTGGAACATGGGCACTGCCCAAATTATTATTAAAACATAAGATCTTGGAGAGGGGCCCCTTCTCCCAAGTACCGCACCAGCCCCTCTCCGAGATCTTATGCTCACAGGCTTCTTAAGCATGGCGGTGGAACTTATTCACTTTTCCTAAATCGGCAGATATGGAACCCGGATGCAAATCTCATCACACTTGCTCACTTCAATCCGCATAGCGGTGAAAACTACAAGAGTACGGTGGACAGGATATTTTGCGATTGTTTAATCGCTAAGGAAGTCACTGGACTGCAATACCTGGATTCCAAAACACCACTTATCACTATCTGCGATACACAGACCCCACTGCGGATCTATATTAACACATTCCATCTATCTACATTGTTGAATTGTGTTGTTGAGTTTATGGCTCTGGGTTAACTCTGCAAGACTCTAATAATTTGGGCAGTGCCCATGTTCCACGCTTTGCTATATCTAAGATCGCTTACTGTGTTGCATGTTATTCTATCAGCTGTGTGATAATTAATTATTGGTCATAACCAGTGGCATAGAGGTGTGCCCAATTGCTTATAAGTAATTGTTTCACAGACCCAGGAGTCTGTTCCACAGCTATTATCACTATATATATCATTGGTTCCTCTAACCCGCTTTACATAAAGCGGGTGGTGGGGTCAAATGATTTAAAACAGAGGGATCCCTCCTCCCATAAGCTGCACCTTGTTTTTATATTTGTTTTTAATTGACATTTGGGGCATGGTTGTGAATAAATATTGCCTTTTTAAACCATTTGGATTTGACTTCTTTGATTCATTGATACAGTCCTGGAGGTTAAGTCCTTTTCTCCAATTTTGTTATTCAATTTAGTTATTTTGTGGACACTCCTTGTATCTGTATCAATGATCACTATTATAATTATCTAGGGTCCGGCTTGCTTATTCCTAAAGCAAAGGATTTTACTGAATGTTACCTCGTTCGCCAGAGTTGCCTTCGCCACCTCAGACCAAGCAAAGTTCTATAAAGTAGCTAGATCTAGGTCACTTACATCATATCCTGTGAGCCGAAAAATGCATCAAAGTTCGAAAAACGCTGGCGACTTTTCGTTTTTTCAACATGATTGCCTGCAAAAGTCCTAACAAACTTTTTTTTGGGTAACTGTTTTTTTCCAGACATTTCCTAACATATGGAACATAAACTATACAGTGGGCTCATGTGTAGGGCATTATATTAACTCTCTTGTCTTTATTAAGGTTCCCTAGACATATATTTTAAAAGTGGAATTTGTAAGTACTTGCACCAACATTTAACATAAAGGAAAGACGTGGAGCTTGACAAGGGATCCGAATTACCAGCAGCCAAATTATTATAAATAATGGATGTTTTCATGAAAGCGCTGTTATATTGTGGTTTCTATATCTTTATACATTATAATTGTGAGAGTCTGTATTGTATTTATTTATGTTAAATGAATGTGAATCGCTTGATCCAGGGAATGTTTCTGATCGCCAGTGGGGTCAGGAAGGAATTTTTTCCCTCTTGAAGCATAATTGGCACTGGCTTTGGGCTGTTTTTTTTTCCCTTCCTCTGGTTCAAAACAGTGCACATATGATATTATATTTGAAGTTTTATTTGTCACATCAGTGGTAGGACCTTGCCAGAGTACTGCACAGGTAAGATTAGAAGAGGGAGAAAGGAGGTTCTCTCCTGTGACTGCACAATTGATACAGACGCTACTACTGCTTCTGCTTGGATTTCCTATTATCGACACACTTCAGATGCAGGTCCAGGAGCAGGGCTGCTGAGCTTCTCTCATGTTGGCGGCAGAGCATAGTAGCGATCTCTTGTTAAATTCTGGCCTTAGAATATTGACTTTGGTTAAGCTGGCAAGGTCCTATTTATTTAATAAAAATAAATGCTGTGGCCATTATACTCCTATCTCTGTCTCCTGGTTTCATTAAGGTATGTAATAATGGGGTCCAGTGGAATTGCTCTAGGTGAAGGGACAAATTGAGGAGTCCCCTTGTCAAGACATCCATACAACCTTAAATTTCTCCCCCCAAGGCAAATTGACCTGAGCACAAGATCACTAGTGAATTTTGCAAGGCAGAAATGAATATTAGTGCATCTTCGCTTTGAAATGCTCGCACTGCTGAAGTAACGCTAGTGAAAATACACCATTGTTCGGTGCCCAGGATGAAACTCATTTGCACCAGGCGAAGTGTTGAAATGGGTGTGAAATGGACGCTGGTGAAAATTCAACAGTTAGTGAATCTGCCCCCATATGTTCTTCCCTATTACCATCTTCCTTTACTCATTCTCACTGGTACCTTACAAGTCCACTACTACTTCTTCTTCATCGATGTACATCAGTTGCCATTATTTAATCCCCTTCCCTCTCTTCTTACCAGTGAATTATCCTTTGACCAACTGAGGTCCCTCTCTTGCCACCAGCTTGTAAAATGTGGTCATCCAACATTCCAAAAAGAACTGTTTATCTAAAACAGGCAATTTTCTCTGAGACTTCTCATCCCAATGGGTTTGTTTCTCTGTTTCTCTCTGCTGCTTTATTCAGTAACAGACCAAGGGCAGCGCAAATATCATTAACCAGGTCAAAGCATTCAAAATCTGTTCCAGAAGCAAAGAGACAACCATTGTAGAAAGCAGTTGCTTTTCTATCTTGGAGGATGAAAGTGATATTGACACCTACGTCAGTGGCTGCAGCAACCAGAAGCCCGATTCATTCTGGCTCAAGAGTTGTATTGTTATACTCATATTTCTTCCATATATTTCAGAACCTCTTTCATCATCTCCTTCAAACAGCGGGCTGGATGCCAAGGTCAGTGGGACCCTGATACTGGGTTGAATTCCAAAATGAACAACTGTGATAGATGGGGTTGTTCTTTGGTTATGATGGCCATGTCAGGCCTTGGACTTGTCAGGGTCTATTGGCTCGATTTGGTTGAAGTTAGGACCAAGGAGGAAGCTGTTTTGCAGAATGACAAGTAAAAGTCCCCTCTGTGGTACACATGGGCAGATCCAGGTCAATATCCAGCCAAAAGTCAAGGTCAGGAAGCAATGAGCATAATCAGGAGTCAAGCAAGAAGGTCAAGATCCGGGAATCAGTTAAAAAGTCAAAAGAATTTTGCTGCACCCAGGAACAGAGTAGAACCTATATTTGGGCATTTAAACCAGGTATCTGGTGTCCTTTTATTTTTAATTTGGTGCCATACTATGTCACATGTTGAAGTGATGATGTCACCTCGCCGGCATCGCAACCCATGGGGAAATTATGAGCGCTGCCATCTTGGATTCGCCACCAAAGGAGATAGAAGCGCTGACGGATGACCCTGACAGGACTTGTGGAACCATGGAGAAAACAGCGGCACTCAGAGATCCTTCAGACAGGTGTAGTAAAACAAATGCAGATTTATTTTAGGGAAATAGAGGACATACAGTAACACTAAGGCACTTAATCATATGCCCTGACTTATGGGGGAAGATTTGCTAAAAGGTGAAGTGGCTAACTATAGCGACAATTCTCTAGCGTTACTGCCCGCATTGCCTATTTACTAACGGGCACAGGTGCCAATTCGCTAGCGAAAGAGAACGTTGCTAGCAGTCATTCAAACTCTATCGCCACGTGACTTTTCGCTCTGGCAAATTGTTGTTACTCCGCAAATTCACTAAAGTCCGGATTTTACTGAACGTTGACTCTTTCGCCAGAGTTGCCTTCGCTACATCAGACCAGGCAAATGCATTAAAGTAGCTCAATCTTCTGTCACTTACATTATATTCTGTGAGCCGAAAATGCATCAAAGTCCAAAAAAAAGCTGGCGACTTTTCCTTTTTTTAGTCTGATGGCCTGCAAAAGTCCTAACAAACTTTTTTTGGGTAACCAGTTTTCCCCCATACATTTGCAAACATATGGAACATTCATTTTACAGTGGGCTCATGTGTAGGGCATTAGAATAACTCTAATGTCTTTATTAAAGGGATAGCGTAATTTTTTTTTCAAAATGAATCAGTTAAAAGTGCTGCTCCAGCAGAATTCTGCACTGAAATCCATTTCTCAAAAGAGCAAACAGATTTTTTTATATTCAATTTTGAAATCTGACATGGGGCTAGACATATTGTTAATTTCCCAGCTGCCCCAAGTCATGTGACTTGTGCTCTGATCAACTTCAGTCACTCTTTACTGCTGTACTGCAAGTTAGAGTGATATCACCCCCCTCCCTTTTCCCCCCAGCAGCCAAACAACAGAACAATGGGAAGGTAACCAGATAGCAGCTCCCTAACACAAGATAACAGCTGCCTGGTAGATCTAAGAACAACACTCAATAGTAAAACCCATGTCCCACTGAGACACATTCAGTTACATTGAGAAGGAAAAATAGCAGCCTGCCAGAAAGCAGTTCTCTCCTAAAGTGCAGGCACAAGTCACATGACCAGGGGCAGCTGGGAAATTGACAAAATGTCTAGCCCCATGTCAGATTTCAAAATTGAATATAAAAAAATCTGTTTGCTCTTTTGAGAAACGGATTTCAGTGCAGAATTCTGCTGGAGTAGCTCTATTAACTGATGTGTTTTGAAAAACATGTTTTCGGATGACAGGATGAACTAGCCGAGCTGCAGAATACTTACATTTTCATTTTATGATAAACTACTTCTGCCCCTAATACCGAGACCCTCTGCCACTTCACAAGCGATGTTCCGGGATCAGAATGATTTCTCTCTGCAGCTTTCTGTGGCGTCTCTGTTCACCTGCAATAATAATGAGGCGCCGAGAGTATTTATTTACACAAATGAGAGGCCTCCTACGGCCGAGATGATCTTAAAGAAAACAAACTCCTGCGGTGCCTGTAGGTAGAAGTCACCGTGATGCGGGGGGACTAATTGACAGCGCTGCAAAAAAAATCCAACAACAAATGGGCATCAGTTGAGCCGCACGGTATTGCTCGTACAGATTACTGCAGAAAAGTCCCCATATTTCTGCAGGATTAGAGCCATTCTTAAAAGCCCATTAAAAATAGCACAAAGGCCTTTTTGGTGTTCAGAACCATATGCTTTGTCCATACGCTGACGCCTGTTTCATCTGCTCTGTTCAAAGGCAATGAAAGGGCCGCGTCTGAAGCCGGCGTCTCTGCACTCTCTGATAGCTCATTTGTGTTCAAGCCACAAAGCAAAATGCACTGCTGTGAAGGGGAAATTGAAGTGCTGTGTCTGTTTCTCAGATATACACCATTGTTACTCGCT
The DNA here is from genome assembly GCF_017654675.1 of Xenopus laevis. Lineage (NCBI taxonomy): Eukaryota > Metazoa > Chordata > Amphibia > Anura > Pipidae > Xenopus > Xenopus laevis. Next base: position 158,858,366 of record NC_054381.1, read on the forward strand.
CTAGCACTTTTATTTTTTATAACTTTGGGCAGATTTGGAGTTGGGAGGAGGCCCTTAATCATTTGTTAATTTTGACCTTCGTGTCTATTGTCATCTCATCATGTTAATGAAAAAGCACAGTGCTGGCGTTATATTGCACCTATTGGCCCCCCTCAAACCATAAATCTGTTGGGAACACATTTCTGGCCCCATAAACTCCTGCCTACTTGCTATTCTATAATATAATTTCCAACTCTCCATCAATTCAGTTTACTGACTGCAACTAAGTTCTTTGGCACATGCTCTATTTTAACCACTGTTAATACCTATATAATACAGTGGCACTCAAAACACTTGTGTAACATTACCCCCAAGAGAACTTACCACAAAGAGGGCTATGTAATTCCAGTGCTTCCAGTATAAGGGACACTGCCAATACAATATATCCTTATAATACACAAATGCAGCCTTGTGCCTTTATATGGTCACAGAACCCCTCAGTGACTTCTAATATCCTTATCATTTACAGTAGGGGGTACATTATCCCTTATAATACATGAGTGATACTCAGAGTTCCCTGTATAACTCAGCCTGCAGCCTTGTGTCTTTATATGGTCACAGAACAACCCCTCAGTGACTTCTAATATCCTTATCATTTACAGTAGGGGGTACATTATCCCTTATAATACATGAGTGATACTCAGAGTTCCCTGTATAACTCAGCCTGCAGCCTTGTGCCTTTATATGGTCACAGAACAACCCCTCAGTGACTTCTAATATCCTTATCATTTACAGTAGGGGGTACATTATCCCTTATAATACATGAGTGATACTCAGAGTTCCCTGTATAACTCAGCCTGCAGCCTTGTGCCTTTATATGGTCACAGAACAACCCCTCAGTGACTTCTAATATCCTTATCATTTACAGTAGGGGGTACATTATCCCTTATAATACATGAGTGATACTCAGAGTTCCCTGTATAACTCAGCCTGCAGCCTTGTGTCTTTATATGGTCACAGAACAACCCCTCAGTGACGTCTAATATCCTTATAATTTACAGTAGGGGGTACATTATCCCTTATAATACATGAGTGATACTCAGAGTTCCCTGTATAACTCAGTCTGCAGCCTTGTGCCTTTATATGGTCACAGAACAACCCCTCAGTGACGTCTAATATCCTTATCATTTACAGTAGGGGGTACATTATCCCTTATAATACATGAGTGATACTCAGAGTTCCCTGTATAACTCAGCCTGCAGCCTTGTGCCTTTATATGGTCACAGAACAACCCCTCAGTGACTTCTACTATGCTTATCATTTACAGTAGGGGGTACATTATCCTTTATAATACATGAGTGAAGTGATGGAACTAATGAAGCAACTCTTGGTGTTTCAGGTTATGTAATTGGCCATTGCCTCTTTTACACTGACGTAGAGCTTCCCATTGCAAAACAATTAACAACAAAGTACCTTCAGCCAAATTTTACAGCCTATCAAATTATTTGGTCCATCTCTAGATGTATCTTTTGCCTACTTCTCAATCCTCCTCTGGATCATCTAGACGTTTGTGTCTTTTTTCAGTCTCATCTACTATGCAACTCTGTAACCAACCACAGGGGGCAGTATTATTCTAGGCGTCAGCTAAAACATCCAATTGTTGAAGTGCAACAGACCCAAAACAGTTCATGTAATGTGCAGCAAGTGATCTGTTATTATATCTGCGCCTTGGCTGTTTGAGAGTTCCGGCTCATGAATTATTCATGTTTGTATAGCACAAAGTCAGAGTTGCCTTTTCCCTTTCTGCCTTACGTATGTTGAAACAAAGAGGCCTGTGACAATACTCTTCATGTTTTTCCAATCTAAAGCATTTTGGCCCAGCAACAATCATTAATTTTGTCTTTTAGGCTTTCAGCGGGCTGCTCTTTCCCATTCTGTCTGCTTTCTATTCTCCTCATATCAAAGGACGGCAAATAGATTTTGATGTTCCGGAACTGAGCTCCAGAAAAAAAAGAATATTACTGCTATAATTCACAAAACTAAATTTGGGAAATTATGTTAGTACTTTTACTTTCTTTTATTGAAACATTATATCTTCTTGGTTCCCTACCTCGGTTATTTTTGTTTTCACAAATGGGTATTTTACATGGATCCATTTTATACACAGTCTAGTTTTATCTGGTGGCATTTGAAAGGTCTGTATAACATGGATTTAAAGATAGATTCACTGGTGGGTTCTACTGGGGGGGTTGCTATTTTGTATGTGAATAGATTTAAAAAGACTGCAAGAAATTTGTGACAAAACATGAGAATCATCACAGTTTAATCACTCTGTCGCCAGTCCCAGCATGAGAATGTTTATAGGGTTTGGCCAACCTGTAGCCAAGTAGGGCATGAGAATGTTCATAGGGCTGGCCGCTAGACCAACCTGTAGTCAATCAGACCATGAAAATATTCAATGGGCTACACCAACCTGTAGCTTATCAGCATTTTAAGGGCTCCTAGTGTTGCACAAGGGCTCCTAGTTTTGTTCATGGGGTTATAGCACCTTGGGAGGGTTGCTAGTGTTCTTCAAGATCTTCTCCATGGCTCATATCACTTCTTATGGTGTTGTGCAGGGCTCATAGTTCTACTCAAGGGTCTATGGCACTGCTCATGAGCTCCTAGTGTTACTATAACTATAGAGGAAGCAGATGGGGACAGGGAGCCTGAAACGTGGGGTCTGCTTCCTCTACATCTTTAAGAAATAGCCCCCCCCAGCCACTCTCTTAAATACTTTGTGCATGTGGTGGGGAGTGGGAGAAATGGACAGGTGGGAGGTAAAGGGAGTGCTGCATAGGTGAGCGCCAAACCCCTCTGAAGATATTTTGCAAGGGGCCCAGTTGGCTGTTGTTATGCCTTTGGTCTACTCAAGGGCTCATAGCACTTCTAATCAGTTGTTAGTGTTGTGCAAGGGCTTGCAGTTTTACTCAAGGGCTCGTGGTACTGCTCATGGACTCCTAGTGTTGTGCATGGGTTCCTAGTGCTGCTGAAGGTCACATAGTACTGCTTATGGATGACTAGTGTTGTTCCGGGACATCTAGTTCTGCTCAAAGACTCATAGCACTGCTCATGGGCTCCTAGTGTTGTGCATGGTTGCACTGCTCATGGGTTCCTAGTGTTGCAGATGGTTGCATAGCACTGTTTATGGCTTCTAGTGTTGTGCAAGTGCTCATAGTTCTGCTCAAGGGCTCATAGCACTTCTACTGGGCTCCTGGTGTTGTGCAAGGGCTTCTAGTTCTGCTAATGGGTTCCAAGTATTGCACGAAGGGCTTATAGTTCAGCTCAAGGGCTCATGGCACTGCATATGGGCCCCTATTGTTGTGCATGGGTTCCTAGTGCTGCTGAAGTTTTCATGTTGCTGCTTTTGGGCTCCCATTATTGTGCAAGGGCTCTTAGTTCTGCTGAAGGTCTCATACCACCACTTATAGTATTATTATTATAGGCTCCTAGTACTGATTAAGGGCTCATAGCATTTCTCAAGGGGGCCTATTGCGGCTAAAGGACAAAGTATGTGTGCATAGTATATGGAAGTGGGGTGGTGGTAGAATTGATGTTTGGGGAGAAATCAAAGTCATTGTTTTCCAGGTAAAAGTGATAACTGTTTCACTTCGCTCGTATTTGCCTTAGCCACCGGCATTAACAAAAGAGCAATAGGCACTTCATTTTGGTTATCCTAATTTTTTGTGATGTTCAGCATCTTTCCTCCTCTCGCCATTATTAATTTAATATGTAAAAAAAAAAAGGTCCCAGATAAAAGCGTTATCTTGATTCCCATCGGCTCGGATCGTTGTCGAACTTTAAAGGGAGCTGTTTTCTATACAGTTAAAACAATTTGCTGTCTAATCATCTGCTTGATGGAGCCACTGATCAGAATGTTAATATGAAAGCCTTTTTTCCTTGCCCCCAAGCAGACGAAAACTTCTTTGAAACAAGTCTCTTTTCAGCTTTTCATACCAAAAATACAGAATAATTTATAGCGTCTAAAAGAAAGAGGGTATTAACATATTATACTCTGTAACTTATTTAGGCTTTCAGATTTATTTATGTTTAATTATATGAACTAATATTTTCCTACTTGGCTTACCTGGAAATTGAGAACTCTTTACAGCTTTCAAATGGGGGTCACTGACCCCATCTAAAAAAACAAATGATTACAAATGTATTGTTATTGCTACTTTTTAATACTCATCTTTCTATTCAGGCCTCTCCTATTCATATTCTAGTATTTTATTAATTTGGAGCCTAGCAACCAGATTGCTGAAATTACAAACTGGAAAGCTGCTGAATAAAAAGCTAAACTCAAAAACCACAAATAACAAGAAATAAAATCCAATGGCAAATCATCTCAGAATATCCTTCTACATCATACTAATAGTTAACTCAAAGGTGAACAACCCCTTTAAGCCTCCAGGATGTATAGATTTGATGGATCATCTGGAGTTGGATCATTCTGTCCTTGAGTGGCATTATAAATGTGTATAAGTTATCTGTGGTTTCATTGGCTCTTCATCTATGGAAGGAATTGTCTTGTCAAGCATGTCTTAGTTGAGTATCTGGGTAGGCCTTTAGTTGCTCTAGGAATGCAAGAGAACCGTCGACCAGTAAGACGTCAAGATGCCTAATACCCAACTGTGACCAGTAACGGAAATCAACTTAATGGGTCTCATTTATAAACTTTGCACAGAGCAGAATGATTTGCACAGTGAAAATATTTGCCCTGCACATGGTTATATTTATAAAGCTGGCTGAGTGTGGGGTACTTAATGTGAAAACAGAATTGTGAATTATTTTTCGCACTGCCAATGTCCATGAGAACTTTTAAATATTTATGAAAATACTCTGCGTTCGAGTTACGCCACTTTGGTGGCATACGAAATATTTGCAAAACAGTTTTGCAAAAATGCAAATTTAAATTACTGTCACAGTGGGCACACTCATGCAAACACTCATCTCACCTACGATAGAGTCCTGCAGCTGGTTGGGTACCTGCGGGTTACCCGCAAAAACCTGCGGTACCGTGCGGGTTGCGGGTAGAAGTTCTGAGTGCGTGTATAGACGCGGGTCGGCGGTTCTGTGGGTTTGCAGGTCGCGGGTCGGGCCGCGGGTCTTCTCAATAGCGATTTTTACGCCTTTTTCTGATCATGTCTACTTCCAATGATGTCTCTTTTGGTTTACAATGACAACACTTCCTGATTCTTGATTTTCACCGGGTCGCGGGTCCGGGTTGCGGATAAGGTACTTGCGGGTCAGGTCAGGTCAGGTTGCGGGTCCCAGCGGGTAAGAATGTGGGTTGCGGATTGCAGGTTGCCAGTACAGGTCGGGTACGGGTTCCAAAAAATGGACCCGCGCAGGACTCTAACTTACGAGCCATTTGTGAAAATTTGTGCCCCAATGCAAATTTATAAAAAATGGAAAAAGACGAACAACAGTGCAATATTTTAGGGTTCAGGAACAAACATGGGCAATACAACCATTTTCAGATAATTATGCATTGGACAAACTTTATAAATAACCCCCATTGTTTCATATGTAACAGGTTGGAGTTTCTCCATAGGGGCTTTTGCCGGACACTTTTGCTTTTTATTTTATTTCAGTAAAATGCTGAACCTATAGGCTTCATGGCCCATTCACAGAATATTCCATTTCAAACCAGTATTATTGGGTTCTGTCCTTCATTACATTAACCGATGTCCAACATCTTTACAAGTTGCACCTAAACAGGGTCACACTTTCCACTAACCACAGTCTGTTGCTTTTGTTATTGTTGTGATCCTTTTACAGTTATCCAGAGCTAACCGGAAATAAGTTTTCACTGTTTTCCACATGCCCGAATGTGAATGCTGAATTATACACTTCTCCATTTGAACAACCCGGGTGAAAGAGTAAACAGCCTACTCTCCTCATTTCAGCTCATGCCCGAAAGCATTTTAAATAGTAAATGCATTTGATACACACATTTTCAGAATAAACCTCGGAATGAAATTTATGTTGAAGTGGATGACAAGAGACCAGTCAGGTTCTTTTGTTCTTGACAATATCACCACAATGTCCACATTAATAATAAATTCTGAATTCACAGAAAAATGAAAGATTGAATATAAGATCTGATAGGCTTACAACATATACACTAACAAGCAGTGAAGATTTATTTGGAATGGAGTTTGGCAGCTCGTATGATTTTCGGCTGACAGTACATCACTGTATTCTGAATAAAACTGTCCTGTGTAGGTGAATCAGAAAGGAAAGCAGATAAAGGGTACAGAGAGCTTGGAAGTTGTGGAATTCTCTCCCTGAATTGGTTGTACTGACAGTTAGTTCCAAGAATATATACATATTTACTGAAGTATTTTAGAACAGGAAGAAACAAGAGCAGCTGCTTCAACGTATGATCTTGAGTGGTCTCAATCCTCACCAGATTCCTTAGTGAGCCTCACAAGTAAGGATGAATGACTGTGATCTAGAATTATCCTTAATATACTCCTGTGTGATGTTTAGTGATGGGTGAATTTATTCGGCAGGTGAAGATTTGCAACAAATTTACACGTTTCGCCGCCCACAAATAAATTCGCGAAATTGCCACAAAAATTAGACGGTGAAAACTTGACAACATCAAAGTTTTTTTTTTACACCGCCGACAATTCAGACGCCGCCGTCAATTTTGGACAATGGCGACAATTAAACGGACGCCCATTGATTTTAATGTGCATCAAAAGTCACTGGCGTCAGAATTGTCGGCGTCAAAATTTGTTACGCTAATTTTGTCCCTGTTACTCTAATTTTGCTGGACAAATTCACCCACCACTAGTGATGTTATAAAGCAAGTGCCAGACCTTCAGTGGCATCACTAGACACCAGGGCTTCTGGGAAGGATGTGAGGAGACTGCTCTAATGTATGAAATTCAGGTATTAAAGGCCCATTGATGACTATGACCAGTTCTTGGTCATCAGTATGTAGACTTTTGTGTAGGCTGTGCTCCTGGATGTGCAACCATGAAGGGCCTCCTGCAACAATGTTATTTTGGTTTTTATCCATGCCTGCCCTAACCTGTTGTTTGGACTATGGGCCTTACTTCTAGTTTACCCTTAATGTGCTGGTCATCTACCTGTGGTCCACCCACCTGTCCACCTACTTGTGCCCAACTGTGCCTGTTCCAGTGCCCCAATTTCTGTTCACCTTACCAACCATTCTGTGGTATTTATACAAATGGCCTGTAGGTGTCACTGTGCACATGAGTTGTGCTGTGCATGCACATTTATTTCTATACAGCTTGGGGTGTTAGAGTTGAAGCTACTGTTGAAGTGTAATGGCTGCATGAACCTGCTAATAAAGCACTGTTATACTCTACTCATCCACGGCTACCAAAACACAACACTTTCTTTTTGTTTTGCTGAATAAAAGAAGTTTTTTTGCTACTTATCTTCTCAGTCAGCTTCCATCTTGATCCTCATTAAACCCTTAACAGGAACCAGGAGCTTCTGGAGGAATATTTCAGAGGCACTAACCCCTATAAACCAATGTGCAGTTTGCTCTGATCAGTCAACTGCATTAAGACTTAATAAAGATTCTGATAGTGGGTATGGGTAACTACCCCACAGGTAGTTAGTCCTAGTCTGTGAATTAGCCCCACAGCTTCTGACTATTGCTGGTTGCACCTATTCTCAAGAGTCTAATTCTCTCTTACTGGTCTCACTCATTCCCTCTTTCATTCTTTCTTGATGTCCATACCTTCTCTCTGTTTGCTTGTCTCAATCTTTCAGCTCTAACCCATTATTTTCGTTCTTATAATTCTCTCCAGTCTAAACACATTGGTACCTTATTAGTGGGATTGATGTCATGAAACTTGTGCCATACAGATCAACTATTCACCCATTACCTAAATATTTGTATCACTCCCTCATCCAAAATGATTCTCTCTATTTTATAGAACTAGAAAGTGATGTATATACCAAAGTTCTAAAGAAAAGTTTCTGGGAAAAGATATTCTGCCTTGTAACCGGCATAGTTTGCTCAGGCTTAAATATGACATCAAAGCCTAAGGATTTTTCTAGGGATCTCTGATGAGAGAAAACAACGCATTCTATCATTTGTAAGCTCAGAATTCTTACAAGGATGTAATTTACTTAGAGTAATGTTCCTTATAATTATTTCTCCTTATCATAGAAGACAGAGAGACACGAACGGGGAAAAAAAACAACAAATTGGGGATTACAGAATTAATTAGTGTGATACCCAGACAAAGGATGCATTTCACTACGAATTTATTCAACAACATTCAGAGTAATGAAAAAATCTAATTCTGTAAATAAAATATAATGTTGGAAAGAAGGCGCCGGTGAAAGAGAATAATGGGATATTGATTGTACTGTAGAAATACAAGATTTAAAAATGAGATTTTAATGCCTTAGGTAAAGCTGTCATTTAGGATGACGAGTACAACTCTAATCATCTGCGTTTAAAGGGGACTTTGGGCAGAATTCACTTTTAGAAGGGCGCAGGCGATTTGCAGTTGGTCTTTTTTTTCTGAGTTGTGAACGATTTTTGTTTGGAATTAAAGGGAACATGTACAGTTGTGTTTATTGAACATCTTATACACTGGGCTTGTGTTCCAAATGTATTGTGCCGATTCTTTGTACAATAATATTACGTATTTAGTACAACGTATCTGTACATTTACACCTAACCCTGTCTCCTTGGCTTGTGAGTGGGGACATCAATCTATTTTCATGTATGTCAGGATCTCCGGGAAATATTTGATGCCCTTGGAGGGGCACTTTGCCATGATAAGAAAGGGGGGATGGATAATTTGCAGGTCCCTGAACTGACATTGTTCTATATTAATACAAGTCACCTCAATCTTCATACTTAAAAGGCACCAAAATGACTAGAGGGGATAATATTCAATCTGCTCTATAAACCAACTTTGCAGCCCAGTCACCATCATTTTAAAAAATGCTAAAAATATCTTCCTTCAAAGCTGATGGTGGTGCTACAAGCTAGACCCTAGGTGCATATTCCGAATTTATCTCAATTCCGTTAATTTGCGGAAAAAAGTTGGATCGCCATGAAAATCCAGATTCCATTCATTTAAAAAAAAAAACTAAAAAATACATTGAATGTTGAAAATACACAAGTAGAAGCTGGGTTTCAATCAAGCTTACACAGCTTGGGACTTGAACTGCTTATGCTGCAAGTATTATAATATTTGTAGAAATGTAATGGAGGGGGAGAGATTTGCTTTTCATTTGAATTTTTCCAATTTTTGTTTTCAATAGATCTTGAAAATTTGAGTTTGAAACTCAAATTTGAAAAAAAAACCCAATTTTTTTTCATTAATTTTGATTTGTGATATATTTGGAATAAATTTGCTTTGCAGTTTCTCAAGTGATATCATTCATCAGTAGATATTATTCTAAGTTTCAATTACTTCTCCCGTTCAGTGTTGCAGTTTTGTATAAAAAAAAACCAAAGTATTCCGTAAGTCAATACAACATTAAGAAATACAAGGGTTTCTGAGAAGGTTTAAAGGCTCGATCTAAACTGAGCAGTTTTCAAAGGATTATTAGATGAGCCAGGAGCTTTATTCACTTTAATTATGTTTAAATGTTTTGTGCAAGAAAAACTAGTTTGAGATAAGCCTTCTGCACTACTACAATGCAAGTGCTCAGACTTTGGTTGCATTGCCGTATATATATACAGGTATGAGACCTGTTATCCAGAATGCTCGGGACCTGGGGTTTTCCAGATAACGGATCTTTCTGTAATTTGGGTCTTCCTACCTTAAGTCTACTAGAAATTAATTTAAACATTAAATAAACCCAATAGGCTGGTTTTGCCTCGAATAAGGATTAATTATATCTTAGCTGGGATCAAGTACAAGCTGCAGTTTTATTATTAGAGAGAAAAAGAAAAATTTTGATTATTTGGATAAAATGGAGTCTATGGGAGACAGCCATTCCGTAATTCGGAGCTTTCTGGATATCGGGTTTCCGGATAAGGGATCCGATACCTGTATATATATGAATATTTTATTCCAACCTGGTGCAATCACAACTCTGATCTGGTATCAGTCTGGTCAAAAGACGCTATGCACACAATTACCAACAGAACACACTCCAAGGACTTTGTTGATGAAAATAAAGTGATTTATTTCACAGTTTCTGCACCTCTACTTGGGCCTATCCTGATGACGTCCCAAGTAGAGGTGCTGAAACGTTGAAATAAATCACTTTATTTTCATCAACAAAGTCCTTGGAGTGCGGTCTGTTGGTGAATAATTTATTCAGATTCTTAAGGTTTCCTGCAAATGGCATATTTTGTATCAAAACCATGTTCCTAGCCCTCATTGAATACTACAAAAAGTTTTTAAAGATCTTATTTTCCGCACACTGTAGATTACTTCATGTAATATATTAATCAAAATGAATAAATCCTCAGAGAGCCCAAAAATTTTTGATTAAATTTTTTGAGGTTTTTTAATTCCAAGTTCAAAAACAGTGAAAAATGTTATACAAAATTCAATTTAATAAATACAATTAATTAGACCACAATTCATGTATATATAGCACCATATTTTTAAAAGAATTAATTTAGCTGCTAATCATTGATTATGCTTGAAACATGTTTTGATTGTATGTTGAAACATGTTTATAGTGTCTATACAACAGTCCCTTCCTCTGCACTTTCAGTTATTTGCCCTCTGATTTCTGAGCCCATTATTTATTTGTCTTTGCATACCTTGGAGATCCAGCACAATAAATATTTATGTTTTTCTTACTTGATCTTTTAGAACATGCTTTATAAAATGTTTCCTGGTGTGAGCTTACACAGCTTGGGACTTGAACTGCTTATGCTGCAAGTATTATAATATTTGTAGAAATGTAATGGAGGGGGGAGATATTTACTTTTACACAGTTGCTATGGATTCATTAGGTATATCTTACACCTCCTTTCTACCTTTTGATCTGCCATTTCCTTAAGCCAGTCAGTACCTGGTTAATTCAATTAATCACATTTCTTTACCCTTCCATATATCCAAGAGCAGAATTATATTATAACGAGGTTGAGTGGGAAGACTACATAGGACATATGACTTAAAAATGGATGAGGTCGGCTTAGAAGCAGTTGTTCTGATTTTTTGAAGGGATCATATTCTCTCCTAAACCAAACATTTAATTAAGGTCTCTTCTGCCTTGCGTCATTGTACTAATAAATGAAAACCATTGTCTTATAAACCTCCCTAATTTATATCTAAATTTCAACAGGTTTGACTTCCAGTAATTTCTAGGATTACCATGTTCTAGTCATCCCATATTTAGCCTTTTGCCTGGTGCTCCAAGCCTTTGGCTATTTGGTAGCCCCTATGTGGACTTGCAGCCTACAGGAGGCTCTGTTTGGCAATACTCATGCTCTTTAGGTCTCCAAAACTTGCCTCCAAGCCAAGAATTCAAAAATAAGCCCCTGTTTTCGGCCAAGGGGTTGGCGAGCAACATGCTGCACAGGAGCCACTGCTTGGGGATCTCTGGTCTAGGGGGTGTTTCGTCAGCACTGATAAGAAAACTTAGTTTTCTATTATGGAGGCAATGACAGTGGCAGTCATACAAAAATGGATGCAATTATGTGAATCATTCATTAAAAGTACCTTGTACCACATAGTTGCATTGCCTTCTGTGTTGAGTTTTGCACAAGCTTTCTTGCTGATGCTGGAGAACCCTGGAGCTTCCATCACCTCAAAAGTGGTGATAGATTTAGGATTCCCACAGCAACATGCCAATAGACATAGCATTCTTGCACCCAAAGAATCATGACTTATGTTCAAAATTGTACATTGCACACTGCACAATTCCTCTTCTTTCTTGGGGAGAGCTCCAGGTCTCTATGATCCAAAACTGAAACCAAAGACCAGCATAGGTTCTGCATTTGCACCCATTTTTACACTTTGCACACTGCCTCAGGGGTCATAAATGACCCCCAAGGAAATACAATCCTAATATATATTCCCTCTACTCTGTATTTGCCAACCTTAGAACATAAGAGACGACGTTCCCGATTGTGATCTTAGAAGACTTTAATGTTTTGTCTCAGCAGTTTAGTTGGCAGCCAAGCTGTGCCTCCGGATCCTATAATATCTGTGTAACCGTGTGAACCCCGCGCTAATGCTTCCATTCGTCTTGTTGTCGATGTGATTACAGTTTTGTAAACCAAAGAAAGAGCTTCGTCTTGCTTCCGGTCGGATTTAATGGGCTCTGTAGCAAGTTCTTCGGATGCGGCAGTTTGTAGGCATTCATAAGAAGGAAATCTGTTATGTAAATGATATGCAGAATGGCATAATGGCATAATTAAGGAACAATGCCAATCAATAGAACATCTTGATGCATAATAGACATTTCCTCCTGTTTCCCTCATTTAAAATAAAAAAATAAAAGTTCCTCCAGAAATCAAGAGTTTTATTTTATTAGTGGATGAGATGTTACCATTGCTTAAAATGATGTTAGATCTCTGCCAAGCTCAATACTCTTTATTGCCAAATACCCTTCACTTTATTAGTTACAGACAGATATGAATAATGCAGGTAAGAAATCAAATCATGATGTTAACAGTAGAAGAATACCAAATGCCCACGTTTGCAAATAATTCTGCAACTCTTGTTCAGAATCAGCAGTTTATTTATACTTTTCCCCTCTCTATAATTTAACATTCTGGGAATTTGAACGTACCCATTGCTTGGGTCACCACCTCACTGCTTAATAATCCAATTCCTACCTGGCTAATTAACTATGGCTCTTAACTTCCCCATGGTATAGGTTTACATAACGGACACACGCCCAGACCGTCACCCACCATGACTCCCAATGTCATCCGTCTGCCCCTAATGTCACCAGGCCGACCCCCTGCCCGATCTGCATAGGCATAAATGGTGGCATAGTGTTGGTGAGTGCAAGGCATCCCTCTTCTAACTGCTTCAAATACAGGGCCCTGTTGCAGCTTGTGCCATTTGGTACTCCATAACTTTCAATGATGCACACATTTTGAGACAGGTTGTTGGTTGGAGGGCTGACACTTATGTACCACCCCCTGCCTCACAAATAAAGCTCTGCTGATAGAGGCAGCCCTGTATTCACTGGGGAAGCACAGAGACCTGCAATAATTACAGAAATAGCAAGAGGTGTACTACATTTGGGAATTAGGAACTAAATATGATGAAACAGGAACAAGAAAACAGCCCAGTGGATTCAGTGCAAGAGATAATGAAAAACAATGGTTGAGAGCAGGCAGCTAACACAAGTCCACAAAACAGGCAGAAGGTCTGGGCAGGCAGCAAACAAATAGTGTCCAATAAATAGGCCGAGGTCAAGGCAGGCTGACAAAAAGTCCAGTTAACAGTTAAAGGTCGAACCAGGACGTTACTCAAGAATTAAGCAAGGAACAGGAACAAGGACACAGGATCAAGGTGAAGACTCGGGAAATCAGGAACCAGGGACTCAGGATCATGACAGGAACCAGGTAAGAATTGTAGGAATACAAAATAATAAGCTAAGGAGCTTCAATGATCAAGCAACTCACTGTGGTATGAGGCAAGCTTATATAGCCCCTTAGACTAAACAAGGTAATGCACCGCCATGTTATCAAACGGAGGGACATTATTTGTTTAATTACTTATGCACACTCAAATGGTGTCTCTATACATGTCATCCCCTTTAATAAGGCCAACTGCTTTTATTATGTAGGGACCCTGAGATTTAGGTATGGTCTACTCAGGCAGTCTCCCCTGTATTTAGGCACCTAAAATGGTCCTGGTGGTTCTCTAATTTACACGATGGAAAAATATTTATTTATTATGGAGGAGCCCTTGTGAACAGGCTCAATGATGCGCACCCAGACACATTTTGGGCTGAAAGAGTAAGTGTGATTTGTTTGGAATAACTTTTCTAATTCATCAGGCAGCTATGTCCCTTTTCCTGGGTCCATTGTGGTTCACCACTAGGTGGCAGGATTTAAAAGTATAAAGGGGTATAGCCCCATGTGCTCAAGGTCTTTCCTGAGACCTGACCTCTCTGGGAGGTTGATACAGGCCCAGGGTCCAGTTATTTAGGTTTAGATTAGGCCAGTTAGTGATAGTCAGATTGGTTACAGTTGCTCTAGGAGTGAGAGGAAGGCTCAGGGGAGTTAGTGAGCAGCTTCTGCTCCAACGACTGGGGTTAGGGACCCGTGTAAACCACTAGAACAGGGACATCAGTGGGCGAGTTGAGGACCAGGTAGGGTGCCATGAGACAAGACCCCAGGCTGAGGATCCCTATGTGAAGGTACTTTGTTCTAAGAGAGGAATTGCCCGGAAGTGTGGTAATTTATACACTGTTTTCTCTACTCCTGAGAGGGATTGACATTATTGCCTTTAAATTTGCCTCAACCAAAGCAACTGTATATATTCTATCAACCAGTTTACTGTTAATAAACAACTTATTGCTGCAAAGGAACCTCTCTGTGGCTGGATCCTTTGCTACACAGAAGAACACAAGGTACTGGGAGTTGCTTAGATACGAGTGGGTCAGTGGAACTATACAAGCAGAAATAATTCTGGCCACACACTATAATTCACACAGCTAAAGTGCACTCACGGGTGTGCTACAATTAAAACTTCTAATTATGCCCTAAATCAGGCTTATGAAACTGGGACAACACAATGGGCTAAATGAACTTGGTTAATCTTTAAATGGCCATAGACGCAAAGATAAAGTTGTACGAATCTTTGTTTTGTACAATTTTTGTTTGTGGATTGTCGTGACATTTTTCGTGCCATGGCAATTGGTCCTTCAGTCAGTTGGTCCTTCAGTCAGTCGGACAGGTCAAAAGAATTCATTCGGAAAACTATAAGTTCTCTGTATATATTGCCTGTCTGACAATATCAGGGGGTGACTGTTATACGATTGCTATCATTGACAGAACATCACCTGATTTGTTCTTTTACTACTTTATTTAATCTAAATGGTTAGAATCAGGTCGGGAGATTGCACCGCACGATCATTCGTCCAATATGAGGCTACTGTATATTTGAGTATCTATGGGCAGTTTTAGCGAGGGTTGCTTACTGAGGGGACACCATTATTATTCAAGAATAAATAGATTTTGGTAAAGTAACCGAAAAGGCCCTGGAGGGTAGCTACTGTATGTCTGTCCAAGAATGTTCTAAGACAGAGCAGATGTGGAAGATAATAGGGGTTGTGTTTACTCAGGTCGGAAGGCCAGGGTTGGTGCTGAAAGTAACCAGTCATACCTGTGATAAAGAGATGGGCTGAGGGTGGGGTCTCTGTCCAGGAAGCAGGAGGAGGAGAATGGGTTTGTGCAGTTTTTGGGAGAACAGATAAAAACACCAAGAGAATGTGAGTTAATTTTTAGTCCCATCCGATCGGCCAGATCTCGATCGTAGAAGCCCTTCATGGGGCACCATACACGGGCCAATAAGCTGCCGACTCCATCTGTCGGCAGCTTTTATCGGCCAGTGTATGGCCATCTTAAGACAAATCACTTTTCAAAGGTGCAGTCAGGCCTGGATTTGTGGAGAGGCTACCAAGGCCCGGGCCTAGGGCGGCAGGATTTTAGGGGGCGGCATGCTGCCCAACCACATCCACATTGGTTCAAAAACACTGGGTATGCGCTGATGATACAATAATTTTTTACATTTTCCATGTGCCAATCCCATTGCTCCAGTCCAGATTTTTTGCATGAAATTTGCATGAATAAAGGGGAGGTGACAGGGGCGACAAACTGCAGTGTGCCTAGGGGCGCCCATTATGTAAATCCAGCCCTGCATATAGTTCTGCACAATTTAGTATCATCTGCAAAAATAGAAACAGTACTTTCAATGGCCACCTCCAGGTCATTAATAAACAAGTTGAAAAGCAAGGGACCTAGTACAGAGCCCTGCGGTACTCCACTAACAACACTGCTCCAATTAGAAAATGTTCCATTTACCACCACTCTTTGTAGTCTATCTTTTAGCCAGTTCTCTATCCAGGTACAAATACTATGTTCCAGGTCAGTATTACCCAATTTAACCATTAACCTTGTTGTCTAGGTATTTATCAAGAAATAAATATTTAGTGGATAAATAGATAGACAGATAGATAGATAAATATACGATAGATAAATGATAGATAGATGATAAATGATAGATGATAGATAGATAGATAGATAGATAGATAGATGATAGATAAATAGATAGATAGATAGATAGATAGATAGATAGATAGATAGATGATAGATTGATAGAGGTAGATGATAGATAGATTTAGTGATTGATTGATTGATTGATTGATTGATTGATTGAGAAAGACGATAGATAGATAGATAGATAGATAGATAGATAGATAGATAGATAGATAGATAGATAAATAGATAGATAGATTTACTGATTGATAGAGATAGATGGATATATTTTTGGTTACACCTGCAACAGCTCTGACCTAAAAAACCCAACCATGCTCAGCTGGAACTACAAAGATTCTAAAAAAATTCACCTGTCTGTATAATGTAATAAGAAAAATACCAATAAAGACATGAAACATCCTTTAAGATGCTACATATAGACACTTTTATGTAGGAAACATATTTAAGGCCTTAAAAGCAGGAGGAGGAGGAGGAGTAAAAAAGCGCTAGTTTGAGACAAAGCTAAGCTATTTTTGGCAATGAGAAAGTACAACCGGCAGGGAGCCAGGAGATATGTGTGACTGTCATTAATATTTCACTTGGAGAGTTAACTCAGCATGAACTGAGCCTGTTGTCCAAAGAATAAAATTTGCTCTGACCCCAAATTTTAACTTTCAGACTTCGGTGATTTTAAGTAGATGTGACCGCACTTTGACACTGGATAAACATTTACTGACGGTGATGGTGTTATCCTGTAGAGGAATGCCAATATGGGATACTGGTAACATCTGCCCAAGCTGAGTTTATTTTTACTTTAAGAACAGCTGTCCAAGCAAAGTTTTGTACCTTGGAGACTCCTACGGAGCAAGGTGGCCTCACAAATATGAAGGCTTAGCAAAATGAATCTGCAGCCTATAACAAAGCATCCCATGAGATGTAAATCTAAATATTGTTCAAGTCAGCAGATTCTCAATAGGTTTCAGTCATTCTCTGAATATGATTAGTTTGAATTCATCATAAACAGTTGAGTTTGCCCGTTAGGGGGGCAAAAGCAATAGCTGGGGGCACAGCCTGGAGGATTGGTAGGAGGAAATCAATACAAAATGTCTATTTGCTCTTATAAACACATAGAACGCCCATCTTGCAGGACAAGTAGGAAAAAATGTAGGCTTTCTGAAATTCATTTGTAAGAAATGTATTAAAGGCAACAAATCTGTAAAAGTCAAACGTAAAAGCTTCGGTATCTAAAAATCAATGGGAGCCATCTGTGACAAATTGAAAGTGTTTTTGACAATTTTTTCACCCACTGAAAACAAATATTCAAGTAAAAATTCTAGTTTTTCAAATTTTTTTCCTGATTTTATTGAGACAAATATTTGATTCTACGATTTCTTAATAACTAAGCAAATATTAGAATTTTGATAAATAGACCTTTATTGTCCTTGATATCCTTGAAACCATAATAGAGCAATATCTGTACCTTGTAATGAACTATGTGGGATCCTGACGAAATGATGGACCGAAGGGGGTGGGAATCAAAAAACTTAAACACTGCTCTTCCAAACCCATTAAGTCCAATGTTAATTTGATCTCTTGTGAGATCTAAAAACCCTTCATAGATTTCATGAGTAAGTTTATTCGCCAGGCATGGATTCGCAACGAATTTCTGCATTTCACCACCTGCGAATTGTTTCGGGAAACTGCTGCGACAAAAAAGTCGCTCGTGTAAAAATTGTCGCATGTCAAAACAATTTTAACGCCCATTGACTTCAATGCGTTTCGCAATTTTTTCGCCGTTTCACAAATTTTTTCAGTTAAGCAAAACGGGACAGATTCGCCCATCACTATTCATGAGTTTCATTAAAATAATAAAGGTGGTTTTCTGGTTGTCATGTTCAGAGGAGCAAATTAAGAATATAATATAATGAAAGTTTAGTAGACTTGGTAAAATATGGACAAGATTCCTTAAAAATTAAGTATTTGGACTAAAGTATAATCTTATTACTTTGCTCTCTCTATTTTTTACTATTTGCCCAAGATCTATTTGTGCACCAGGCCGTGGGATCATTTCTGGTATCAGGTCTCCATGTGACTATGCTTCAATGGTTGATGTACTTTTGCTGTCATACATTACTCCCCAACATCACTGACTGTTAAATATCACGTGGATAATTTTTTCTGTAAATAAGGAGAATTCTAACCATTTATTTTGTTCAGCTGCTGAGTATTTGTTACAGAATATATTTTTTGCGAGATGGTAAGATTTCTTATGTCAGAGGTTTGGGGCCACTATAGGTGCAAACTTGTAACTACGGTGATAATGACAACCTTTATATGGGTGGAAAGTGGGTACCCGTGGTTGGTACCCTCCAAACATGGGCACCAAGCAGGTCTTTGCTGTAGGAACAAGAAATTATATATTGGATGCGATAAACCAATGCAAAAGTTAATTGAAAAAACCTCTCCCAGGTTCACAGAGGCAGACCAGAGCCAACTAAGCAGGAACTTTTAGTGACATGAGTTACAATTAAGCAAGGGATCCTCTCTCATCTCACACACAAACACACACAACTTGTCTTTCCTCACTCATCCAGGACCTGCTGATATGGTAGTGCACTGGTAGAGTGGTGCCGTTACCCATTGAAGGGGCCTCCACTCCCAATAAACAGCAATCATCATCCCAAATGTTCTCACTATGGCTCCCCTAGACAAACCTAGCCCTACTCTCAATCCCTGACTGGTGCACAATTACCCAGGCAGGGCCGGATTTACATAGTGGGCGCCCCTAGGCCCACTGCCATTCGTTGCCCCCTGTTCCCTCCCCTTTCATCATCTGAACTGGAGTAATGGGGATTGGTGCACGGAAAAATTAAAAAATTATTGTATCCCCAGCACATCCCCAGTGTTTTTGAACCAATGTGGGTGTGGTTGGGCAGTATGCCGCCCCCCTAAAATCCTGCCGCCCAGGCCTAGGTGGCCTTTCCACAAATCCGGGCCTGTACCCAGGGGTTTTACCAAAAATACTCACTCCTTTTGGGAACTCAGGTTGTCCTTGCTAACTACCCTAGGTGCCTCTCACTCCTGGGGGCAAATTTACTAAAGGATGAAGTGACTAATGCGGGTGAAAATTCAGCAGCATGACGTCATTTCGTTACTTCTGCAATTTACTAACCGTCACTGGCGTAACTTCATTAGCGAAGGAGATAGACCGTAGCGGTACTTCGCTCCCTAACGCCTGGTGAAGTTGCGCTCTGGCGAATGGACGTAACTACGCAAATTCACTAAGATGTGGATTTTACTGAACGTTACCTCTTACGCCAGACTTGCCTTCGCCACCTCAGACCAGGCCAATAGAGAAGAGAGGAGTTCCTAAAAAAATATTTGAACATTTTTCTAAGTCCCAAAAAACGCTGGCGTCTTTTCCTTTTTCAGGGTGATAGGCTCTAAAAGAGCGTAAATTTTAGTTGGGGGTAACCGGCTTCCCCCCTACATTTCCTAACATATGGCACATAAACTATACACTGGGCTCATGTGTAGGGCAATATAACACCTCTATATAATTTATTAAAGGTTCCCTGGGCTTGTGTAATGTAATGTATTTGCTGCAACATATATGTCCATTGTACTTTAACTTCCCAGCCGTATGCAAATTAGTCAATGCTAGTGCAACTTCGCTTAGCTTGGCGCAGTAACGCTAGCGCAACTTCGCCAGCGTTCGGCGCCCTGGACGCAACTTTGGATTTTAGTGACTTAGCGTTGTCCTGGCGAATCTACGTCTGGCAAAGTGTTGCGCTGTGAGCGAAGCCGACGCTGGTGAATTTTCAGAGGTTAGTAAATTTGCCCCCTAGAGTGAGCTAAAAACAATCTACTACTTTTCTATCTAATCCTAGCAAGACACAGGTACCTCTTGAATAGGAATCCCCCCTCCAGGCCAACTGTACCGTCTAAACTAAATATTGCCTGAACTATTTGCATTTTGAAATAAAATAATGCCACCTCCTTACAGGTGTAGGTATTCCAGGATTCTGACAATTCTTTTACTATAATTTTTTATGCAGTTTCTTATGTGGATGTCCATATACTTCTTCTGATCATGAAAAATTCATAAAGGATATAAATTGTCATGACCAATTAGTTTACCAGTATGACCCATAAACTATTGCTTTCCTTCCATAACCTTGTGGGCTATGGCAAATGATAAACATAGACCTTTTTCGGCCGTATCTAATCGGGATGGATTTAATATTTTGAAGCACCAGTAACCTCATTATCAGGACACTTTTTCAAGTTGAATATTCTGATGTTAAATCTCCCGTTCTCAGGTGTTCACCCAAAATTGTGCCAAGAAGCAGGAGCTAGTGAACTTTAATGGTGTTTACAAATGTCCTAGTTGCATGTCTATATCCGATATATTGTACTTATGTATTACCATTGAAACTATTCACTTTTGTGACCTCTGCAAAAAATCTGGAGATAAAAATTGTTATTAAAGAAAATGCAAGTATGTTATTAACCTTTTGGCCTGAGCTTACGCTCTTGTACAAAATGAACTTCCGAGTGTTTAAAAGCAATTTAGACAGAATTTCATGTTATCTAAGTTTAGCCTTAGTTTTGTTCCCTGATAGTAATCTCTTGTTTATTAAAGTGAAAGATATACAGAGAGTTAATGAACCAGTTAGGGAAGGTGACCACCTATATTACACAACTAATTATGTGGATCTGCTTCCTTCTCATTGTTATGCTCCCTTTAATTTTATTTCCATTTTTCTATCTTTATAATTAAGTTTTATGATTTCCTCATGCCTTTTATCATCTCATGCCTTGATTAATGGAATGACGTCTTTCTCTTTCATGCCTATGACTCAGCAGCACATGGCACAAAATGTGTAAGGTTGTTGGCCCGGGCAGCCTTCCCTTTGCTTCACTCAATCATATCAACTCATGTCTATGTCCACACTTGCACCCTGTCCTGCACTTTTCTGATTTGCCTCCAGAAAGTGTGTAAAAACATGACAATTTGTTGACCTTATTTGCACTTGAACCCTACATGGCACACACAATAAGATGTAATAGTGTAGATGCCTAGCTGAGGGAAACAAAAGCAAAACAACCTTCCTGCTGGATACGTATATGTGTTCTGTTTAGTGCAATGAGCAATATCTGCCAAGTTTGGAGGAATATTCTCATTATGTTGATAACATCACTTCGAACATCGACAATTAAATAACTACTTGGTTACTCGATAAACTGTTAGTGAATTATTAGTGAATAATTTGAAAATGTATCAGAGTCTTAAATATGGGACAGGGGCTTGTACTTCATTTATTGCCGTATCAAATTTTATAGATGCAAAAATAAAGATTTTAAAAAGGTAATTTGTTTTAATCGCCAAGCTGAGGAGCACAAGCAAACCTAGCTTTTCATAATATTTAGTGTATTGTAGCTAGGGATGCACCGAATCCAGGATTTTTTTGCAGGATTCGGATTCGGCCGGATCCTTCTGCCCGGCCGAACCGAATCCGAATTTGCATATGCAAATTAGGGGTGGGGAGGGAAATCGCGTGACTTTTTGTCACAAAACAAGGAAGTAAAAAATATTTTCCCCTTTCAACCCCTAATTTGCATATGCAAATTAGGGGTCAGGTTCGGTTCAGTATTCGGCCGAATCTTTATTCGGGGGTTCGGCCGAATCGAAAATAGTGGATTCGGTGCATCCCTAATCGTAGCCCTTTACAAAAAGATTAAAACATATGTTTGGTTGGAATCAACCTAATGTACCTATAAACGTTTCACAAAAAAACTGTGTTAAATTGAAAATGGTGGAACATTCCACAGTGCCAATAAATTGGAAATTGGATAAGCCTTGGACATTTCCTACATCATCTAATTGTAACCACTTGAAGATCACGTCATCTTCTTGAATGCTTCTGCTTACTGTACAATCTAATGTATATCATCAGCCCTTATTTTTGAAACCACTCAATTTCCTACTATTTGGTTGCCACCAGGACTTAGATCATAAAGGCTTGATCAGGAACAATATGGACAAGAAGACACTTGGATGGACAGACTATATGCAAGCTAGGGTAGAATAGAAAAATAGAATTTATGCCTAAAAAAGCAGCTAAATGCATGGAATTCTCTCCCTGAATCAGTTGTACAGGCTGATACATTAGATAGCTTTAAGAAGGGGTTGGATGGCTTTTTAGCAAGTGAGGGAATACAGGGTAATTGAAGATAGCTCATAGTACAAGTTGATCCAGGGACTGGTCCCATTGCCATTTTGGAGTCAGGGAAGAATTTTGGTGAGGCTTCAGATGGGGTTTTTTTTGCCTTCCTCTGGATCAACTGGTAGTTAGGCAGGTTAGAAAAAAGGTTAAAAGGTTGAACTTGATGGACGTGTGCCTTTTTTCAACCTAACTTACTATGTTACTATTTTACTATGACTGACACCTTTCTGGACTAGAGGAAATGGTAAGTCAGGCAAAAGAGATGCAAGACAGGTAGGACATATGTATGACATCACATAAACAAGTACTGTATATAAAATGAAAGGTAATGCAAAGACAATATATGAGACTCTAGTAAGAAATCAACTGAACAAAGAAGGAAAAAACTGGAACAAGGCAAATTGGCATAAGATTGGTGCCAAAGTCATCAAGCTAGCCAGACAAAAGCCCTTGCCCAAAACTGAAGAAAGCCACACACAAGATAATGTTGGCCTTGTTGGACAATGACTGATATGGCATGCATGTAGATGTTG
The DNA here is from genome assembly GCF_017654675.1 of Xenopus laevis. Lineage (NCBI taxonomy): Eukaryota > Metazoa > Chordata > Amphibia > Anura > Pipidae > Xenopus > Xenopus laevis. The sequence continues at coordinate 158,881,291 of NC_054381.1, forward strand.
TCCATATTTGGTTGATGACCCCAGCAAGTAAAAATTCTTTTCACAATAATGCCACAAATACTCAAAGCTGGGCGGTACTGGCAATATTTATGGCTGCCTAAACCTCAAAACAGAAGAATGTAAATACCTCAATGTCTAGAAACTCATTCCACTCACACATACTACTGGGGAATTGTACATTGTAAACACAATAATTGAGGCTGTGCACCTCTTAAACTACTCCACTTGGCTCATTAGAAGAAAAAGTGCAGTTGCCGCTTCACTATAAATTGCCTGTTGGGCAAAGAATTCCTCAGATTAGTAGCAGAGTTCTGTTCAGGAAAGATCTAACATTCCGTTGACATTTAGGGGCCGATTCACTAACTTTGAGTGAACGTGTGAGTGAAGTGAAGTAAAAAAACTTTGAATTTCGAAGTGTTTTTTGGGCTACTTCGACCATCGAATGGGCTACTACGACTTCGAATCGAACTATTTGAACTAAAAATCGTTTCGACTATTCGACCTTTCGATAGTCAAAGTACTATCTCTTTAAGAAAAAACTTCGACCCCCTAGTTCGCCATCTAAAAGCTACCGAACTCAATGTTAGCCTATGGGGAAGGTCCCCATAGGCTTGGCTAACTTTTTTTGATCGAAGGATATTCCTTCGATCGTTGGATTAAAATCCTTCGAATCATTCGATTCGAAGGATTTTATCGTTCGATCGAAGGAATAATCCTTCGATCGTTCGATCGCACTATTTGCGCTAAAATCCTTTGGAAGGATTTTAATTCCCAGTTGAATATCGAGGGTTAATTAACCCTCGATATTCGACCCTTTGTGAATCGGCCCCGTAGCTAGTAAGTATCATACTAGATTGTGGAAGACTTGCAAGATGCCCTTATCCATGGCAATGCCATAGGTTGTGTCTTTTCTTTTCTATTCACTTGGTGGAGGACAAAGGTGCCGATCGAATGCCCCTAACTTCGAGTGAAGGATTCGAAGTAAAAAAACTTCGAATTGCGAAGTAAAAAAACTTCGAATTTTGAAGTGTTTTTTGGGCTACTTCGACCATCGAATGGGCTACTATGACCTGCGACTCCGACTACGACTTCGAATCAAACTATTCAAACTAAAAATCGTTCAACCATTCGCCCATTCGATAGTCAAAGTACTGTCTCTTTAAGAAAAAACTTCGACCCCCTAGTTCGCCATCTAAAAGCTACTGAACTCAATGTTAGCCTATGGGGAAGGCCCCCATAGGCTTATCTAACTTTTTTTGATCGAAGGATATTCCTTCGATCGTTCGATCGAAGGATTTTATCGTTCGATCGAAGGATTTTATCGTTCGATCGAAGGATTTTATCGTTCGATCGAAGGATTTTATCGTTCGATCGAAGGATTTTATCGTTCGATCGAAGGATTTTATCGTTCGATCGAAGGATTTTATCGTTCGATCGAAGGATTTTATCGTTCGATCGAAGGATTTTATCGTTCGATCGAAGGAATAATCCTTTGATCGTTCGATCGCACTATTTGCGCTAAAATCCTTTGGAAGGATTTTAATTCCCAGTCGAATATCGAGGGTTAATTAACCCTCGATATTCGACCCTTTGTGAATCGGCCCCTTAGTTAGTAAGTATCATACTAGACTGTGGAAGACTTGCAAGATGCCCTTATCCATGGCAATGCCATAGGTTGTGTCTTTTCTTTTCTATTCACTTGGTGGAGGACAAAGGTGCCAATCAAATGCCCCATGTAATATTGCCCTTACTTCTTTATTTACTGCAGAGGAACTTCACAAACAATTCTGAGCATCTTATTGATGGCCCTAACATTGTCTCAAAGGCCAACTAACACAAAAGCTGAGGCCAACAAGGCTTTAGCGACACAGTTATTATTCAGCCGATGAACGTTTATCATAGCTTTTCAGACGATTGCTGCCTTTGATTTACTGGCATCTTAAAAAGATCAGTCCTTCCTCTTCTTTAGTGCTTTGTTAGATAATGCTTTTATTAGAGCTTGTCATTCATAATTTATGAATCCCTTCTTGAAATCCAAAGCCACTCTCTCTACTCTGTCTTATGCTTGTAGCAGAACAAAGTCTAATTGCTATTGTTTACAAATGGCTCCACTTGGGAAGAACACTGGCTGCATTTGATAACCAAGATGTGAGCGATGGGGAGATAATAAGTAATTCATGCTCTGAGCCATTCAGGACACTTTGACAGGATCGTTTATAACATCCAGATATTACGTATATGTAAAATTTTGTCGGGCTAAATAAAAAGACGGTCGACTGTTGGCAGCAAACGAGAGGAACTTGGTAAAATCTCTCAGCAGATTTAAACATTTATAAAATATTCAATGGGTGACAAAGTGCGAAACTTCCCAAATTTACTCTGGGTAAATACTTGCGTTTTATGTCTTATAAATCATTTATTGCTTCCTCAAGGGCATGTGTTTGAAAGTAATGTGTATGTATATTGTTCCTTTTATAGCAATAAGAAGAGACGGATCCAGCACTACACACAGCACTTGCACAGCAGGAATGTTCAAAATCATCCCGGTGCCAATATATTTAGGTGACGAACCTTAAACGACCAGATTTTAATCACTGGCTTGAGGGGACAATTCAACCTCATGGTCAGCTTGAGACCTATAAGTACAACAAGATCATAAGTTGTCTTCACAGTTATGGACAAATAAAGTGTGCTTGATGTTATGCTAACACAAGTGAAAAATGCATCTTGGATGCCGGCAAACCAGAAATGAAGGCACTAGGGTACTTGCATATAACTACTACAATCTGTGCATCTCAAACCCTTAAATCAGTGATCCCCAATCAGTAGCTTTCGAGCAACATGTTCCTCGCCAGCCCCTTTGATGTTGCTCCCAGTGGCCTCAAAGCAGGTGATTATTTTTGAATTCCAGGCTTGGAGTCAAGTTTTGGTTGTATAAAAACCAGGTGTACTGCCAAACAGAGTCTCCTGTAAGTTGCCAGTCCACATAGGGGCCACCAAATAGCCAATTGCAGCCCTTATTTGGCACACAGGAAGTTATTGCATGCCTGTGTTGCTCCCCAACTCTTTTTATTTTTGAATGTGGCTCAGGAGTAAAAAAAGGTTGGGGACCCCTGACACTAATGTGCAACACTTAGGGCAGTGGTCCCCAACCAGTGGCTCATGAGCAGCATTTTGCTCAATAACCCCTCGGCTGTTGCACCCCTGTGGCCTCGAAGATGGTGCTTATTTTTGGATTCTAGACTTGTTGGCGGGTTTTGGTTGTATAAAAAACAGGTGTACTGCCAAACAGACTCCTGTAGACTTTCAGTCCACATGGGGTAGTGATGGGTGAATTTATTCGCCAGGTGCGAATTTGCGCGATTCGCCGCCAGTGAATAAATTCGCGAACCGCCCACGAAAATTCGCCCGAAAAATTCACTGGTGTCGAAAAATAACGGACACCGGCGTAAAAAAAATCACGAATTTTTCGCCGTTTCACGAACTTCGCTAGAATTTTTCGGCGAAACGGCGCAAATTTGCCCATCACTACATAGGGGCTCTCAATAGCCAACCACAGCACTTATTTTGCACCGTCCAGGAACATTTTACATACTTGCGTTGCTCCCTAACTCTTTATACATCTGAATGTGGCTCACAGCTAAAAAAAAAAGTTGAGGACCCCTGACTAATGATGGGCGAAATAAATTTGGCAGACATAAATGCATGGCAAATATCCATGTTTTGCCGCAAGCGATTTAATTAGCAAAACTGCGGTGACAATTTGCCAGCAAAAAATCTGGCGCGTGAAAAAAATATTTTAAATTGTTGCACGTCAAAATTATTCATTGACTTTAATGCATTTGTACCAAATAGTCGCGTGTATAAAAATTGACGGTTGCGTCAAAATTGACACGCGTCAAAATTATTTTGACACCCATTGACTTCAATGCCTTTCGTATACTGCACTGATTCGCCGATCACTACCCCTGACTAAGGGATTGATCAAAGTTAAAATTCAGATTTTTGGTGCTTTTTTAATTTAATTGCACTACAACTGAAGTATGGTTTCTAAAACTCATATTTACATAATTTATTAAGTACAAAAATTGTATTGTAAACGGCATCCAAAAGCTGCCAAGTTTATCCAAAATTCAATGGGAGCTGCGTATGACAAATTCAAATTGTTTTTTCAATGCAAGTTTTTCTCATTTTCCAACCCGTTGAAAGTAATAATTTAAGTACATATGCAAGGTATTCTAGTTATTTTTCACAATCAATTTTTTTTATATTTAGATTTTAATAAATAAGCAAACTTTAGAATTTTTTACATTTTACATTTATTCAATGTAGAAAAACCTCTAACATTACACAAATTCAAATTAAAATAGGCCCTCCAAATGTTTTAAGCATTATATTCTTTGGGGAAGATTCCATTTGAAGAGAAAAAATAATTTCACAGAGGCATCTTTTGAGTTTTTATGAGACAGCCATGAGATCGTGAGATAAGTTGTATTTAATCTGGCTGTTTATAGTTAATATTTGTTTTTTATTAGACATGCCCTTTCTTTGTTAATATTGGGTTTTCCAGATGAAGGATCTTTCTGTAATTTGGACCTTCATACCTTAAGAAAAACTCTACTGAAAAATTATTTAAACATTAAATAAACCCAATACAATTGTTTTTGCTTCTAATAAGGATTAATTGTATTTTAGTTAGAAAAAAAGGAATTAGATTTTAAAAATTACAATTATTTTATTAAAATGTAGTCTATGGGAGATGGTCTTCCCATAATTCAGAGCTTTCTGGATAATGGGTTTCTGGATGACTGGTCAAAGAACAACCCAGAGATGTGCTCAAATGTGCACAAGATGATTAGATGCCTTTTTCACTTGTAGAACTAACTTGCTTCTGCTCGATTTATTAACGTTTATATTTTTTTTCTAGCACTAGAGATTTTGCATGTGAAGAATGGCTTTTGAAATAATTTTTGAAATCCATTAAGCATAAAAACCACGAAAAAGTCTAATGTAAAACTCTGCTAGTCTAAAAGCTGTCAAGGTCATGTAGAAGCCAATGGAAACAGTTCCCATATTTAGTTATTTCAAGGTTTTAGAGGTTTAAGGTTTCTCAACTCATTTGGATTTGGAGGTTTTTTGATTATAATTTGGATTTGTTCTGCATGCTATATTTCATTTCTATGTGGTTAAAAAAAACGACAGAAATTAGAATTTTGATAACTAGGCCGTGTAGTTTCTTTAATTATTTCTAAATAATCTCTCTAAATGTTTCTAAATGTTTTGTGGCAGTCAGCAGAAACAACACCCATGTCCAGCAAATGAGATTGTCATGGATTGTGATGGGCGAATTTATTCTCCCAGATGCGAATTCACAGTGAATTTCCGTGTTTTGCTGCCGGCGAATAAATTTGCAAAATTGCCGAGAAAATTCACTGGCAAATGAGAACAGGATCCATCCAAGTTAGGGGGGCTCAAGGAGAAATTTGCATACACAGAATTTTATTCTCTCTCACTATATAACTTCTGGACAGTCAAAATATTTTTGATGCCGGCAACAATTAAAGGCGCCCATTGACTTTAATGCATGTCAAATTGTAGGCAGGAGCGAATTCGCAGTGAATTTTTCGCATTTCACCGCCTCTGAATAAATTCGCTAAAATGCCGCAAAAAATCGCTGGCGAATGAGAACAGGACCCATCCAAGTCAAATTGTCACCGGCGTTGGAATTGTCGCTGGCAACAAAAAAAAATTTCACTGGAGATATTTGCCCATCACTAATTGTCACCAGAGAGACTACTGTCAACAATCTCTGCCAAGGTTCCATGTCTGAACCGCAGAATAACCCAGGGGTGACTTTGACTGTCCAGAAGTTATATAATGAGAGAGAATAAAATTCTGTGTTTGCAATTTCCTCCTTGAGCCCCCCCTAACTTGGATGAATCCTGTTCTTAAGCTAGCTTTGCTCACTAATACCCTGGCCTTGAGGGCAGAGCCACCTGTTTGGCTGTAAGAGAAGTTCTTTTTTTTCTGTGCTGCAGAGCGATAGCTCCAGGCCCGGATTTGTGGAAAGGCCACCTAGGCCCGGGCCTAGGGCGGCAGGATTTTAGGGGGGCGGCATGCTGCCCAACCACACCCACATTGGTTCAAAAACACTGGGGATGCGCTGGAGATACAATAGTTTTTTAAATTTCCCATGCGCCAAACCCCATTGCTCTGGTAAAAGGGAGGGGACAGGGGCGATGAACGGCATTGGGCCTAGGGGCGCCCACTAAGTAAATCCGGCCCTGGATAGCTAAATGCTCTCCCAACGGTAACTCACTTTTTTACAAGTCTATAAAAACCCTGTGAGTTTGTGATTTCAGAATCCACGGAGCTTGTGTCAAATAAACTTTCTCTTTCACCTCAGCTGATCTCCAGTAACTGAATTTCCCTGACAATAGTCTCCAGAAAAAGCACAAGATGGCATGAGCAGGTTTGTAGAAGTGATAGAATTTGGTTTATGCCGTCTTTATCCCTTTCCGTATTTCAATTAAATGTTATAACCCCATCAAAATCAAAAGGTAATCACATCCTGTTTATCATTGATTTACTTTCCTGTTAACAAGTGGTACGTGGGCGCCGTTTATTGGGTTCTTTCTCCATCCATACAAGCAAGTCCATGTTAAAAAGTCAAAATATGTGAGTTTTTTTTACTATAAAATCCGAATTTTTAGCGGAAAAAAAACTCACATTTTTCAAGATTTATTATACTCCGAGGATGGAAAAAGTCAGAATCCGAAAATCCAGCATCTCAGACCTACTGAGTTTGTATATAAGTCAGTGGGAGAGGTCCCTATCCTATATAGAAGTTTCTGTGGTCTGTGCTGCAATTAACCCAAAAATCCAACTATTTTGGACTTCTTGTAGGCAAAAGTTTGAGCTTTGAGAAAAAATCGAATGATTCAGATTTTTGCTCTATTTCTTCATGTTTGTCTCTGATCTGATTTTTTTTGTTTTAATAAATAAGGTCCAATCATGGATTCTAATTTGTTCTGACTTTTTTTTACTAAAATACTCGGATTTTTATAAATTTGCCCCTAATTGTCTTGTAAATCGAACAATGCAATCGAAAAACAATGAACCCCAAAGTTATTAGCATTTTTTTTCACCAAATATTTGCTCAAAACCCAAGGGAATCCCTACAAAATTTTAAAAATTCTGACTAATTCTCTCTTTACCTTTTGAAATTTAATTTACACATCTGGTTTGGTGGGAAACCTGAAATAAATCTCAATATCCCTGGTTTCCCTGATCTGGGAATGAATTGCTGGCAGTTGCTGAATCAGACATTCAAACATTTGCTCACCGCCATCTTCCTCTTCGACGCTGGGCTTGGAACGGCCCACCAGTTATTTAATGCATTTTCCCATGAATCTCTCAAACGGAACCAAAGGGAAACTGGATAAAACGAGTCTGAGGACGTGTAGGACACTTCTAATTTAACGATAACTGCACATATTTAATTTAGGGATAATTGGCTGCTACAAAATGCCCTGAATCCTTATTTTCAGCTGATGGTTAGAGAACCAAATTATTCATTTTCTATATATTTTTATATAAAAGCCTTTTTTTGTCGCCTCCTTAACAAGCATGAAATTAAAAAAGGAGAAACGTATTTACAAAATAGCAGATGCAACACATTTTCAAAAGAAGATGCTAGAATATCTATTAATATATTTCACACCTATTGTCATTGCTATTTCCGAGCACTATGGCTCCCGGGGTGAAGCTAAACAGTCCTCACGGCTGATCAAGTAAATATATTAAAACAAATTAAATAATAAAAAAAATAATAAAGCTAAATACAGAAAACAACGTATGCAGTGTGCAAATAAAATGATTTACTATTGGTGATTCTTATGCTATTCTGGTATCTGCGCTGTACATTCAGTATTCGGTTGAACTGATCTATACTCACACATTTCATTTTCAGCTGGACTGATGTATACTTTATGTGAGACAGTGACCATGTAATATGTCAAAAGACAAGATTTGCCTTTATGTTCTCCATAGTGGGAGATAAATTACAGAGAAGGTGCATGTTTTTACTGGCAGTCCACAAAAGATCCAGTGTAGTGAGGGAAGTAAGTTGACCCGCAACCAACCCTAAGCCGGCCATCCAGCACCCGACCCTAAGCCGACCATCCAACACCCGACCCTAACCGACCATCCAGCACCCGACCCTAAGCCGACCATCCAGCACCCGACCCTAACTAAGTTACTATGATTGGGTGAATCACATAGTAGGTGTAGTAAGATGGCGCTGAATATTTTCCGCGTTTAGTATTCACCACTTATTTTAGTGTAGTAAGATGGCGTTGAACCTTTTTCCCTTTAGCATTCACCACCTATATGGGTGTAGTAACATTTAATTAACATCAGCATTTGTGATTTCTATTTTGGTTAGTGTGTTTGTGGAACCGGGGGGGGGGGGGGGGGCTTTGGTGAGGGTTTGGGAGTGTTTAGTGATTTCACATGTATTTGTGCAGTTCAAGCCTGCTGCTTGGATTTGGAGCTGATGATTAGGTACATACAAAGCCAAACCTCATGGTGATGGGATTTCAGGTTTTCAGGTTTTCATTGTAACGGCGTGAATATTTAAGGTTTCTGTAAAATGAGGACATTTGGGCGAAATGCGAATCAGGGTGGCAGCAATGTTAATGTGAGGACTTAAGGATTGTGCAGTGCCAGGTGGTTCATTGCCTTCATTGTAGGCTCTCAATTTTGTTAAAAATTTATTTTTACTTATGCCGGAAGGCAACTGGGGCACCGGGCATAAATTTCTGATTGAACATTACTTATCCCCTACTTGCATTATTTGTATGGGAATCTTTTTTTGAATCCCTAACAGTACCGGGCTACTCAATTAAATGTGTTATTATCTTTACCTTTAGTGAAACAAATGGATTAAAGGAAAAGGAAACCCCCTGGGTGCAAAAACCCTCCCCCTCCCCTAGAAAATATTCTCCTTTTACATCTCTTGCCTTGAACCACCATTTCGTGATGGTCTGTGTGATGCCTACAAAATCACCAGACCATAAATACTGCAGCTCTAACTGTAACAGGAAGAGATCACCTGACCAGAAATACTGCGGCTCTAACTGTAACAGGAAGAGATCACCTGACCAGAAATACTGTGGCTCTAACTGTAACAGGAAGAGATCACCTGACCAGAAATACTGCAGCTCTAACTGTAACAGGAAGTGATCACCTGACCAGAAATACTACAGCTCTAACTGTAACAGGAAGAGATCACCTGACCAGAAATACTGCGGCTCTAACTGTAACAGGAAGAGATCACCTGACCAGAAATACTGCAGCTCTAACTGTAACAGGAAGAGATCACCTGACCAGAAATACTGCAGCTCTAACTGTAACAGGAAGAGATCACCTGACCAGAAATACTGCAGCTCTAACTGTAACAGGAAGAGATCACCTGACCAGAAATACTGCAGCTCTAACTGTAACAGGAAGTGATCACCTGACCAGAAATACTACAGCTCTAACTGTAACAGGAAGAGATCACCTGACCAGAAATACTACAGCTCGAACTGTAACAGGAAGAGATCACCTGACCAGAAATACTACAGCTCTAACTGTAACAGGAAGAGATCACCTGACCAGAAATACTGCAGCTCTAACTGTAACAGGAAGAGATCACCTGACCAGAAATACTGCAGCTCTAACTGTAACAGGAAGAGATCAGCTGACCAGAAATACTGCAGCTCTAACTGTAACAGGAAGAGATCACCTGACCAGAAATACTGCAGCTCTAACTGTAACAGGAAGAGATCACCTGACCAGAAATACTGCAGCTCTAACTGTAACAGGAAGAGATCACCTGACCAGAAATACTGCAGCTCTAACTGTAACAGGAATAGATCATCTGATCAGAAATACTACAACTCCAACTTTAACAGGAAGAAGTGTTGAAGTATAGGACAGAACTCTGTGTGTTAATTGGCTCATGTGATCTAAGAAGTAAAGTTTAGTGATGGGCGAATTTATTCGCCAGGCGCGAATTCGCGGCGAATTTGCGCGATTCGCGGCAGGCGAATAAATTCGCGAAACGCCCGCGAAAATTCGCCGAAAAAATTTGCGAATTTTTCGGCGAAGCGAAACGGCGCAAATTCGCCCATCACTAGTAAAGTTTGGTTGGTTTGTTTGTGTGCACAGCAAATTGTACTATTCCAGGAGGCGGCCATTATTTTTTAAAATGGCAATTTTCTATTTATGATTACCCAATGGCACATACTACTAATAAAAGTATATTATTATGAAAATGGTTTATTTACATGAAGCAGGGTTTTACACATGATCTGTTTTATACAATACCTTTTTACAGAGATCTACATTGTTTGGGGATACAGTTTTCCTTTAAAGGTAGTGCCCAGTGAGGAAGAGGTATTTTTATGCTTTATGGTGAAATGGGCACTGTACAATGAGGGGCAGATTTATTTTTTATGGTCGAATTTCGAAGTGTAAAAAACGTCGAAATTCGACCATCGAGTTGCATTACTTCGATATTCGAAGTCGAAGTTTTTGTAATTGAATTTGGCCATATTCGGTCGAAGTAAAATTGGTCGATCGTACGATTTTACTTCGACTTCTAAAAACATAGCCAAATGTTGGCTATAGGTTCTAGGAGGTCCCCATAGGCTAACATAGTAATTCGGCAGGTTTAAGGTGGCGAAGTGTCGAAGTCGAAAATTTTTAAAGAGACAGTACTTTGATTTTCGAAGTTGAACTTTTTTACTTCAAATCGAAGTCGAATTTAGGCCTATTCGATGGTCAAAGTACCCAAATATTAGTTCGATATTCAACATTTTTCAATTTGAAAATTCACTTCGACCCTTAGTAAATGTGCCCCTTAGTATTTGGCTGAACTGATATATATATATATGTACTGGCACTGTACACTATCAAAGGTCGAGTGATACAGTTTTTTTGTAACTTAAATGAACTCCAATGACCTCGAAATGCGAATGGTATCTTATTTAAGAAAAACTCAGACGTCTAAAATTCGAACGAATGTTACTGACCTGAAAGCTAAAATTGAATTAGAATCAAACGGAACCCGAAACGAGTTTTCTCCAAAAAAAACCTTGAATGTCAGGAAGGTCGTTAACAGGTCGTAATTCGATTTATTTCCAGGGTCGAGGTATGATAAATTTTGAATTTAAATTCGAGTTTGACTTTTTTTCAACTCGAAAATATGAGTTTTTGACCCAAAAAAAACAACTCGAATTTATCATTTGAACCTTAGTAAAATGCCCCTTAGTTTTCAGTTGGACACTCACACATATTGGCTCTGTGGTACCTGCCAACCTTGTTTTATTGTGACAAAATGATTTTAACTGCAAATTGGATCTAGTGAGTAGCAGCAGTTATTGGGGTTCAAGAATAAATGACTGTTTACGTTGAATTGACCACAATCCTTAAAGACATACACTGCCTTGACCCAATACTGATGATGAGAAGGTTAGAAATGCTGCTCATTCCAGTTAGTCTTCTCTAGTACAGATATGGGATCCATTATCCTGAAACCTTTTACCTAGAAAGCTCCAAATTACAGGAAGGCCATCTCCCATAGACTCCATTTTAATCAAAGAATTATAATTAAAAAAAAAAATTCCCTTTTCTCTGTAATAATCAGGGCCACCATCAGAAATCACTGGGCCCCGTATAACAATATTTTATGGGTCCCCTGGTCAAGGTCCCCCACACCACTGTAAAAAGGCCACACAGACAGCGTTTTGGCAGTGTCAAGACTTTGAAAAATCAAAGTTTTTTTTTGGGAAAAATGTTGATTCGCACGATTCAAATGTGCTATTACTTTGATTCGTAGATTCGAATTCAGAGGCATTTGAACGAATACGGACTATTCACCTGCAAAAAAAACTTTTCGTTGGTCGAATTTCTACATTTTTCAAATTCGAAATTCGACCCTTGATAAATCTGCCCCTTGTTAATGTATGAAGACAAATTATGGGAAAACCCCAGGTTCTGAGCATTCTGGATAAAAGGTCCCGTACCTATGTTATTTACACAGACACTTTCCAAGATGGTGACCCCCTGTGACAAGTTTGAAGTCCTGGATCATTGCTGCTATTGACAAGCTCAAACTTTAGCCTCGTGCAATAAGTTCACTATATAAAATAGGACATTCTTAGACATATTTAGCGATAGGCGAATTTGTCCTGTTGTACTTCATCGAAAAATTCGAATTTCCCTCGGAATTCACAACATTTTGCTGCTCGTGTCAGTTATGATGTGGGCGTTAAAGTCAATGGCTGTCTGAATAATGTTGATGAAAAGGATGTTCCAATTCTTTAGTAGTCACAATGCTTTAGGTGATATCCTTGCAGCGTTTGTATCAATCAGTATCAGCTCTCAGACAGGGTGCCTGACTCCGCCAAGTCAGGAAATCTCATAGATCAATGAATAAAGCTTACCCTGGAGAACCTTCAAACAATAGTTTTGTTTATTTCAATATACACAACGGGGCTCATTTATCAACACTCTGCAAATTTGCCCATGGGCAGTTACCTATAGCAACCAATCAGTGATTAGCTTTTTAAAGCCAGCTGTAAGTAGAACAATGAATGCAGCAATCTGATTGGTTGCCATGGGTTACTGCCCATGGGCAAATTTGCCCAGTGTTGATAAATGAGCCCCAACATGTTTCGAGTCCAAGGACTCTTCATCAGGTGCTTATTACACAGTGAAAAAGAACAAGAGAATAAATACACCCCCAAACCCCATCATGTGATGTCAGCTCCACCCTCTGGCCAGACCATAATAATATCAAATACATCTTAAAGAGTACTGCCATCTTGTGGCCTACTCCAAAATACACCTTTTTACCATATTAGTGTAAAATTATACATAGTAGTAATAGTCTTGATACAGTATATACATTGTTTCAAAAGGAAGTAGTGGTTTCCTACCCTTTGTAGATATTTAGTATCTTTAACTGTCGTAAATACAATGTTGCAGTTCAATTCTGCAGAAAAAAGGACAAGTTTATATTAGTGACATATTCATATTACAAAAAACATTTAATACTGAAGGCATCGTTCAATCCCCATGGTTCCATTGCATTAAGCGTATCTATCCACTTGGCTTCAGTTTGTAACAATAACATTTTTCTATCACCACCCCGTTTCGGTATTTTCACCTCCTCAAGTACTTGCCACCTTAGACTGGCACTGTTATGTCTATAGTCATGGAAATGTTTACCCACTGGGGTGTGAGTTTTAACATCAGTGGGGTTATAATTCGTAATGGAGCGTTTATGTTCTCCAATTCTAACTCTCACTTTCCTCTTAGTCTGACCAACGTACATTTTGCCACAGGGGCATTTAAGTCCATATACTACAGACTCTGTATTGCATGTGCTGTAATGTTTAATGGCAATTTTATTACCTTTTAAGGGATGTGTTACAAAAGGACCCTTTATGATTGAGTTGCAGTTACTGCAGTTAAGGCAAGGGAATGTCCCATACTTTGGTGGACCAAGGAACCTTGTGTCTGATTTAGATTTTAATATATCGGATTTCACTAATTTGTCTGCAATGTTTATACCTCTTTTATACGAAAAAATGGGTTGATCCTTACAAATTTCATGTAATGTTCGATCTCTCCGTAATATAGGCCAATATTTATTTACCACACGTTGTATACTTTTGCTTGTTGGGCCGTAAGTCGATACTAGTGGTATCCGCTCATTTTTTTGTTGTTTAGTAGAAGTAGTTTGTTTAGGTCTCAGTAGTGTCTCTCTCTCAATTTCTAACACCTTATCCCTTGTGTCAATCAATTCCTGTTCATTATATCCCCTTTCACAACATTTTTTTTATAAGTTTATTGGTGTTAGTAATATATTTTTGATCATCAGATGTAATTCTTCTAATTCTTAAAAATTGACCTTTAGGGATCCCATGTAGTGTCCCAGGGGTATGGTAACTTTTTTTATGTAATAGGTTATTGCATTCAGTGGGTTTAGTATAAAGATCTGTCTCCAGTCTGCCCTTATTATTAATCACCTTCACATCAAGATAATGTATTGATTCAATGCTGTATTCAGCAGTAAATTTAATTGTTTTGTGTTGGATATTTATAGATTGTAGGAATTCTTGTAATTCAGTTTCCTTTCCACTCCAGATCAAAAAAACATCATCCACAAATCTCAAATAACATTTGATGTGGTCCTTAAATACATTATTAAGTATCAAATTCTGCTCCAAATAGTGCATAAAGATATTAGCATAGCTAGGTGCGAGGTTACTTCCCATCGCGGTCCCTTGTACTTGAATATAAAAATCATTGTTAAAACGAAAATAGTTTTTCTTAAGTACTAGGGACAACAGTTCTAGCAAAAAGTAAATCATTGCATGTGACAATTTGGTTGACAGAAGGGCTTGTTCCACATAATGAATTCCTTCCTCATGTGGAATGGATGTGTAAAGCGATTGCACATCTATGCTGCAAAGTATCCAGCTAGGGTTAATATTAGAAAATTCTGACAGTCTCTGTAAGAAATCAGTAGTGTCTTTTAGACACTGAGGGATGTTTTTCACAATGTCCTGTAGAAACGCATCTACAAATTGGGACAAAGGTTGTAGTAATGATTCCATTCCTGACACAATTGGCCTGCCCGGGGGATTTTCAAGGCATTTATGGATTTTGGGGAGTAAGTATAGGACAGGGATTCGTGGGCAGTCAGTTATCAAGAATTCTTTATTATTCTTTGAAATAATCCCTGATTCCCATGCCCCCAAAATAACATTATCAATCACTTTTTTTATATCCCAGGTCGGGTCTCTATCAAGTAGTTGGTAATGTTCACCATTATCTAATTGCCGCTCAGCTTCTTTCACATAGTCAACCCGATTAAGAATGACAATGCCACCCCCTTTATCAGCCTTTTTAACCACAATTTCAGCATTTCTTTCCAAATCTCTCAATGCTATCTGGTTACGTTTAGTTATGTTAGGTTTCACTTTATTCTCTTTTTCCCACAGTTCCTCAACTTCATGTAATACAATACCTTCAAATATATTTAAGGAATCATTATTCACATCTGGTATGAAGTCACTCTTAGGTTTAAATTTCGCAGTAACATCAGTAGTATTGTGACTTTCTTTAGTACTATCAGTGTTGGAAAAATGTATTTTGAGTTTAAGGCGTCTAATGAATTTCAAAAAATCAATTTTCCAATCAAAGAACTTAGTTTGATAAGTTGGAATAAATCCTAATCCTTTATTAATCACTTCTCGTTCAGTATTGGTAAGGACATGATTAGACAAATTAACAATAAGCTCATTAGTCCCAGCAGTATGTGCAATATGAAAGTCATTTTTAGTGTCATTTACCTCGCTCCTTTCATTCAAGGGCGATAGAACTGCCTTGGCTGCGGTTTCCTCTGCGAGCGCCTCTGACCGCCATCTGCTTCGTCTGTGTCTCTTCTGTTTGTGGCGCCCATAGGACAGCGCGATCTCCCATCGCCTGCTCCTCGGCCCTGGCCAGAAAAAAACGGTGGGCGCAAGCCTCCACTGCTCCCGAAGTCCCTGTAGGTCTGTGCAGGATCATCTGAATCACTGCCGGCGGAGCTCCATGCGTTGCGCCATGTATGGCGGCCGCCATCTTGTTCCTGGTCACGTGCTCTACGGTGTCCCGGCAGACCAAACCTCCACATCTGTTGCTGCCTAGGGGATCTGTCTTTCCACACATACACTTTACCAGCCGCATAATCTTTGGTATCTCTTTCAAACTTTCGCAGCTTGCGAGTCAGGAGTTCTTTCCTGAAGCGATCCAGACCTGACTTGATCTCTGTAAGTATTTTATCATAGTCGGTTTTCTCAGTATAAGCTTCCATCAATTTAGACTTTACTTCCTCTATTTCTTTGTGAGTTTTGTTAATCATAGGCTGTAAATACTGGATGGTAAGAACCATTGCGTCCAGGCTTGCTTTATTCCATATGCCTTCCCACTTTATATGGAACTCAGGGTCGGTAATAGAGTTCAGAGGCTGCAATCCACTCCTCAAACCTCTAGGGATTCTTTTTGCCTTCACGTATTCGATTAAAGTGGAACTATGCAAGGATAGCGTAATATCTTTCTTTGAGACATTCAGTAAGCGGTTGGATAAGTCATTATTAGTTTGTGCAGTTTGAAAACTTACAGTATTATCCGCTGTAGAAATAATTCTTGTGATGTCTTCTTCAGTATATCCAAAGGTCTTAGCCCTTTCATCTGTTGATGCAGCTATTTCTCCAAAAGACATTTTTTTTTTCGATGCAGGTGTTCACCAATGACGGAATTTCTCAAGTAGTCACAATGCTTTAGGTGATATCCTTGTAGCGTTTGTATCAATCAGTATCAGTATAGACATAACAGTGCCAGTCTAAGGTGGCAAGTACTTGAGGAGGTGAAAATACCGAAACGGGGTGGTGATAGAAAAATGTTATTGTTACAAACTGAAGCCAAGTGGATAGATACGCTTAATGCAATGGAACCATGGGGATTGAACGATGCCTTCAGTATTAAATGTTTTTTGTAATATGAATATGTCACTAATATAAACTTGTCCTTTTTTCTGCAGAATTGAACTGCAACATTGTATTTACGACAGTTAAAGATACTAAATATCTACAAAGGGTAGGAAACCACTACTTCCTTTTGAAACAATGTATATACTGTATCAAGACTATTACTACTATGTACAATTTTACACTAATATGGTAAAAAGGTGTATTTTGGAGTAGGCCACAAGATGGCAGTACTCTTTAAGATGTATTTGATATTATTATGGTCTGGCCAGAGGGTGGAGCTGACATCACATGATGGGGTTTGGGGGTGTATTTATTCTCTTGTTCTTTTTCACTGTGTAATAAGCACCTGATGAAGAGTCCTTGGACTCGAAACATGTTGTGTATATTGAAATAAACAAAACTATTGTTTGAAGGTTCTCCAGGGTAAGCTTTATTCATTGTTCCAATTCTTTATCATTTTTAAAGATGAATAATCCATTATATTAAACACTTTTTTGGACACAATAAACCCAATATTTAACAGTAAAAAAAAAAAAAAATAATAATATTGTTGAAGTGCGACTGTTTTGATGCCAGTCCAAAATGTTTTGACCCCCGTGCCAGTTTCACAAATTTATTCGCCGCTGATGAAAGGTGGAAATTTGCTGTGAATTCTCGTCTGGCGAATTTATTCGCCCATCACTAGCCATATTCATTTTTAGGGTTAAGTTCTCCTTTAATTACAAATTAACATGAAGTCTGATTGTGTTAGAGAAACTCTGCTTTTCCGCAGCTCCCTCACCTGCGCCAGAAACATAACGTTGATGTCACAATGTAGTCCCGGCTTCACAAGGACATATCTGTCGGCAATATATAGAGACACCTGCTTCCATTGGAAAACTTTTGCCGTCGGATATTGCTCCGTATTCCTGTTTCACCTCTTACAACCTTCCAGAACCTGATCGGGTCATGATGTAGAACAATTACACCTATTACAGAACATTCACTCAATACCAGGTTCATGTTAATGATAATCCCGATATGTTGGTTGTGGAATGACTTTGCCTTGGCAGTGGAATATATTTAATATATGATATGATATGCATTTTACAGGGGGCTGCCATTGTCAGTGGGTGGGACTGCCATAAAGCAAACATATTGCTGCTGTAATTGTGACTGATGTATGTTGTGTCCGACTACTTATACGCAGTCATGCGATTTTTTTCGGCAGAGGGAATAGCCAGATGCAGAATCCAAGGCTTGGAAAGGGTCAGGAGAACTGCATTTCACGTCTTGTTGTTTTTATTGGCAAAATAAATTCGGCTGCCTGTCTATTCCCACAGAAAGCCGCGTGTTTTCAGACTGCAGGCAAGTCAAAACAAATACACAAGCCGGAAAATGTCAGGGCATCAAACTGAGAGATCAATTTGCGGAAAAGAAAACGTGGCAAGGGGCGAAGCTTCTCCCCCAACGGCGGATTTGTTTTCTTATAGAAAGAAACTCATTCTATTGTGGAAATACAAGTTTCACACTCGCCGGTGACTCTGGCACACGGCTCAGCCGTTTCTCTTTCATTGTTACTAGGGATTCACTAAATCCACGATATCCACAGAATCCTCAGCTGAATACTGAACCAAATTTGAACCCTAATTTGCAAATGTAAATGAGGTAAACGAGGGAGAAAGAGAACCGCATGCAACGCACGGTAAACATTTTTGAATTTCTTGTGTGATGAAAAGTCATGGGATTTTTTGGATTCGGATCTAGTTCAGCCAGACACTTGGATACGTCGGAATCCGGCTGAAAAAGGCCAAATCTCAGCCGACTCCTGAACCGAATCTCAGATTCATTGTTACCCTCTTTTCTTTGCAAAAACACAACCAGAGCCATGTTGACATGAAATGACTTGAATTAGTGTCAATAAAAGACTGAAATTGTTATTTTATTCCAGATTGTGCTTTGTGTCTCCAGGGTCGTTCCCCAAGCAGCAGAAATACTGACAAAACATGATGGAATATCTATATATATCTATAGGTTATCTGTAGGAATTGGTGTCATTGCCAAAACCCTAAAGCAGATGCCAACATGAGTATTTCGTATGTTGCCAAATTTAAAGTTTTTTTCAAATCACCAAATAACAGCCAATTCTGACCGACAAAGCATTTATTGTGTTATTGCCAACTCAGTCGTAAGGCAGAAAAATTTGTAACAATTTTAAAAGTCCCCCGTGGACAACCATTGTCTTAAAATTAATGCAACGTTCATTCTTTTTAGGGGGACTTATTGAATTAAAAGGGTGATTTAGGGCCACCCACACAATTCAAAAAGGTTTTGATAAATATATAAGTTCATGAAAATGATTTTCCAGGAAGGTCACAAGAGTAGTAGTTGGAACTCCATCCCCCTTGATGTTAAACCAACCAGTTATTTTATATATTTAATGGTGGAAATTCATTTCTGATTATGCAATTGAGCTGTTCCCATCAACTCCATTATATCAAAATAATCCAAGGGGCACATTTACCTAGGGTCGAATATCGAGGGTTAATTAACCCTCGATATTCGACTGGTGAATTGAAATCCTTCGACTTCGAATATCGAAGGATTTAGCGCAAATAGTTCGATCGAACAATCGAACGAAAAATCGTTCGATTCGAAGGATTTTAATGAATTGATCGAACAATTTTTCTTTGACCAAAAAACACTTAAAAAGCCTATGGGGACCTTCCCCATTGGCTAACATTGACTTCGGTAGGTTTTAGGTGGCGAACTAGGGGGTCAAAGTTTTTTTTTAAAGAGACAGTACTTCGACTATCGAATGGTCGAATAGTTGAACAATTTTCAGTTCGAATTGTTCGATTCAAAGTCGTAGTCGAAGGTCGAAGTAGCCCATTCGATGGCCGAAGTAGCCAAAAAAAAAAACATTCAAAATTCTATGTTTTTTTTATTCTATTGCTTCACTCGAACTATGTAAATGGGCCCCCAAATGTTTAAAAAGATTTCCCTTTTTCTCTGTAATAAAAACAGCAAATTGTACTTGATCCCAACTAAGATATAATTAATCCTTATTGGAAGCAAAACCAGCCTATTCGGTTTATTTAGGGGGTTATTCATCAAAGTCGGATTTTATCTCAACATTTTCTGCTACAAACTCCAATCAAACCTGCTCGGGTTTGTTCCGCTTGTTTATTATTACATTTTTCCGAAAATTTGTTTTGTGGGAAAAAAAAAATCAGATTTCCAAAATTTTTTACCCAAAACCCCGATTTTTTTCGGATGTTTTTTGCCAGAAAACTCTGAAAACTTCGGGGTATTGCACGAAACCCAGCGCACATCAGAAAATCATTGGCACTTCTCCCGTTGACTTATATTCAACCTCGACAGGTCTCAGATGCCGGATTTTCAGATTTAGACTTTTCCTTCCTCGGGGGGTTTAATACATTTCAAAAAATTCGTGATTTTTAAAAAGTCAGATTTTATAAAAAAAAAAAAATCACGAATTTTTCTGTGATTTTTGCATTCAGAGTTTAGTAAATAACTCCCTTAATGTCTAAATGATTTTCTAGTAGAGTTAAGGTATGGAGATCCAAATTACAGAAAGATCTGTTATCCGGAAACCCCCCAGCATTATAGATAACAGGTCCCATAGCTATATATATAAATATACGTATATATACATATCATAAAGAATGATTATAACAAATCTCTCTGAACATTGTCAGAGCTTCTCCAAACCTAGAGATTAAATCTTGTTCTTTCCTGATCAAGGTTTTGTCTTCACTCTTTGGAGAAGTTCCTCATATTTATTGGACAAGAACCATCCTTCATAAAACCATCCTTCACTGTCCGTAATGAACAGTACCTTGAACCGCGTCTATTAATGTCGGTTACCAAACGTCATTTCCTTAAAAATCATTATTTTTAATTAGTGATTTCATTTTCTTGCAACAAGTGTAATTCATCTCTTCTTCTGATTGTCTTCTGCTGTCATCTCTCATGGAGCCGACAAGGACAGTGTAACTTGCTTCTTCCAGATTCATCAGATGTTTCTTTAGTTTTAACTATAAACCGCCTTTAGGATGATTCAGGTGAAGGTAAATACATCCCAGTGCTTCTTGTTAGTGATTTCTCCAGTTTCGGTTTGCAGAAAATGTAGCGAATTTCCAGCGAAATGACAAAAAATCAACGCAACTCGAAAATTGATGCACGTGTCAATTTTGACGCCAACGTTCAAGTCAATGGGTGTACGAATTGATACCGACAACTTTTCCGATGCACGTCAAAAAAATTTTGACACCCGTGAAATTTTCGTGGAAAATGTATTCGCCGGTGGCGAAACATGGAAATTAGATACGAATAAACTGCGCCTGCCGAATGTATTCGCCCATCACTACTTCTTGTTATTCTCACTGATTCTAAAGCTGATTATCAATTAATGACACTCAATTCTCAATGAACTTAAAGGGGTTGTTCACCTTTGAGTTTAACTGTTAATATGATGCAGAGAGTGATAATTTAGAATTGGTTGTCATGCTTTATTATTTGTGGTTTTTGAGTTATTTAGCTTTTTATTCAGCAGCTCTCCAGTTTGCAATTTCAGTCATCTGGTTGCTAGGATCCAAATTCCCCTAGCAACCATGCACTGATTTGAATAAGAGACTGGAATATGAATAGGAGAGGCCTGACTAGAAAGAGGAGTAATAAAAAGTAACAATAACAATACATTTGTAGCCTTAACAAGCATTTGTTTTTTAGATGGGGTCAGTGACCCCCATTTGAAAGCTGGAAAGAGCCAGAAGACGAAGGAAAATAATTAATACACTATAAAGAATAAATAATGAAGGCCAATTGAAAAGTTGCTTAGAACTAGCCATTCTATAACATACTGAAATTTTACGTAAAGGCGAACGACCCCTTTAAGAAGCATCACATCCTTTTTTTTGTTATTGCTATAACTAACACAAGGTGAAATAAACCCCCCATTTCATTGTAATTTAAATCCTTCTCCAACCAATTTACAATCTTCATCATCAAAAACAAGTTTTGACACTTAGGGGCAGAGTTATCAAAGGTCGAAGTGAAGATTCGAATGAAAAAAATTTAGAATTAAAAAAAATTGAATCCAAAAAATTCGACTTTTGAGCTAATTTTTGTGTACTTCAACTAGGGAATACTCCAAATTCGAATTTGAAAAGAAATAAAAAAATTTGAATTTCGAAATGTATCTGTCTCTTTAAAAATTTAACTTCGACCATTCGCCATCTAAAATCTGCCGAACTGCTGTTTTACCCTACGGGAGTCAATTGGTGGACTTTGAAAATCAAAAGGTTTTTTTGGGAAAAACTTTGATTCGTACGATTTGAATTTGGACGCATTCGAACGAATACGGACTATTCACTAGAAATTCGTACAATTTGAATTGACATATCCGATTGAAAACTGACTTATTCGGCCAAAAAAAAAAACTTCAATTCAATTTCAGTTGGTCTTTTTAAATTCGAATTTCGAAGTTTTTCAAATTTGAAATTCGACCCTTGATGAATCTGCCCCCTAATATCCCCCTTTTTTTTATGGTTGTATTATTATATTCTAGCAGAGACCAATACAATGCCCAGCTCTTTATTTCACAGTTTGAGACACTCAATGTCTAAACATAATTCTTCTATATACAATCTATAGGAATATCAGATTTATTCATTGTTTCAAAACTCAGAATTAAACTTGATGTTTTTCAACCACTAGCATATTAACTCAAAGTCTCAAAGTCTTAGCTCCCCTCAAGTCACCACCTACACCACATGCCTTTTTAAGATTTTAAATTTTAAAATATATTTTTGCTAAAAATAAAACACACCTACAGTATATATAATTGTAACCTGGAGTATTTTTAGCATCTTCACATGTAACTGCCACAAATCTCCTGTGAATCATTTTAACTCCAATGAATCACCTGCGTGATGAGATAATAATACAGTGTCTCCTCTCAGCTACAGAATATTATATGAGATTATTATTTTAATTCAGATTCATAATCTGTCCAAAAGTCCATAATATTCAATACAACAAATCATATCTAAAAAGAAAACTGCTTCTCTTCCAATATGTAGGGAACCAGTTATACAGGGAACTCTGAGAATCACTCATGTATTATAAGGGATAATGTACCCCCTACTGTAAATGATAAGGATATTAGAAGTCACTGAGGGGTTGTTCTGTGACCATATAAAGGCACAAGGCTGCAGGCTGAGTTATACAGGGAACTCTGAGTATCACTCATGTATTATAAGGGATAATGTACCCCCTACTGTAAATGATAAGGATATTAGAAGTCACTGAAGGGTTGTTCTGTGACCATATAAAGCACAAGGCTGCAGGCTGAGTTATACAGGGAACTTTGAGTATCACTCATGTATTATAAGGGATAATGTACCCCCTACTGTAAATGATAAGGATATTAGAAGTCACTGAGGGGTTGTTCTGTGACCATATAAAGGCACAAGGCTGCAGGCTGAGTTATACAGGGAACTCTGAGTATCACTCATGTATTATAAGGGATAATGTACCCCCTACTGTAAATGATAAGGATATTAGAAGTCACTAAGGGGTTGTTCTGTGACCATATAAAGGCACAAGGCTGCAGGCTGAGTTATACAGGGAACTCTGAGTATCACTCATGTATTATAAGGGATAATGTACCCCCTACTGTAAATGATAAGGATATTAGAAGTCACTGAGGGGTTGTTCTGTGACCATATAAAGGCACAAGGCTGCAGGCTGAGTTATACAGGGAACTCTGAGTATCACTCATGTATTATAAGGGATAATGTACCCCCTACTGTAAATGATAAGGATATTAGAAGTCACTGAGGGGTTGTTCTGTGACCATATAAAGGCACAAGGCTGCAGGCTGAGTTATACAGGGAACTCTGAGTATCACTCATGTATTATAAGGGATAATGTACCCCCTACTGTAAATGATAAGGATATTAGAAGTCACTAAGGGGTTGTTCTGTGACCATATAAAGGCACAAGGCTGCAGGCTGAGTTATACAGGGAACTCTGAGTATCACTCATGTATTATAAGGGATAATGTACCCCCTACTGTAAATGATAAGGATATTAGAAGTCACTGAGGGGTTGTTCTGTGACCATATAAAGGCACAAGGCTGCAGGCTGAGTTATACAGGGAACTCTGAGTATCACTATTATTATGAGAGTTAATGAATGAATAAACAGACTCTGTAAGGACTGTGGAATGTGCTGCACAATAAAATGGATAATAATGACAAGATCTGATAGTTTGTGTATCATTCAATGATATCTACAACAGATCACATCAAAACATCTGTAATTTCCCAAATTCCAATGTAATCCAGCTAAACTGGACAGCAGTGCTGATTATTTCGATCCCCATTGTGTTGTATTTTATATTAACAGGCTTTACACACAACCTTGTTGCACTGGCCTTTCATTTTAAATGTCATCTAACAAAACAGGATGGATTTTATTGCTTGTGTAAACTACCTCTAAAAAGACTCCAGCTGTAATAACATACAGCAAAAATGTGTAGAAATTGAATTCAGAGAAAACAGATTTCTGATAAACGATTTATTGTTGCACGGAGCAAATGTTCAGCTAAAAAGAACTGGACAGAGCAAAGTACTTGACAATACCAACCCCACAGCAATAATTTTTTTATCAAGAGCTCTATGGGATCTCTCTGTACAGACTATGAGCAAATATAGGGGCTGTTCCTGCTGAATTGTGCTTAGTACAGAGGAATACCTATGCTGCCATAGTTTTATGGGATCTCTCTGTACAGACTATGCGCAAACTTAGGGGACTGTTCCTGCTGAATTGTGCTTAGTACAGGGGAATACCTATGCTGCCATTGTTTTATGGGATCTCTCTGTACAGACTATGAGCAAATATAGGGGCTGTTCCTGCTGAATTGTGCTTAGTACAGAGGAATACCTATGCTGCCATAGTTTTATGGGATCTCTCTGTACAGACTATGCGCAAACTTAGGGGACTGTTCCTGCTGAATTGTGCTTAGTACAGGGAATACCTATGCTGCTATAGTTTTATGGGATCTCTCTGTACAGACTATGAGCAAACTTAGGGGCTGTTCCTACTGAATTGTGCTTAGTACAGGGGAATACCTATGCTGCCATAGTTTTATGATAAATGTACATTGATACCACCCCATTATAAATGCACATACATTCCATACATCTGTGGTCCTGTGCGTCAGGCACGGTGTTTACAGGCAAATCCATTGTGAGCCTTTAAGTGCCACTTACTATAATGAACATGAAGTGACAGAGAGACTGTTGATGCAAGTGCTGACAGCTAAATAAATGCAGAAATATTAGCTCATAATTTCCCCTTTATCTTCTGCAAAGGTCTGACAATCACAATGCCTTTGGCTTTTCATTTGCAGCCATCTGATTGGTTGATTGGATTATCTGTAATTGGGACTTTTACGAGCTCCTCTCTGAATGAATGAGGCCTGTGCCTGGGGCAGATAAGAGTCACAGAAATACGGCCAGGAAAGATTTACAGACAATACGGCATTACAGTGACAATGGCACAATGACACCCACATCATTACACAGTATATCGTGGAATTCACCCAAAGCCCCCTGGTTTAACCTGAAATTCCCACTAAGATAATTCACTGCAACCTACTATTATGTCATTATTAAGAGTTAAATTTGTGCTTTTGTCATCAAAATCAGGAGAAAATCAAACTGAAATGATTCCTTACGTGTTGGAAGGGTTACTGCCTGCACTGCTTTCATTTCCCTACAGAAATAGGGATTAGCATAACTACTAAGCACAATTCAGCAGGAACAGCCCCCTAAGTTTGCTCATAGTCTGTACAGAGAGATCCCATAAAACTATGGCAGCATAGGTATTCCCTGTACTAAGCACAATTCAGCAGGAACAGTCCCTAAGTTTGCTCATAGTCTGTACAGAGAGATCCCATAAAACTATGGCAGCATACAGTAGGTATTCCCTGTACTAAGCACAATTCAGCAGGAACAGCCCCTACGTTTGCTCATAGTCTGTACAGAGAGATCCCATAAAACTATGGCAGCATTGGTATTCCCTGTACTAAGCACAATTCAGCAGGAACAGCCCCTACGTTTGCTCATAGTCTGTACAGAGAGATCCCATAAAACTATGGCAGCATAGGTATTCCCTGTACTAAGCACAATTCAGCAGGAACAGTCCCTAAGTTTGCTCATAGTCTGTACAGAGAGATCCCATAAAACTATAGCAGCATAGGTATTCCCCTGTACTAAGCACAATTCAGCAGGAACAGTCCATAAGTTTGCTCATAGTCTGTACAGAGAGATCCCATAAAACTATGGCAGCATAGGTATTCCCTGTACTAAGCACAATTCAGCAGGAACAGTCCCTAAGTTTGCTCATAGTCTGTACAGAGAGATCCCATAAAACTATGGCAGCATAGGTATTCCCTGTACTAAGCACAATTCAGCAGGAACAGTCCCTAAGTTTGCTCATAGTCTGTACAGAGAGATACCATAAAACTATGGCAGCATAGGTATTCCCCTGTACTAAGCACAATTCAGCAGGAACAGCCCCTACGTTTGCTCATAGTCTGTACAGAGAGATCCCATACAACATACAGTAGGTATTAAGTAGGAAACATAGTATTACTAAGGATAGTTGTGCAGGTAGATCAGAGGTTTAGTTAACTTTTCTACGGCAGCATGATCTGTAAATCTGATTCAGTTACATCCAAGTCCCAGGAGCTGATCCTGCTGAACCGATACATTTGCATTTAGGTTGGCCTGTAACATATGAGCCGCTTTGCAATAATTAGCAGCTACAGAATAAACGACAAGTACAGAAAGCAGTAAACACCAGGAGAAGGAATGTCTTGCCCCACTGAGCTTACAAACTAATTAAGTATTGGGATGGCGCACAGACTCAGCGGGATACATTAAGTGCTCTTGTTAAGTCACAATCAGTCTGGGAACTTACTCTGTAAACGTCACTGAAATTCAATGTATCGACAGAAGCACCAAAATAAAACCTGGTTTCTGCTCATCTGTAGGGTATATATTTATATATTAAAGGACTGTTTACTCAAGGTGTAAGGATGAAGAGCATACCAAGCAGTCAGCAAGGGGCTGAGATGTGCAGTTACTATTACTATCCAATGTAAGTTGTTAAAGATCACATTGCAGAGTGTTCAGTTCTCCCCATGATATAAGTGGTTGATTCCATCCATCTTTTCCTTCTGCCCATGGGAACCCCATGTTACAATTAAACTGTAGCTCATTTACATGTACAACCCTGCTGCCTGCACATGCCTGTTACACAACTAACCAGGAGACTGGGAGAGACAAGAAAGCTTAGCTGAGGCAGAGCAAACAGACACCATAATAGACTGAAATATAATCTGAAGCTCTAAATTCACACACATCCCTATAGAGCAGACATGACATTGTCCAGTTTAATAAAAAAGAAGTTAATACCTGGGAATGTATGGGCAGCTGAAGGCTGATATTAGATGCTTGAACAACAACTCAAAGGTGTAGTAGAACTAATATGGACAGTGTAAACTGAAATGTCACAGATTAGGCAACACTGATATTATAGAGTGTTACAGTTGCCATCCTGCCCTGCTTTCACTATCTTGCTATACTACATTTTACTCCATTTAAATGTCTTCTTTTTGCCCTATTGTCACTGTATTGCTTTGCTGTCTCCATCTTACCCTACTGTCTCCATCTTGCCCTACTTTCTCCATCTTGCCCTACTGTCTCCATCTTACCCTACTGTCTCCATCTTACCCTACTGTCTCCATCTTGTCCTTCTGTCTCCATCTTGTTCTACTGTCTTCATCTTGCTCTACTGTCTCCATCTTGTCCTTCTGTCTCCATCTTGTTCTACTGTCTTCATCTTGCTCTACTGTCTCCATCTTGTCCTTCTGTCTCCATCTTGTCCTTCTGTCTCCATCTTGCTCTACTGTCTCCATCTTGTCCTTCTGTCTCCATCTTGTCCTTCCATCTCCATCTTGCCCTACTGTCTCCATCTTGTCCTTCTGTCTCCATCTTGTCCTTCTGTCTCCATCTTGCCCTACTGTCTCCATCTTGTCCTTCTGTCTCCATCTTGTCCTTCCGTCTCCATCTTGCCCTACTGTCTCCACCTTGCCCTACTGTCTCCATCTTGTCCTACTGTCTTCATCTTGTCTTACTGTCTCCATTTTGTCCTTCTGTCTCCATCTTGTCCTACTGCCCCCATTCCATACAACTGTCTCCATCTTGCTTACTGCCACTATAATGCCCTATGCCACTTTCCTTGATCCTCTATCTTGGCCTACTGCCTCCCCCACACCCTACTCTCACCATCTTGCTTTACTGTCTCCACCTACTGCCACCATATTTGCCTTTTTGTCCATCTTGCCCTACTGTTCCCATTTTGCCCCAATGTCTTATAATATCCTATCTTGCCCTCCTATCTCCATTTGATCCTGCTGTCCGTAGAACTGTGTTTAGATGGTAATGGGAGTTGTAGTGCAACAACACATTTTCCAGAGCCCTACATGATTTCATTATAAAAGGATGGCCCTTTTGCAAGTAAAAATGTTGATTTACTTCTCAAGTAGTAAAATTGTGTTTGTGTCGTAATTGCTTTCTGCAGGAGAGATCATAAAACACACATTACAAAGTGCCTTATTGCCCTATATCTCTGTCATGACTGGATTAGGTTTTATCTTCTCAGGGTTGGGATTGTCCTCTCATCTGTTTCCTATTGTGGGTTTTACCCTACAGATTCAACTGCTCATGACTCCTGACAGACGCCTTATCGATTCACTCTCCAAAATATAAACAAGTCAGTCAATGAACGTTGGATTTTAGATGAATAGATGCCTTTGCTGACTCCTGATGAGAGGTATGAAACGGATACCCTCTCCTATATCCAAACCAGGACTGAGAGGAGGAAATTAGGAAGAGAGATATTTATCTCCTGAGTATCCAGAGAAGGACGCTCAATCCCCACTGACAGAGCTCATAAAACCCTATTTATTTCTTTTTTTTACTCACAATATTGGGCACATTCCTCTTCTCTTGTGTGTAATACTCCAACTTGCCTTTCTGACTTTGGCTGCTTTTTCCACATGGACTCACACCAGGGTCGGACTGGGCCAGACCCCAACCTTGTCGGGCCAGATACCAACCTCACTGGCGCTCTCCCAGGCCACTGAAGGCAGGAAGGTGGTGACCCCTGTAGGGGGGTGTGGGAGAGCGGTGGGTTCCCCTTGGGCTACTGGGTGTAAAGGAAACACCAGACAAGATAGACCATGTTTAAGACAAAAGGGATTTAGGAATTTTTGGACATAAATCCCCATAAAGGCCATTTACTTTTCAAGTGTTCACTCTTGAGTGATCATCTAACAAGGACTATGGACTAGTGATGAGCAAATATTTTCACCAGGCATGGATTCGCTGTAAAATGCTACATTGTGCCATTGGCAGATTTTTTAGCAAAACTGCAAAAAAAAAACACAAGAAAAACATCTATTTGTTGTGAGGGCCTGAGCACATAATCTGCACCCCCATGTGAAATATTTATAATTCATCTTAAATATAATGGTGTATCTTATGATGTTCAAGAAACAATTTCCCTTGTTATATTTGCTTGCCAATCACATGAGATTGAGGCAACATTACACTTGCTATGACATAAGATATTCTTCATGGACACCACGGACACAACATCCCTATTAGTCATTAGTACATGATGTAGCCGCCACTGTAGTACTGAACTCATAGTGAACAACATTTTCTGGGCCCCACCTACCCCCACACCACAGTAAAAAGGTCACACAGACATTAGTGCTAAAACAGTAATAATTCCAGGTAAAAACCGATTGTGGTCAAGTCCCCACTACAAGTTAAAAAAAAAGCCATTGGTGGCCAAGGTCTCCCAAGAACATGGGTCCCCAACCTTTTTTACCTGTGAGCCACATTTAAATGTTAAAAGAGTTCCTGTGGCTGCCAAATTATAGGCTGTGATTGCCTCATGGAAGCCCCTATGTGGGTAGACAACATACAAGAAACTCTGTTTGGCAATACACCTGGTTTTTATACAACCAAAACTTGCCTCCAAGCCTGGAATTCAAAAATAAGCCCCTGCTTTGAGGCCACTGGGAGCAACATCCAAGGGTTGGGGAACAACATGTTGTGTATGAGTCACAGGTTGGGGATCACTGCCCTAAAGCTAAAAAAAAAAATCATTGGTCTTCAGCCCCCCCTACAAGTTGGTGGCCAGGGTTCCCTCTCTTACAAGTTAAAAAAAATTGGTGGTCAGGACCCCCCTACAAGTTAAAAAAAAAACATTTGTGACCATGGCCCCACTACAAGTTAAAAAATACATTGGTGGTCAGGCCCCCTACAAGTTAACAAAAAAGCTTGGTGGTCAGGGCCCCCCTAAAAGTTAAAAAAAAAACATTGGTGGCCAGGGTGCCCCCTACAAGTAAAAAAAAAAAAACATTGGTAGTTACGACCCCCCTACAAGTTAAACAAAAACCCTTGGTGGTAAAAAGTTATTTTTAAAAAATTTGGTATCCAGGGTTTAAAACAAAGAGATCATTGGTGTTCAAGTTTGGCAGGCGATCTTCTTCATCGCCAGTGACAGCAGTTTCTTTGTTCTCCTCGATGGCTTTGGCTCCCTTCACCATCATCCTGGGCCCCCCTTGAAACTTAAAATCCAGCGGGCCTGGGACAACTGTCCCCCCGATGGCAGCCCTGACACTGATGTCCTAGGTTCAATTCCAGCCAGGGCATTATCTACGTGGAGTTTGTATATTTTTCAGTTTCTTCATGGGTTTCCTCCAGGTATCCCTGGTTATTCTCTTGCTCCAAATAAACAAGAATGTTAATCAGCTCCTGATAAAAGTATGTAAATGTGATAGGGGCCTTAGATTGTAAGCTCTACTACAGCAGGGGCTGATGTGAATACTGTACATAAAGCATAATAGTAGTATTTATGAAAGGATGAACAAACTATATTCACTTGTATGGGATTTTTAGAGTTCTCCTCTGGTGAATTGTGTCCAGCTGTCTGTTCAGCCTTGTTTAATCTGCCCCCAAGAGTAGCTCTTTGTAAATAATTCTGCTAAAGAGAAATACATTCAAGAACACCTGTCTTATTAATAGGTTGCGTTTTTATTCCTCTTATTCCCTGGGCTCATATAAACCTGAGACTCAGTACAAGCCGTTCTACCCCCATCAATCCCTACGGACTCTCCTACAAGCAGCGCTACACAGAAAAAAATATGCCTTGTGCTGATCAAGAATCACGTTCGACTTGTCCCAACAACCGCATCCCTCATTATCTGATTAAATGACGCACGTCGCTACATTGGAATTGACGTGATTCGCCTTTCGGCGGCATCCATCAATTTTAGGAATCATTTTTGCATCCTGGTCCACTGATTCGCTTTTTTTTTTTTTGCGTCACGTTAAATAACACAAGGGAAGAAGGAGGCAGAAATCTTTGGTGTCTTTCCTAGACTTTATTTATTACAAAAATCAACAAGGGATTAAAATCATCCACTGAAAAATGGGACCCTTAAAGGGGACATAAACCCAAAAATAAAACTTTGCCTAATTAAAGAAAATGTAATTCTAAGCAACTTACCAATATATATTCATTCCACATTTGCACTGGTTTTAATTTTATTTGTCATTGTAATTGCTATTAAAAGTAGTGTCTGTCCAGCCATTGCCATTCCCCGCACTGGCCATTCTGAAACAATGTAACAGAAGCAGCTGACGAGAACTGATTACATTGTTTCTAGAGAGCAGAAATGGCCGGACAGACACTGCCTTCAATAGCAATTAAATCGACAAATAACATTAAAAACAGTGAAAATGTGCAATGAATGTATATTCAGAAGTTGCTCTAAATTACATTTTATTTTAATAGACAAAGTTTTATTGTTGGGTTCATATTCCCTTTAAATATGGAAGAATATTCTAAATTAAATTTCCTTTGTGATTAAGGAGAAGTTGCTGACAAAACCAAACGCAGACAATGTAAATCAAGCAGAACTGATCTCTGAGCTTTTTTTTTGTTTGTTTGTATTGAGAAAATGAATTCTTGTTACCTAGAAGCAGCCTTAATGTGTGATTAGTTTGATAAAGTGAGTCAGTGGCGGTTTCATTAGGACTGACAGCTGCGTTGGTTTATAAGGCTCATCAAAATGTTCCTTGCAGGTGGACTGAAGTTTGTAAAACAGACACACACACTCATCAAAACACAACCCCTTAAAGGGGTAGTCCACCTTTATATTTAGGGGGTTATTTATCAAAATCCAAATTTTTAAGAATTTTTTAAAATGAAAAAGTCTGACCAAACTAGAATCCATGATTTGACCTTATGTATTATTTAAAAAAAAAGCACGATTTAATGGGATCGGGGCAAAACTCTAAACAATTGAGTGAAAACCCAAATTGTACCATTTTTTCGGAGGATTTTACCGAATTTTACAATTTAAAAAAAAATAAAAATAGTTGGATTTTTGGGCTAATTCCAGAGCAGACCACAGAATATTTCAATTAGGATAGGGACCTCTCCCATTGACTTATATACAACCTCAGCATGTTTAAGATGGTGGATTTTCAGATTCAGACTTTTTGCAGCATCGGAGTATAATAAATCTCGAAAAAGTCGAGTTTTTTTTCCACTAAAAATTCAGGTTTTATAGTAAAAAAAATTGGAATTTTTAGTTTTTTTTTTTAATTTGGACTTTAATAAATAACCCCCTAAATGTAAGTATGATATAGGCAGTGATATTCTGAGACAATCCATAATTGGTCTTAATTTTACATTTTTTATAGTTTTCCAATTATTTAACTTTTACTTAGCAGCTCTCCATCTTGGTATTTCAGCAACTTTCTGGTTGCTGGGGTCTTGTTTTCCTTAACAACCAGGCAGTGGTTTGAATGAGATACTTGAATATGAATAGGAGATGTGCTGAATACTTAGATAAGTAATAAAAGAGAACAGTTACAAAAAAATTGTAGCATCACAAACAGTGTATTGGCTGCCGGGGTCAGTGACCCCCATTTGAAAGATGGAAAGTCAAATAACCCAAAAACTATTAAAAATATATAATGAAGACCAATTGCAAAGTTACTAGGAATTGGCCTCCCTATAGGGGAGTCTTACCACCCCTTTAAACAAATCAGCAAGTTGGGCATCGTCTTCAATGAATCCCCACCAAACATTTCTGGGCAATCAAATCAAAGATCGTCGACTCTTATAATAAATTGTAAGCACTTTGGGACAGGGGCCTCATTCTAAACTTGTATTAAATCTCTTAAATATTGATTCTCATTGCCTAATTTGTAACCACAATGAACGTTAACCAATCTGGGCTCCCCATGCACTGCCATGAAGGATTATGACCACGCCCCTGGACCCTCCTACTTCTACCCCCCCCATTTTACGAAAACGCCTTCCCTTAAGCAGGACGGTCATCTCTTTGATAACAACCAACCAAGAGTTTGAAGATGGGGGGTTATTTTCTTTGTTCAAAATATATTTGTCCTGGAAACACTTTGAATATTTTTGCCTTGAGTTAATAAAATTGAAAATATTTCAAATTGAAATCTTCACCTGTTTTTAAGTCATTTGTCATCAATACAAAAAAAAAGAGCACAAATAATTGCCTAAATACAGCAGGTTTTGTATTCGCACTACAGTTTATTTCCTCTAGTCAAACCATTTAATTAACAACTCATTTCTGTAATTACAATTATTTACTGTACGGTTCAATCTCAATGGCAGTAAGGGAGAACAAACCATCAGAAGGGAAATAACCCTTACGAAGGCAAATATTCCAGCAGAAACAAAGAGATTTAGATTCCAATCAAGGACTTAGTGACGTGCGCCCCAGAACCCTGGGATGATCAAACGGCAATCGATGGCTTCCATAATAACCGTGAAATTAATTGTTCCAATTCCGGCTTTATCACTTAGACAATAGTGAACATGAGCAAAGCTGACAGCACTGCTGACTGAGGGGAAAATAGCAATCAGAAA
Organism: Xenopus laevis; assembly: GCF_017654675.1. Lineage (NCBI taxonomy): Eukaryota > Metazoa > Chordata > Amphibia > Anura > Pipidae > Xenopus > Xenopus laevis. Next base: position 158,914,956 of record NC_054381.1, read on the forward strand.
ATTCTAATGAGAAAATTAGGAGCCTATTTGTGGTATGCGTTTAATTATTCAGCCGTCCCATGGATGCCAAGTGGATGCGAGTGTGGATTCTCTGTGCCCTATGTGGGAATGATTGACTAGAACCCTTATCAATACTGTTACTGAACTAGCAATCAAAGAGGTAAAGGTGAGTTCTAGGATAAGGTATCATTTCATCAGAAAACTGTGTTCCTATCATCCCCTGCCCAACACAGGTAGAGCCCCAGTGGCATGGATAACATTTCTGCACACATGGCTGTTGGTTTCTCTTGAAGGACCTTGGTGTAGTGGTCAATCTAAGGCTCAGGAAGGCTCAGAGAGTTGTAGGAAAATGTGGGTTTTCAAGCAATAAATGATTCTGAGATATAAAAATATATATATAACAACACATGGGACATACTGGGGCAGGTATTGAGGTGTAAACTAATGACGTACAGTAGGTAGGTATCATTGTTGGCAGATAACGAGGGTGGTTTTGTCAGGCTCTGCTGGGTTTCTGGCTCAATGTCTTAACCACTGGGCCAGATGAGCAGCCCGCAGGGTCCCTCACTATATGTTACCTGGCCTTTGCAAACCCAGCCCAGCAGCAGCCTGATTGGTTTGCAGTCAGCCAATCAGGGCTGACTCTGCCCTATTTAAGGCCAGCCCTCAAAATACTCCTTGCCTGAGCATTGGTTCCCAAACTAGCAGTGTGACATTGTCCCTAGCTAAGGGTTCCAGCTCTAGCCCTTTTCCCTTGATTCTACCTTGCCCTGATCTGCCTTGTCTTGCCTTGCTTACTCTACCTAGTACCATTCCTGCCTTGACCTTGAACCGACCTTGCTGTTCCTGATTCCTGTTCTGCCTTGTACCTAACCTGTCTTACATCCAGTCCTCTCGCTATCCAGTCTTCTCGCTATCCAGTCCTCTCGATATCCTGCCCTTCTGCTCCTGTACTCTCCTTCTGCTCCAGTCTCCTTCTGCACTCTATCCCCAGTTTGATACAATCTATGCCCGCACTGTCCTGTACAATCCTTTAACTCTGCTCCTGATCTACACCCGTACAGTCCTGTCCCATCCAGGCTGGTCCTGTTCCGCTCTGCACCTATTCAAGTCCGACTCATTGCCCTCGTCACCCTGTTCCTATCCTTTTCCTGTCTGTGTCCCGTGGGTTCAGCCAGCTCTTGCCTAAAGAACTCACCTTCCTCATCAGCCTCCACAGCGCTCCTACTTCATCTTTGACAGGTTTTGACTGATTGGACCAGAGAAGAGGTAAGATGCATTCAAGGAAAGCTGGAATTTGGCAAACCCTAGTCATTCTGTAACTTGAGCTTTTTCCAGGTCCAGATTTCTGGGCAGGCCACAAAGGCTTGGGCCTATAGCATCAAATATCAAAATGCCACCCACTGGCTGCATGTGAATTGGGGACTGTATAGGAGAATTTGACAGTTGTTTGAATCTTCTGTCCACCCAGTCCCGATGATCAGCACCTGCAGTGAATAGGTGAGGAAATAGAGGTGCAAATGGGGGTGGGCGGAGGTGTGAGTGGGTGGTAGTGTGTCAGCAGTGGGAGTTACGAGTGGTCTAGGGGCACTTTGGGCTGAAATCCAGCCCTGACTATTCCCTTGGCAAAGTGGCTGACAGAGAACTTAAAATAATGAATGGTATTATGTGAATGGTATAGTGTGATTTTGGGAAATAATTACTTTTTTACTTTTTTTTTTCTACAAAAAAAAAATACTTTTTGTACCATTATAGGGGAAATGTATCCATTCATTCATGCCACTGACTCTGATTCCTTTTGGGAAGACAACAGCAGTGCTGACTTGCTTGATGGCTCTGATTCTCAGTCAGAACCAGAACACTTGTCTAACAAGACTTTTAATTTGAAAGGTTGTTTTTTCACTGTGATGTTGTGGCGATTTGAGACTAGGAGAGTGGGGGCTGAAGAAGAATAAATAGTCATTAAACATTTAGGGCCAATAGGACACGGGGGGGGTCTGATGCCATTTTTCAACACTCCGAAGCACCGCCATTTGTTCTACCTGAATGGAATCAATGTGATGTTAGAGTATATTCTGGAAATTTGTCATGGGTCTAACATCTGAACCTGTGATTGAAAATAACATGGCACTGTTTACTGTTAAGACTATTTTATAAAATGATTGAAGAACAGAAGGTATAGATGGTGACAGATGGGCAGGATGATGACATAAACACTTTAGCAAGATATGAGCAGCAGAACAAGATGTTGACCATAGGGTAAGATGGAGACATTAGGGCACGATGGAGACAGTAAGACAAGATGGAGACAGTGGAACAGATGGAGACAGATTGACAAGATGGAGACAGTAGGGCAAGATGGAGACAGTGGGACAAGATGGAGACAGTAAGGCAAGATTGAGACAGTAGGGCAAGATGGAGACAGATTGACAAGATGGAGGCAGTAGGGCAAGATGGAGACAGTGGGACAAGATGGAGACAGTAAGGCAAGATTGACACAGTAGGTCAAGATGAAGACATTGGGGCAAGATGTAGACATTAGGGCAAGATGGAGACAGTAGGACAATATGGAGACAGTAGGGAAAGATGTAGACAGTAGTGCAAGATGGAGACACTAGGACACAATGGAGACAGTAGGGCAAGATGGAGACAGTAGGGCAAGATGGGAGACAGTAGGTCAAGATGGAGACAGTAGGGTAAGATGGATACAGTGGGAACAAGCTGGAGACAGTGGGACAAGATGGAGACAGTAGGGCAAGATGGAGACATTAGGGCAAGATGGAGACAGTGGGACAAGATGGAGACAGTAAGACAAGATGGAGATAGTAGGGCAAGATGGAGACAGTAGGTCAAGATGGAGACAGTAGGGTAAGATGGATACAGTGGGATCAAGCTGGAGACAGTGGGACATGATGGAGACAGTAGGCGCAAGAAAGAGACAGTGGGACAAGATGGAGACAGTAGGGCAAGATGGAGTCAGTAGGCGCAAGATGGAGACAATAGGGCAAGATTGATACAGTAGGACAAGATGGTAACAGTAGGACAAGATGGAGACAGTAGGTCAAAATGGAGACAGTGGGACAAAATTCTGACAATGTGACAAGATGGTGACAGCAAGGCAAGATGGGGAATATAGGACCAGTTGGTGACAGCAAGACATTATGGCAATAGTTAGTCAAATGGTGACAATAGGATAAGCTGGTGACAGTAGGGCATAATGGCTTAAAAGAAAAATATGATAACTGTTTGGCACTAGTATGAAAAATGTAGAAAGCAGAACAAGATAGTGACAGGAACACACAACTCCCACCACCCAATGACAACTGCAGTAAGAAATATTATTAACAGATCTGCACAGACAGATCTTAAAAAAATATGAAGTGTCTTAAAAGTGATATTTTCCCCAAATGTTTATTTGATCTGAAATTGTTTATTCTTTAAAATGATGTAGTTGCAAGTCGTACATTGGCCAAGTGAGAAGTAGGAATTAGAGAACACTTTGTGATGAAGAAACGTTATTTATACCTATACGCTAATGGGAGGAAATGGGTCAGCTATGGTATGCAGGTAACTTAAAAATGAGAGAAAATACAGGTTTGGTGTTCAGTAATTAGATGCTGCATTATTTACAAATATATTATTTAAAACTAACACAAAATTCATATGATCTGTATAAAATATAAAAAAAAAGTACATATTAGCCCAATGTCACCAGCGACCCAGCCATAATGTATTAGGATATTCAGCACAATTACACGTTCTCCCCTAATTTCACCCTACTTAACCTTCAGGCTTGGGATCTAGGAGAGCAAATCAATATTCTTCCCAAATTGCACATCCAATGGCCTTTATGCTGGGCTTCCAAGAGTATTGCAGAAAACTGATGTTCTCACTCAGTCTTACCTGGCCTTTAGGTTGGAGACATATCAAAAAATCAGGTCTGCACACTCACAAAAATTCATTTGACTCAGGTGTATAATAGAAAATGTTTTACTAATTAGAAGAACAATTTGACAGTAACATAATGTTTACAAAGACAAAACACTCCACATGATAGTAATATATATACCACCCTTTGGTACAAAGAAGGGACACAAGAAGCTACAAGAAGCGGATACACCTGCCAAAATGAGAACAGCCCCTGTCAAGGGGATTCTTTAGGTTTGAGACCCCTGACCACAGTGCTGATCTCTCCTAAGGGACAAAGACCAGATCATTACAATTTTCTAAAAGTGTAGATGAACTTTCTTCTCATTTCAAATCCTAGGCAACTACGCAACACTTTTGCTATACAGTAAATTGAGTTTTATATGTGGTCAATGAATTTAAACTTTACAAGAAACTCAATGAGCAACCAATGAGCAACCACAAGAAAACTAGATGATAATCTCATGATCCTCCCATGAATGATTTGACTTCATGCAAAACTACAGGATTTATATATTCTGTAATAATAAAACAGTAGCTTGTACTTGACCTCAACTAAGATATAATTAATCCTTATTGGAGTCAAACAAAACCAGCCTATTGGCTTTATTTAATGTTTTTCTTGGTAGACTTATCAAAGTTCGAGGTGGATTTTCGAATGAAAAAAATCAAATTTCGAGCTATTTTTGTGTACTTTGACTAGGGAATAGTCCAATTCGATTAGAATTTGAAAAAAATGTGAATATCGAAATTTACCATGTACTGTCTCTTTAAAAATTCGACTTCTCCCATTGCCATCTAAAACCTGCCAAATTGCTGTTTTAGCCTATGGGGGATTTCCTAGAACCTATTTGGATTCAATTGGTGGACTTTGAAAAATGTAAGTTTTTTTGGGGAAAAATTTTGAATCGAATTTGATCAAATGCGCTATTACTTCAATTTGAACAATTTGAATTTGGCAAATTACGGACCTATTCGACAAAAAAAACTTCAACTTAATATCGGCTGGTCTTTTTGAACCAAATTTCGTCATTTTTTCAATTCTAAATTTGACCCTTGATAAAAATGCCACTAAAGGTATGAAGATCCAAATTATGTAAAGACTGTCTCCCATTTTATACAAATAATCCAAATTTGTAAAACTGATTTCCTTTTTCTGTGTAATAATAAAACAGTCGCTTGTACTTGATCCCAACTAAGATATAATTAATCCTTATTGGAGGCAAAACCAGCCTATTGGCTTTGTTTGATATTTACATGATTTTCTAATAGACTAAGGGGCCGATTCATCAAGAGTCGAATATCGAGGGTTAATTAACCCTCGATATTCGACTAGGAACTAAAATCCTTCGACTTCGAATATCGAAGTCGAAGGATTTAGCGCAGATAGTACGATCGTACGATCGAAGGATTATTCCTTCGATCGAACGATTAAATCCTTCTAATCGAACGATTCGAAGGATTTAAATCCAACGATCGAAGGAATATCCTTCGATCAAAAAAACTTAGGAAAGCCTATGGGGACCTTCCCCATAGGCTAACATTGACTTCGGTAGCTTTTAGCTGCCGAACTAGGGGGTCGAATTTTTTTTTAAAGAGACAGTACTTCGACTATCGAATGGTCGAATAGTCGAACGATTTTTACTTCGAATCCTTCGATAGTCGTAGTCGAACGTCGAAGTAGCCCATTCGATGGTCGAAGTAGCCCAAAAAAACTTCGAAATTCGAAGCTTTTTACCTTCGAATCCTTCACTCGAAGTTAATGAATCGGCCCCTAAAGGTATGAAGATCCAAATTACGGAAAGACTGTCTCCCGTAAACTCCATTAATTACAAATAATCCAAATTTTTAACAATGATTTCCTTTTTCTGTGTAATAATAAAACAGTAGCTTGTACTTTATCCCAACTAAGATATAATTAATCCTTATTGGAAGCAAAACCAGCCTATTGGGTTTATTTAATGTTTACATGATTTTCTAGTAGACTTAAGATAAAGGAAAGTTATCTGGAAAAACCCAGGTTGCGAGCATTCTGGATAACAGGTCCCATTCCTGTACAATCATTTACATGAAAACTCTGTCAGTGTAGATAGTTAAAATTTACAATAGTGTAGGAATTCATTAAGCAGATTTGTGAAAATGTGCAGATATTGCAGATATAGTACTTTTATTTTCTATCATAAAACACAAATTAATACGTTTTAAGTTTAAATTGCAACTTGCTGATTTTCTATGCTTCATAATGGGGATAATTTCTGTCGCTCTCCCAGAGTAGATACACACTACTTACTTTCCTCCGCACATTAGCCAACTTCAAAGATAAATCTCAAGTAAGTCGGTGAACGTGAGCAGTCCCTCCTGATGAAATAAATGTCACTTTGCTCCCTAAAGCATTGCAGATTAAAGCTCCGTTCTACATTTACAAAAGCTATAAATTTGATGCATTTAAAGCAGTTTCTATCAGGTCCTTGGAAGGGCTCAGCAGTCGCATATTATGTTGCTCTTCTGGGGGATTTTTTTTTCTTTACTTTTTCCTCTCCTTCTACTGATGTCACACGATCAGGCCAGAATATTAAACTAAAATAGGTGTTTAATGTATTATTTGTATCATTTTTTAATGTATTCATTTTTAAAAAGTTTTTAAAATACTATGTTGCTCATCAGGGGGATGTTTTTCTTCCCTTCTACAGTTCTAATTTGACCAGATGACAATATTCAAAACAAAATGAGTGCTAAATGTATTGTTTTTAATTATTTTTCATTTTAAATGTATGTATTTATGGTTTTCTGTTGACTTTTTATGTATTTAATAATTAATTGTTTTCTTATATTTTGATAAGGGGCAGATTTATCAAGGGTCGAATTGAAAATTCGAATTTCGAATTGAATTTTTAAGTTTTTTTTTATGGCCAAAACTGTCAAAATCAATTAGGGAATTGTTAAAATTAGATTCAATTTTTTTTTTAAATTCTATTTGATTTTCGAGATTTATCAATCTCCCTTTAAGAACTTGAATTCGACTATTCGCCACCTAAAAGCTGCCAAATAGCTGTTTTAATCAATGGGAGACATCCTGGGAAAAAATCAGAGTGGTTTACAGCCTTCCTGACAGTCAAGTTTCTACTCGAATCGAGTTTTTAATACTAGAATCAAATTCGAATTTAATGCAAATTTTCACTATCCTAATCGTTTTTTTAAATTTCAATTGGTCGAATTTCGAGTTCATGGGACGTTTGATAAATGTGCCTCCAAATGATAATATTTTTTTTATGCATGTCTATTTTATTTAGCATCTTTTGTTTTAGATTATTTATTAATTGTATCATTTGTATCAATGTTTAAAATATTTTAGAATATCTTTATTATCATAGTTTTTGTAATTCATATTAAAGGACAGGGACAGCTTAATATTATTTTTCAATTCTTTTTAAAAAAGTTCTAAATATTCGCGATTTATAGTGTAAAATGCATGAAAACCACTAATACCAAACTTAGTCAGGTAAAATTTGTCAAGGTCCTATAGAAGTTAGTGGGAGCTGCGCTGAGCTTTTTGCACTGTTCTAAATCAATTCAGACTTTTAATGGTTTTCATTTTTTTTTTGCTAGGAATTGTCTGGAAAAACTCAAATTTTTATAGAGTTTTTTTTGTGTGCAGAATTTAGCATAATTCTTCATTCGTACTTTTTTTATTCTGATTTTTTTTCATAGTTTAAGGGGGTTATATATCAAAGGTCAAATGTTAGCATTTTTTATACCTTGAATGAACTCAAATGAGCTGACGACTCCAATATTATCTTATTTAAGAAAAAACTAGAATGAAACAAAACCGATTCTGCAAGTCTGAGTTGTGAAACCCAAAAACTCAAATTAATAGAGTTTTCAGAAGTAAAAAACTCAAATTACTAGAGTTTTCGGCCAAAACCATCCTAAAAAAACTCAGCATCATGAAGGCTATTAACATCTTCATATGGTTCAAGGGACCTCTGCCATTGAATTCTACATTGCCTCAACAGGTTTTAGATTGTGTATTTTTGGATTCCAGCTATTTCCAGGGTTGGGATATAATACATCTTGAAATGTTTTTTCAACCCGAAAATGTGAGTTTCGACCAATAAATCAACTCAAAAATTCTAGTTTTTGCGGAAAATACAACTCAAACCTTAATAAATAACCCCTTAGAGTTTGTGAGTGTGCTTGTGGTGTAAAAAAAACACTAATACCACTAAAATGAGACTGTTGATAAATAGGCCCTGAAAGGGATGCATTTTTTTGGTACAACTCTTCTCTAAAAATTCACCTGGTCCAGTAGCGATGAAGCCTCTGACCTCACTCCGCACCACGTTAGCAGGTTGAGTAGCAGTTTTTTTTATTAGATAGAAACTACAATCTGCAAAAATTCCATACGAGAGTGTATATAACCCATTAGAGGGTTGAGTTGTTCAACACTATAGCTCAGAGCTGTTTCCTGAATGTCATTTAATCCCTAGTGAGAATAGTCACTTGAAACGTTCCTACTCATCTGCATTCCTCAACAACCTCCTCCTCAGGAATTGATCAAGGCTGATGTATGCAGATTTTCTTCTTGATAAAGTGGATTGGCGGTGCAAAGAGATTACGGGGATCTGGCTGATGAATAAATAGCAGGTAAATGAAGAGTGTGGGATATTTGATAAAAAGAAAAGGGAATATAAATGTTACCTTATTTTGCAGTTGTAAGCCTTTTAAGTGAATATTATTTGCATATTATTTGCTCCTGAATACCCATTTGAGGCAATGGAGAACCATGACTTGTTTTATTGCAGATTCCCATTTAGACTGTGCCTTAGCATTTATTGCCAGTCTCTGTCTGCTTCAAGGGCTTTGCTTCTTGTGTTTAATGCATTCAGGTTTATGCCCCTAGTGGTTGCTCCTGGAATAGCAACTACATAATTGTTTCACAGGCTGGGAAGATAAGAAAATGCGTTGACCCACTACTATGTCTTCACTTAGGCTGATCAGAAAATCCTACATTGATGAGGGCCATTAAAATACAGTGGGTGAGCTTCAACTTATAGGATCTATTCTTGCTGGTTTTCATAGAAATTTGATAGGATATTCAATGTGCATTATTTATCTTATCCTTTTTCTAGCATAAGCAACACATTAGTCTGCAGGGTTACAATACAAGAGAACTAAGAGAATTCACAAATGGGGTTCCTCTACAAGGACGAGGGAATATTCAAGCAACATTGAACTCATTCACTAAACCATATACTAGTGGTGGACAAACTGTGAGGTGCTCAAGCAGTTGGAGGCTTCATCCTGAATGCCTAAGGGTGGGATTTGAGGTGAACAGTTTTTGGCTGTGCTAAAAAAGTCTATGAATTATGACTTATTATTATTATTAACATGTATTTTTAGGGTAATGGAATGAGACATGAGGTGCAGGAATGGGCAAGATCAGAAATAAGCAGATGAGAGATGTAGAGTATGGTATTACATTTGGTAGCTAAACAGAGTGAGGGTAGGCTTCTCTAAATAAGTGTGTTTAAAAGATCTTTTGAAAGTAGAAAGGTTGGGAGAAAGTCAGACAGACTGTGGGAGAGAATTCCAGAGAAGGGGTGCAGCCCTTGCAAAGTCTTGAATGCAAGCGTGTGAGGACGTAATGAGAGAAAAGTTGAGGAGCAGGTCAGTAGAGGAGCGTAGGAAGCAGTAGGGTGAGTATCTAGAGATTACTTCAGAGATGTAGAGAGGGGCAGAGTTCTTGCGTTGTGCTTTGAACATCAGGGTCATTCGTTTTTATTCGAATTTTATTTTGAAAGGTAGTGGAAGCCAGTTCAGAGATTGGCAGAGTGGCATGGCAGAGGAGGAGCGGGTACTGAGGTGTATAAATCTGGCTGCAGTGTTCATTATGGACTGGAGAGGTGACAGTATCTGGCTGGGAAAGCCAATGAATAGAGAGTTACAGTAGTCTTGATGTAATATAATTAGATAGTGAATAAGTATTTTAGTGGCATTTTGGGTGATAAATGATCATATTTTGGATATGTTCTTTAGATGAAATTGACATGGTTTAATAAGTGACTGGATATGAGGAGTGAAGGACCAGGCAGAATCTAGGTGGATAACCCCAAGGCACCAAGCCTGGTGAGATAGGGTGATAGTGGATTTGTTAACTTTGATAGATACTTTTGGGATGTTATGGGTGTTATTTGGGGGAAAGAGAACTGTTTCTGCTTTAGAGAGGTTTAATTTGAAGTAGCGTTTTGGCATCTAAGTAGAAATAGCGGGACAGGCAGGAGGAGACCCGTGTTAAGAGCTCTGGGTTGAGATCAGGAGAGAAGAGATAGAGCTGAGTTAATAGCTAACACACCAATGTTTTCTTTCCTACTGTATATCTATAACTTTGCAATGAGCCAATACAGGACTGTCCAACTGGAGGCCTGTGGGATTTTATGACCCCTATCTGCTTCAAGGCTCCATAAACTTTACTGTATGACATCATTATTTAAATTTAATCCCTTAAACATGATATATGAGAAATAATTGACCAGCTACATGTAATAAGTTGAACAGTCCAAAGGCTGGAACTCCAAGGGAAGATTGATCTGAAATAAGCCTGACAACCACTGCCATATACCTTGTTCCCAGGCAAAAGCAAACACTACTGCCTGTCACAAAAGCATTTTATCACAGAGTTGTCTACCTTATAGACCAAGAAATAAAAAAAAAAAATAGCTGATGTGTAATGCCCTCCAACCAGAACACTCAAAGTCATCCCCGAAAGAACAAGTGAAAACAATAACATTGTTTGGCAGAGGTTAAAATATACAAATAGCATTTACAGGAAAATAACATTTCCAATTGTAATGCAATTTGGTTGATATATTAAAGGCAAGCGGGGATAGAGCAGAGGGAGCAAAGTCATTTTTTAGCAGTGCCATTAACTTAGGTCTTTTAAAGTTTAGCATTGAAACTCAATTCTATTTTATTATTATAGGTTTTAGTTAGCACGGTCAACCTACAAGAAAATAACTTATTTGTACATTGGAAGCTGAGGTCTCTGTGCCACAGGGAAAAGGTTTCAGTATAACAGGGAGTGCCCCCAAGTATTTCTATATCGATTGCTTTCTGCTTTCTTAGAAATGTGGTTTCCTGGCAAGTGAATTGTAAGTGACCATTGCAAGGGAAAAGACATGTCAACTCAATGGGATTTGTAGTGTATGAATTCCCTCTGAATTGTTGAGATATTTAGCTTTCTGCTTTCTTGGAATACATGCTTCCTCCTAGACATGTGACTTGGTTTGGCGTCTGAGTTTTTTATTAGGTTCTGTGCTGTATTAAATGGGGCAGAGATTCACGGGAGGAGAGGGTCCCACTGTATAGAGCACTGGTAAGGCCCCATCTAGAATATGCCCTACAGTTTTGGTCTCCATCACTCAAACAGGACATTATTGTATTAGAGAGGGGACAGAGAAGGGCAACTAAGCTGGTAAAGGGAAAATCTTAGCTATGAGGAAAGACTGGCCAAATTGGGGATGTTCACTCTGGAGAAGAGGCGCTTAAGGAGTGATATGATAACTATGTATAAATATATAAGGGGATCATATAATAATCTCTCTAATGATTTATTTACCAGTAGGTCTTTCCAGCTGACACAAGGTCACCCATTCCGATTAGAAGAAAAGAGGTTCCAGCTAAATATTGGGAAGGGGTTTGTTACAGTGAGAGCTGTGAAGATGTGGAATTGTCTCCCTGAATCAGTGGTACAGGCTGATGCATTAGATAGGTACAAGGAAGGGTCGGATGCTTTATTCACCAGTAGCTCCTCCCAGCAGACAGGAGGGAGCCAATGAGATTAGAGGAGGGAAAGGGGTGTTACAGGGAGAGCTGGGAAGTGAATCAGTGGTACAGGCTGATACATTAGATAGGTACAAGGAAGGGTCAGATGCTTTATTCACCAGTAGCTCCTCCCAGCAGACAGGAGGGAGCCAATGAGATTAGAGGAGGGAAAGGGGTGTTACAGGGAGAGCTGGGAAGTGAATCAGGGGTACAGGCTGATACATTAGATAGGTACAAGGAAGGGTCGGATGCTTTATTCACCAGTAGCTCCTCCCAGCAGACAGGAGGGAGCCAATGAGATTAGAGGAGGGAAAGGAGTGTTACAGGGAGAGCTGGGAAGTGAATCAGTGGTACAGGCTGATACATTAGATAGATACAAGGAAGGGGTTGGATGGTGTTTAGCAAGTGAGGGAATAAAGGTTTATGGAAGATTGCTGTAACATACTAGTTAGTTGGAACTTTTGGTGATTGCGGGTACACACAGATGCACCTGTGGGTATACGGTGTTCATCGACGCCCTTTTGGGGCCCCCGGGTTTTCTGCTGTGGAACTGAACAAGAGATTTTGCAAAAAATAGAAACAAGTCCAAAGCAAGGTACCGGCAAGGATTAGGCAAAAGCGTATTTGAAGGTCAGGCAAAGAGATCAAGGCAGGTGACAGGTATTGTAGACAAAAAGTCAGGCAGGAGTCAAAAACCAGGAATTCAAACATGATAATTCCACTTCATCAGGATCAGTAAACTGAAGCCAGCTTGGGCACTCTCAAAATGGAGGACTGGGCTTTCAAAGCTGTTTTGGCACAAGAATTCAAATTCGGTGCCATTTCGTGACGTCACGGCGTGAGCATCATAATGTTTGTCGTCACTCTTGCACTAAATCTGAAAGTGCACGCCTGCGCACCCACGCAGGAAGAGAGATGCGCCAGGAGGTAAGAGAGGGAGAGAATCTCCCGGCGCGTCTCACAATAGCTCATAGTACACATGATCCAGGGGCTATTCCCATTGCCATTTTGGATTCAGTAAAGGAATTTTTCCCCTTCTGAGGCAAATTGGAGCAGGTTCAAAAGGGTATTTCGCCTTCCTCTGGATCAATTAGCAGTTAGGCAGGTTTTATATAGACTTGAAAGGTTGAAATTGAGGGACGTGGTTTTTTTCAACCTAAGTTACTATGTTCAATAGATCTTTGTGCATCTCTCTTTATATCTATCTCTACATTAGAGATGTCGCGAACTGTTCGCCGGCGAACTTGTTCGCGCGAACATCGGGTGTTCGCGCTCGCCGGAAGTTCGCGAACGTCGCGCGACGTTCGCCATTTTGGGTTCGCCATTGTTGGCGCTTTTTTTTGCCCTCTCACCCCAGACCAGCAGGTACATGGCAGCCAATCAGGAAGCTCTCCCCTGGACCACTCCCCTTCCCTATAAAAACCGAAGCCCTGCAGCGTTTTTTCACTCTGCCTGTGTGTGCTGAAGAGATAGTGTAGGGAGAGAGCTGCTGCCTGTTAGTGATTTCAGGGACAGTTGAAAGTTTGCTGGCTAGTAATCGTTTTGATACTGCTCTGTTATTGGAGGGACAGAAGTCTGCAGGGGTTTGAGGGACATTTAAGCTTAGGTAGCTTTGCTGGCTAGTAATCTACCTTCTACTGCAGTGCTCTGTATGTAGCTGCAGTGGGCAGCTGTCCTGCTTCTGATCTCATCTGCTGACTGCTGCAATAACAGTAGTCCTTGTAAGGACTGCTTTTATTTATTTTTTTGTTGTTTTACTACTACTACTACTACTACTACTATAAGAGCCCAGTGCTATTAGTCTAGCAGTGTTGGGGAGTGGGACTGGTGTGCTAATCTGCTGCTCCTAGTAGTTCAGCAGCACCAACTTTAATTTTTTTTTTTAATATTCATTTTTTTTTTATTTTACTTTTTTTATTTTACTACCGCTGTAGTAGTGTATAAGTTGACCTTTTAGGCATTATTTGCCCTGTAGGCATTATTTGCACACTGTTTTCTTCAACCCGCCATCGAGCTGTGTGACCTTGTTCACATTCTGTCTAAATATCCATAATATTACCGTCTCCAGAAAAAACACCGGAGTCACTTTTTTCAAGCAGCCATAATATATTTTACGTAATCCGTATCCACCGCTGTAGTAGTGTATACGTTGGCCTTGTAGGCATTATTTGCACACTGTTTTCTTCAACCCGCCATCGAGCTGTGTGACCTTGTTCACATTCTGTCTAAATATCCATAATATTACCGTCTCCAATTGTCCCTCCAATACAGAGCAGTATCAAGCAGATTACTAGCCAGCAAACTTACTATCATCTGTCCCTGAAATCACTAACAGCTCTCCCCCTACACTATCTCTTCCAAGCACACACAGGCAGATTTTTCAGATACATTTTTGCCCTTGATCCCCCTCTGGCATGCCACTGTCCAGGTCGTTGCACCCTTTAAACAACTTTAAAATCATTTTTCTGGCCAGAAATGTCTTTTCTAGATGTTAAAGTTCGCCTTCCCATTGAAGTCTATGGGGTTCGCGAACCGTTCGCGAACCGCTCGCATTTTTGCGCAAGTTCGCGAATATGTTCGCGAACTTTTTTTCCGACGTTCGCTACATCCCTAATAAGAGCCCAGAAATGTCTTTTCTAGATGTTAAAGTTCGCCTTCCCATTGAAGTCTATGGGGTTCGCGAACCGTTCGCGAACCGCTCGCATTTTTGCGCAAGTTCGCGAATATGTTCGCGAACTTTTTTTCCGACGTTCGCTACATCCCTAATAAGAGCCCAGTGCTATTAGTCTAGCAGTGTTGGGGAGTGGGACTGGTGTGCTAATCTGCTGCTCCTAGTAGTTCAGCAGCACCAACTTTAATTTTTTTTTTTAATATTCATTTTTTTTTATTTTACTTTTTTTTATTTTACTACCGCTGTAGTAGTGTATAAGTTGACCTTTTAGGCATTATTTGCCCTGTAGGCATTATTTGCACACTGTTTTCTTCAACCCGCCATCGAGCTGTGTGACCTTGTTCACATTCTGTCTAAATATCCATAATATTACCGTCTCCAGAAAAAACACCGGAGTCACTTTTTTCAAGCAGCCATAATATATTTTACGTAATCCGTATCCACCGCTGTAGTAGTGTATACGTTGGCCTTGTAGGCATTATTTGCACACTGTTTTCTTCAACCCGCCATCGAGCTGTGTGACCTTGTTCACATTCTGTCTAAATATCCATAATATTACCGTCTCCAGAAAAAACACCGGAGTCACTTTTTTCAAGCAGCCATAATATATTTTACGTAATCCGTATCCACCGCTGTAGTAGTGTATACGTTGGCCTTGTAGGCATTATTTGCACACTGTTTTCTTCAACCCGCCATCGAGCTGTGTGACCTTGTTCCCATTCTGTCTAAATATCCATAATATTACCGTCTCCAGAAAAAACACCGGAGTCACTTTTTTCAAGCAGCATTCATATATTTTACGTAATCCGTATCCACCGCTGTAGTAGTGTATACGTTGGCCTTGTAGGCATTATTTGCACACTGTTTTCTTCAACCCGCCATCGAGCTGTGTGACCTTGTTCACATTCTGTCTAAATATCCATAATATTACCGTCTCCAGAAAAAACACCGGAGTCACTTTTTTCAAGCAGCCATAATATATTTTACGTAATCCGTATCCACCGCTGTAGTAGTGTATACGTTGACCTTGTAGGCATTGTTTGCCCAGTTTTTTTGGCCACAGCCACTGAAGCACAGAGGCCAGAAAAAATATGCCATATAAATGCTGAAAATAGTCATTTTTTGCCATACGTTGACTCAACGTATATGGCAAAAAATGACTATTTTCAGCATTTATGTGGCATATTTTTTCTGGCAACTGTGCTTCAGTGGCTGCAACCAAAAAAACTGGGCAAACAATGTCTACAAGGTCAACGTATGGCGAAAAATTACTATTTTCAGCATTTATATGGCATATTTTTTCTGGCAACTGTGCTTCAGTGGCTGCGTCCAAAAAAACTGGGCAAACAATGTCTACAAGGTCAACGTATGGCGAAAAATGACTATTTTCAGCATTTATATGGCATATTTTTTCTGGCAACTGTGCTTCAGTGGCTGCGTCCAAAAAAACTGGGCAAACAATGCCTACAAGGTCAACGTATGGCAGTTGTTTAAAGAGAACAGTAGATTACTAGCCAGCAAAGCTACCTAAGCTAAAATGTCCCTCAAATCCCTGCAGACTTCTGTCCCTCCAATACAGAGCAGTATCAAGCAGATTACTAGCCAGCAAACTTACTATCATCTGTCCCTGAAATCACTAACAGCTCTCCCCCTACACTATCTCTTCCAAGCACACACAGGCAGATTTTTCAGATACATTTTTGCCCTTGATCCCCCTCTGGCATGCCACTGTCCAGGTCGTTGCACCCTTTAAACAACTTTAAAATCATTTTTCTGGCCAGAAATGTCTTTTCTAGATGTTAAAGTTCGCCTTCCCATTGAAGTCTATGGGGTTCGCGAACCGTTCGCGAACCGCTCGCATTTTTGCGCAAGTTCGCGAATATGTTCGCGAACTTTTTTTCCGACGTTCGCTACATCCCTACTCTACATTTTATTTTACATCTAATCTATATATAATAAAATTACGGATATCCAGTGGTTTAGAAACGTGTGTGCTTCTGTGCTGTAGTGCAAGCTCTACTACTGACCCCAGCACTGTATGGATAATAAAGATGGTATTAGACCCATTCCAATATTTTACATAAATCTTGTTTCTCCCCATAGTTTAATTAACTAATTAATTAATTATAATTCTGAGTGGGCAGCTTGTTGATATCAGGCTAAAAACTGACCAGATACAGTAGATACCGGGACAATTGGAAAATTCCATTGGGACTGGGAAATGACTGGATCAGCCTGTCCAGTGTACGGGGGGCTAAAGTAAGCAAAGGTTGAGTCATTACAGGTTCATTTAAAAATGGACTTGCAGGAGTGGGTGATCCAAAATAGATACACATATTGATGCAGTTTATTAATGCATTTCCTCTACCGGTGGTTCTGACTACATTTATTCATTTATATTCCATATTTAATTCATTTTTTTTTTTATTTATATTTTCTACATCACTTCGTTAAATTGCAACAAAACGTTCCCAATGGTAATAATTTAGCTTTATACAACATTGATTAATCCAGGAAATAAAAAAAAAACAACACTAAATTGTTTATTTTACACAACTTCACTCTTATATTTTCCCTCCTTTCAACAGAAACAGAATGTTCTCAATGGCGATTATTTAACCGATCTTTCCAATGAACACAAAAATGACACTAAACGATTTCTTTCGAAATCAAAGCAGCGGTTTAAGAAAAAAATTCTCCTTCTAATGTCGGGATTTACAAAGACATTTAGGGGCCGATTCACTATGGGTCGAATATCGAGGGTTAATTAACCCTCGATATTCGACTAGGAATTAAAATCCTTCGACTTCGAATATCGAAGTCGAAGGATTTAGCACAGATAGTTCGATCGAACGATCAAAGGATAATTCCTTTGATCGAACGATAAAATCCTTCGATCGAACGATAAAATCCTTCGATCGAACGATAAAATCCTTCGAATCGAACGATTCGAAGGATTTTAATCCAACGATCGAAGGAATATCCTTCGATCAAAAAAAAGTTAGCCAAGCCTATGGGGACCTTCCCCATAGGCTAACATTGACTTCGGTAGCTTTTAGATGGCGAACTAGGGGGTCGAAGTTTTTTTTAAAGAGACAGTACTTCAACTATCGAATGGTCGAATAGTCGAACGATTTTTACTTTGATTAGTTCGATTTGAAGTCGTAGTCGTAGTCGAAGGTCAAAGTAACCCATTCGATGGTCGAAGTAGCCCAAAAAAAACTTTGAAATTCAAAGTTTTTTACCTTCGAATCCTTCACTCGAAGTTAGTGAATCGGCCCCTTAAAAAAGAATTGACAAATTACTTAAAGGAGAAGGAAAGGCTACAATTAAGTAAACTTTATCAGAAAGCTCTATATAAATACACCAGTAAAGCCTCAAAGTAATGCTGCTCTGAGTCCTCTGTCAAAAGAAACAGCACATTTCTTTCCTTCTATTGTGTACTCATGGGCTTCTGTATCAGACTAACTGTTTTCAGCTTAAACCTCCAGGGCTAGGGCTTGAGCATGCTCAGTTTGCTCCTCTCTCCCTCCCTGCTGTAATCTGAGCCCAGAGCTATGAGTGAGCGGGGAGAGACTCAGGCAGGAAGTGATGTCACACCAAGCCAATATGGCAGCTGCTATCCTAAACAAACAGAAAGAGTTTCTAGAGCTGTTTACTCAGGTATGGTAAAGCATTCTGCAGAATAAATATAGTCTTATAGCTTGCACTATTGTGGCTAATCTATTGGCAATAAACTGCTTCAGTAGCTTTCCTTCTCCTTTAAATGGCATCAATGAAAAACAGATATTTGGTTAAAAACAAAACACACACTTTTAAATGGAACATTATGCTTTTAATTGAAATCTTATTGATCAATGCCTGAAATGGGATTAATGGAAGGATGAGAAATGAACGCTGCCTTATTTAATGCTAAATTAAAGTGGTCTTACAAAAAAAAAAAAAAAATTAATGAAAGACGATTTGCTCAAAGGAACGCTAATGTTAGGCGTAACAAAACTTATTAACAATGAGCCAATGAGAGAAACAATTCTCAAAAAAACATTTTCTCGAAATGAAAGATGATAGTTTTAATAAACTTTAATAGATCTAATCTTTATATAGTCAGACATTAAATCTTATTGAAAACCACAGCGATTTCCACTAGAGATTTGCCTTAATAATGCCAAATTGATGCTACGGCGAGTTCAGGACGTCCAATTTATGTTGCTGCAGAAACATTTGGAATCTGTATTATGAATAATGGCTTTTTTTTCCTTCTCTGACAATGAACGCAAGCAGAGTTCCGCTTAATTTCTTATTGTACTACTTCTGGTTTTCTCTCGCAATAAAAAATAAAAAGGAAGAAAGAAGCCTCCAAATTAATCAGCAGGGTGCTAGTAAACATCCCCTTTGCTCATCAGTTTTGTGCTTTGATGCTACAATAAACGAGCCAAAAGTTAGAACAGGTTCATGTACTCTTAAAATTCTCTCTACTCCCCGCCAGCATTCACAAATAATCTTTATGAAGGACAGATCCCGTGCTGCAGAGAATATCTTTCTATAATAAGCGCTTGTTTGCATTTGTTTCTTTTTAATCAGATATAAATATGCCCGATACAGAGAAGGTTATTTATCATCCTGTCTCATGCTGAGATTTGACTACACTCTGGAGATACTTATTTAAGTGTTACTTAGGAACTGGTCGGCACCACAATGCTGCAGCCACCGCATGGAGTGGACAATTAAAGGGGTATTATTGAAACTCAAATTTATCCCATTTTTTAATTAAAACAAAATCGACCTGCTGTAACTTCTATCCACCGATTTAACTCCTTTATCAAAAAATCAGCTTGAAAAAGTTGTAGCGGGAAAAGTCTCAAGAAAATCGTATGAAAACTTGAATAGTACTGTCACGGCCGGCACCCGATACCAGAACAAATGCCAAGTACCCTGGTCTCAGCTTCACCAGTAATGTGACCACCGTTGGGCTTCGGGAGGAGCCCTCAGCTTACTTGGGTGCCACCTGGACTTAACGAGGGGTGCAAGGCGAGATATTCTGGCTGGCGAAGGGGCACGGCTGTTAGCAGAGCCTTTTTGGGCCGAAGGTCACGGTACAAAGGATTAGGCAGAATCGTAGTCATTCAGGCTGGGTCGAGGCAGGCAGATAGCAAGGATAGTCAAACAGGCAAAAGGGTCAAAACTGGGTGATCAATCGAGGGGTTAAACTGAAGAGTAGTCATAAGCAGGCAAGGTCAGGATCCAGAAATCAGAATAGTCAAAATAGCCAGGCAGGGGTCAAAACAGGAATCAGACAGGTTCAGAAGGAAGTAGACAAATAGCACAAGGTTCAGGAGCACCAGGAATACAATCCTATCACGGGCAATGACAAACTGTGGGAATGCCCCTTTAATACTTTTCAATTTGGCGCCATTGCGCGTTGAAGTCATTACGTCAGCGCGCATGCGCCTTTAAATCCGTAAGTGCGCGCGCGCACTAGGAGAGAGCTGGCGCAAGAAGAGGAACAACGCAGCGCGGCGGGCGTCCCCGCCGAGGGGGCGGCAGGCGTCCCTGATGTCCCCCCACTAGACCACCAGGGTGAGACTTCGTTAGAAGTACGAATCGTTTGATTTTTTTCAAGTTATCGCCCGAAAACTCGATTTTTTTTCAGGTTATCACACGAAAACCAGCACAGATCATTGCATCAAGAAGGACAACTGCCATTGAGTTCTACATGACCTCCACAGGTCATGTAGGAGTATTTTAGATTCGAGATTTTAACAGCTTTGGGGTACAATAAATCTATAAATATTCATATTTCTTTTCCTCTAAAAATTCAAGTTTACCCCACTAAAATACTGGACTAGAAAAAAGGCACCTTAGAATCAGTATGACCTGTAAACGTTAAAGGGAATATAAAACCTCTTAAAAGTTGGCCAAGAACTTATTTACAGATGCAAGAGCATTGACCAACGAGAATGCTGCTTGTTCAGCCTGCTGTGCTCATTTGCAACTGTCCATGTTCCATTGTAGCCCTTGAGATTTCAAAGCTCTAGTTTGTTGTCCTGTTCCAGAACCACTGGCATGTTCCAATTTGTCTTACTCACTTGGAGGCTTCCTTGTTGCAGTCAAGCTTTTGTCCCTTTAGGACAGTGATCCCCAACCAGTGGCTCATGAGCAAGATGTTCACCAAACCTCTCCCAGTGGCCTCAAAGCAGGTGCTTATTTTTGAATTCCAGGCAAGTTTTGGTTACATAAAAAAACAGGTGTACTTCCAAATAGGGTCTCCTGTAAGCTGTCAGTCCACACAGAGGCTACCAAATAGCCAGTCACAGTCCTTATTTAGCACCCCATGGATGATGCTTGTATTCCAAGTCTTTGTAATAAAAATACCTTGCCCTGGCAGTCTAGTGGTGCGGCGGGGACGACCGCCACGCCGCTCCTCTTCCTCCTGTGTGCCGGCTTCCTAGTGTGTGCGTGGCGCGCACTCCTGTAATTTATAGGCACATGCACGCTGGCGTGATTACGTCAGTGCGCAATAGCGCGAAGTTCAGATGTATTTAAAGGGGCAGTTTTCTGTAATCATTGCCCGTGATAGCATTGTATTCCTGGTGCTCCTGAGCCTTGTGCTAGTTGTCTGCTTCCTTGTGAACCTGTTTAATTCCTCTTTTGACCCCTGCCTGGCTATTTTGACTATTCTGATTTCTGGATCCCGACCTTGCCTGCTTACGACTACTCTTCTGTTTAACCCTTCGATTGATCACCCGGTTTTGACCCTTTTGCCTGTTTGACGATCCTTGCTATCTGCCTGCCTCGACCCAGCCTGCCTGGCTATGACTCTGCCCAATCCTCTGTACCGTGACCTTCGGCCCAAAAAGACTCTGCTAACAGCCGTGCCCCTTTGCCAGTCAGAACATCTCGCCTTGCACCCCTCGTCCAGGTGGCACCCAAGTAAGCTGAGGGCTCCTCCCGAAGCCCAACGGTGGTCACACTACTGGTGAAGCCGAGACCAGGGTACTTGGCATTTGTTCTGGTATCGGGTGCCGCCGTGACAGTCTTTTTACATAAAATTGTGACTCATAAGTAAGAGAGGTTGAGGACCCCCTGCATTAGAGTCACAATATCTTGTCTCAGTCCTATAGATCTGTTCCATCTTTTACCTGCACAGCACAATTCTGTCTTGTTCATTGGGGCCTTCTTCTAAATGATGACAAAGTTGCTGCCTCTTGATTCTATCTCCCTATGGTTGGGGATGGCAGCTGACCTCCTACATGACATTTTTGAGCCACTGTCTCCTCTGGATTCCCCAGCATGTGGTTTACAATTGATGCTCTGGCAGGGTTCCTCTAGCCTAGGGATTCAACACAATGTGCAGCCAGGTGTTGCTGTCGCTCTATCTACAAAAGGCCTAAACACTTGCTGCTCTCATGCACTGCTCATTTAGATGCAGATACAATCTGCTCCTTGTCCTACAGATCTGGAATACAAAAACAAAATACCGGCGTGCTTAGTATATTGGGACGCTCGTAGAATACAATCAACATACGGTGCCATTATTTTAGCACAAGGTTCTTTATGTTCAGAGCGCAGTGTATTTCCCACAGTTTCCGGAGAAATTCACATGGATAATGTCATATATTTCACGCATTTTATTTTACCTTCTGCAGTGCAGTAAATGGGTCGGCTTAATCGCCCCGCGTTATCCCACGCCTATGTCACACAGATTTAGCACCGCTTTAGCATTTGCTGCTTCATGAATGAATTTATTCTACAATATGCTGCTCTCGTTGGTATTTTATGCCTGTCAGGGATTTGATTAATTTTGTGCAATTTTCTCTTCCGCTTACAAGCCTGCCACCCTAATCCGATCTGTGAATTTAAATACTTGACATATTCCCATTTCCATCACAAAGAAGGTAACAAAGGAGGGAACATGGTGTGGGGTGACAGCGTTAGGCAATGGGTATGACGGATTGGGAAGAAGTGCAGGTCCCCAGGAGAAACCTCTTGGGTGCTAAGAGCTTACACTTTATTTGTTACTCGTATCAGGAGTATAAATGGCAGTCACAATGTAATATATACAGAAAACATACACATTGTGTCAGGCCAGTGAGCACTTTACTGGTCAGGATGATAGCGAATAACATCATCATGATGTGCTATTCCTGTGTAGAATAATATAGTCATTTCTTTAGAAAAGCTCAAACAAGTTCAAACGTTTTGTATATAAGAAACCAGCCTTTAAGGAGAAGCCAAAAAGCCCCATCTGAAGCCTCTCCAATTTGCCTCGGAGGGGGGAAGATTCTCCAAGATGACTTCAAAACGGCAATCGGATCAGTCCCTAAATACACTTTGTATTAAGAGCTTATTTCAGTTACCCTTTATGTTCTCCCTTGCTAAAAAGTCTTCCAACCAGTCCTTGAAACTGTCCAATGTATCTTCCAATACAACCACTTCAGGGACCTTCCCAACTCCCACTGAAACAAACCCTTTCTGCATTCCTTTAACATGGAATTTTATTTTAATCATATCCCCTTTAAATGGGCCCTTCCACTCCCTATGAGTGTAGTCGCTCTTCTCTGTATTTTTTCTATATGATCAGTGCCCATTATATATTTATATTTAATGATCATATCCCCCTTTACTGCCTCTTCTCCACTGTAACTAATCCCAGCTTGGTCATATTAGAAGTCACTAAGGGTTTTTTCTGTGACCATATAAAGGCACAAGGCTGCAGGCTGAGTTATACAGGGAACTCTGAGTATCACTCATGTATTATAAGGGATAATGTACCCCCTACTGTAAATGATAAGGATATTAGAAGTCACTGAGGGGTTGTTCTGTGACCATATAAAGGCACAAGGCTGCAGGCTGAGTTATACAGGGAACTCTGAGTATCACTCATGTATTACAAGGGATAATGTACCCCCTACTGTAAATGATAAGGATATTAGAAGTCACTGAGGGGTTGTTCTGTGACCATATAAAGGCACAAGGCTGCAGGCTGAGTTATACAGGGAACTCTGAGTATCACTCATGTATTATAAGGGATAATGTACCCCCTACTGTAAATGATAAGGATATTAGAAGTCACTGAGGGGTTCTGTGACCATATAAAGGCACAAGGCTGCAGGCTGAGTTATACAGGGAACTCTGAGTATCACTCATGTATTATAAGGGATAATGTACCCCCTACTGTAAATGATAAGGATATTAGAAGTCACTGAGGGGTTGTTCTGTGACCATATAAAGGCACAAGGCTGCAGGCTGAGTTATACAGGGAACTCTGAGTATCACTTGTGCATTATAAGGGATAATGTACCCCCTACTGTAAATGATAAGGATATTAGAAGTCACTGAGGGGTTGTTCTGTGACCATATAAAGGCACAAGGCTGCAGGCTGAGTTATACAGGGAACTCTGAGTATCACTCATGTATTATAAGGGATAATGTACCCCCTACTGTAAATGATAAGGATATTAGAAGTCACTGAGGGGTTGTTCTGTGACCATATAAAGGCACAAGGCTGCAGGCTGAGTTATACAGGGAACTCTGAGTATCACTCATGTATTATAAGGGATAATGTACCCCCTACTGTAAATGATAAGGATATTAGAAGTCACTGAGGGGTTGTTCTGTGACCATATAAAGGCACAAGGCTGCAGGCTGAGTTATACAGGGAACTCTGAGTATCACTCATGTATTATAAGGGATAATGTACCCCCTACTGTAAATGATAAGGATATTAGAAGTCACTGAGGGGCTGTTCTGTGACCATATAAAGGCACAAGGCTGCAGGCTGAGTTATACAGGGAACTCTGAGTATCACTCATGTATTATAAGGGATAATGTACCCCCTACTGTAAATGATAAGGATATTAGAAGTCACTGAGGGGTTGTTCTGTGACCATATAAAGGCACAAGGCTGCAGGCTGAGTTATACAGGGAACTCTGAGTATCACTTGTGCATTATAAGGGATAATGTACCCCCTACTGTAAATGATAAGGATATTAGAAGTCACTGAGGGGTTGTTCTGTGACCATATAAAGGCACAAGGCTGCAGGCTGAGTTATACAGGGAACTCTGAGTATCACTCATGTATTATAAGGGATAATGTACCCCCTACTGTAAATGATAAGGATATTAGAAGTCACTGAGGGGTTGTTCTGTGACCATATAAAGGCACAAGGCTGCAGGCTGAGTTATACAGGGAACTCTGAGTATCACTCATGTATTATAAGGGATAATGTACCCCCTACTGTAAATGATAAGGATATTAGAAGTCACTGAGGGGTTGTTCTGTGACCATATAAAGGCACAAGGCTGCAGGCTGAGTTATACAGGGAACTCTGAGTATCACTCATGTATTATAAGGGATAATGTACCCCCTACTGTAAATGTCCTCATGGGGAAATGGTCAGATGTAGATTATAGCAATATAGAGTATAGGCGTGTAGTTGCTTTATTTTATTTTTTTCATATTAAAATGTATATCCTAATGCACCAATCTGAGACATTCAATTACTGATATAACAATGGCTTTCAGGAAGAGATAGCTGTTTTCATTTTTTTGAGAATAAAGCTGTTCTGTTTTTTGTTTCTTTCCTCAAAACATATCGAACTTTAGATTTTCTGCCCACAAGAACAGACAGTTTCAGCCGCTTCCATTTATTAACATGAAATAATGACAATTTAAAAAAAGTGAAAAAACACCATTATTTTTGGGGTTTTTTCCCCTTGAAGAGACAGAAGCTTTTGTGAAACGTAATAAATTGGTGTTTTCTTTCGAAAGGTCCAGAGCTGTGCGTTTGGCTCGGGTAATTGCAGACTCTATAAAATTGAAGGTATTATGGGTGTGAAGAAAAAGAAAAAGCCGACATGCAACCTCGAGTCAAAGAAATGCATTAGAAATAGAAGATGCGCAAAGTGGCCTGTATGGAACGAATGACAAGTTGGCTGTGTGCCCGGACTCTGTAAATAGGAGAACTCAGCGGTCTCTCTCTATAGAAGGAGTTGGGGGGTCCATCATGGAGCTTCGGCAACGAGGAGCAAATAAAAATGCAGATATTACGGTTTTTGAAAAAACATATTCTACAGTCACATGTAATCTGGCAGTGAAGGAAAAACTTATTAGGAACATCTCGTATAAAATTGCTACAGATATAGGACCTGTTATCCAGAATGCTCAAGACCTGGGGTTTTCTGCATAAGGGATCTTCCAGTAATTTGGATTTCCATACCTTAAGTCTACTAAAAAATGATTTAACCATTAATTTAACAGGATAGTTTTGCGTCCCATAAGGGATCAAGTACAAGTTACTGTTTTATTATTACACAGAAAAAGGAAATCATTTTTAAAAATTTGGATTATATGGATAAAATGGAGTCTATGGAATATGGCCTTTCTGTAATGCGGAGCTTTCTGTATAACAGGTTTCCAGATAACGGATCCCATACCTTTTACAGGCCACATGCACTTAGCCATCATTCTATCTGTTATGTATGTGTCACATGGTAAAAAAGGAATGAGAAGAGGCAAAAGACACCTCAATATGAGGAAAGCTCCTATAAAAGACTCGTTACATGCCTCATACATGACCATCAGGATTTATAGTTATAACTTCCATTCCCTTTATTAGCTTAGTCGCTCTTCTTTGTACTTTCTCTTTTTCATTACTGTCCCCCCTTATATATTTATATATAGTGATCATATCCCCTTATATATTTATATATAGTGATCATATCCCCTTATATATTTATATAAAGTGATCATATCCCCTTATATATTTATATAAAGTGATCATATCCCCTTATATATTTATATATAGTGATCATATCCCCCTTATATATTTATATAAAGTGATCATATCCCCTTATATATTTATATATAGTGATCATATCCCCCTTATATATTTATATAAAGTGATCATATCCCCCTTATATATTTATATATAGTGATCATATCCCCCTTATATATTTATATATAGTGATCATATCTCCTTATATATTTATATATAGTGATCATATCCCCCTTATATATTTATATATAGTGATCATATCCCCCTTATATATTTATATAAAGTGATCATATCCCCTTATATATTTATATAAAGTGATCATATCCCCTTATATATTTATATATAGTGATCATATCCCCCTTATATATTTATATATAGTGATCATATCCCCCTTATATATTTATATATAGTGATCATATCCCCCTTATATATTTATATATAGTGATCATATCCCCCTTATATATTTATATAAAGTGATCATATCCCCTTATATATTTATATAAAGTGAACATATCCCCTTATATATTTATATATAGTGATCATATCCCCCTTATATATTTATATAAAGTGATCATATCCCCTTATATATTTATATATAGTGATCATATCCCCCTTATATATTTATATAAAGTGATCATATCCCCTTATATATTTATATATAGTGATCATATCCCCCTTATATATTTATATATAGTGATCATATCCCCCTTATATATTTATATAAAGTGATCATATCCCCTTATATATTTATATAAAGTGATCATATCCCCTTATATATTTATATAAAGTGATCATATCCCCTTATATATTTATATATAGTGATCATATCCCCCTTATATATTTATATAAAGTGATCATATCCCCTTATATATTTATATAAAGTGATCATATCCCCTTATATATTTATATATAGTGATCATATCCCCCTTATATATTTATATAAAGTGATCATATCCCCTTATATATTTATATATAGTGATCATATCCCCCTTATATATTTATATAAAGTGATCATATTCCCCTTATATATTTATATATAGTGATCATATCCCCCTTATATATCTATATATAGTGATCATATCCCCCTTATATATTTATATAAAGTGATCATATCCCCTTATATATTTATATATAGTGATCATATCCCCCTTATATATTATATAAAGTGATCATATCCCCTTATATATTTATATATAGTGATCATATCCCCCTTATATATTTATATATAGTGATCATATCCCCCTTATATATTTATATAAAGTGATCATATCCCCTTATATATTTATATAAAGTGATCATATCCCCTTATATATTTATATAAAGTGATCATATCCCCTTATATATTTATATATAGTGATCATATCCCCCTTATATATTTATATATAGTGATCATATCCCCCTTATATATTTATATATAGTGATCATATCCCCTTATATATTTATATAAAGTGATCATATCCCCTTATATATTTATATAAAGTGATCATATCCCCTTATATATTTATATAAAGTGATCATATCCCCTTATATATTTATATATAGTGATCATATCCCCCTTATATATTTATATATAGTGATCATATCCCCTTATATATTTATATAAAGTGATCATATCCCCTTATATATTTATATATAGTGATCATATCCCCCTTATATATTTATATAAAGTGATCATATCCCCTTATATATTTATATAAAGTGATCATATCCCCTTATATATTTATATATAGTGATAATATCCAGTTTCTCCGCTTAGTCGCTCTTCTCTGTACTTGCTGGATTGCAAATTTAATAAGAACAAAGTAAATAGGAAGGAAAATAGAATTGGGTTTGATTTAATAAAGAGTGGGCAAGAACTAAGGTCGCATATATGGGCGAACCTTTGCAGTAGTCAGATCAATCAGCCTCCAGAATAAATTGTCAGATACTGTACAAGAGGTCATAAGTGTGTATGGCCATATTTGTATGATTCTGTTCCATAGGACCTACCACCCGACTGATCAGTAAGTGAAGAGGAGCCACGGCCCACACTTACAGATTACCAGTGGAAATTTTCCATCACAACCAATAATCCTTGATCCATCAGGATTGTGGGGTTATTAGTCTGGATCCCCCACCCTCTGACTGGCTAAACAGATGGTTGGGAAATATAGTTAAAGTGACCAAAGTGCTCAACCAAATCTGGGGTATGTATAACCATCTTAGGGTGGGATAGTCCAATCTCTAGGGAAGAGATCCCCAAACATTGGTGGTTTTGTATAAGAACATCTTGATAAGAACTGGGGTTAGTGTTGTTATGAGTAATTGTAGGTCCTGGACAACTGTATATTATTTTTATCTTGTTCACAATTGAGGCAATATTTTGATAGGGGTCAGATTTAATGAAAGAGTTGACTAGATTGTTTGTAGAACATTCAGTATTTGGCTTCATAGATTTTATGTGCCCCTTTTCTGAATGAACAATGTTATGTGACTTTTCTCATTTATGTTTTTACCCAAATATTGGGCTCCATAGTGGGAATTAATGAAAAAAAAAAATGAAAAGAAATTGCATTCATTTAAAAAAAGAGAAGAGATTCCCCTTGCTGAGATGGGGGGGGGGGGATACCAATATGAAACCAATACTAATGAGTGTAAGACCCTGCTGGGCACCCGCGGCAGTCACATGGTTTCACAGAAAGAGACACTGGTATATAAATAATGGAACCCATTAAGTTTGCATTTCCCTCACCCTCCTACAACTATAGTGCATGGCATGGCATGCATCTCTGAACAATTTGATAGTGTCCTCATAATATATAGATGGTAGTGCATCATGGTATTTATTATTAATATTCAATATATTGCAGTCTTCTCTGTGGGGGTCATTAGAGTCAATCAATTCATCTATGTACATAAGAACAGTCTTTAAATTGCTTTTTAGCTGCATCATCGTGATGGACTCTATCTTGTCTCCACTCATCAACTGAGGCAAATCCACATTAATTACAACAGGACTGTCTTCTGCAAGATCTAGACACTTCTACAGCCGATTGGTGTTGAATACTTAGATATTAAAGCTAGAGTAATCTGCCTCATCCTAAAACCTAAATTAAAAATCTATACATTGAATGCCTTCAGCCCAATGAAAATGCTTAGTATCTCAATTAAATGCCCCATGATGACCACCTCGTACGGGCAGGTCAGGCACTAAGATCTATGTTTCTCTCTCCCGTATTCAGGAACACGTTGAGATTCATGGTTTTTCCACATCATTAACTTGTTTGACAGAAATGTCTGCTATTAACATAAAATATCATTAGATTCATAACATGCTGCAGAGGCAGATTATCCCATAAATCGTCAATTAGTTCTGGCTTGGAAACAGCAACCTGGATGTTTCTGATGGGATCAGCAAAGTTCCGGAGCCTTGTTATTCTTATAGTGCTTACCGTTCACTTTCCGAGGCATCTAAAGAGGTAAAGTGGCAATTCCGTAATCATAAACAGATGCACTTGCTCTCCGAGTAAATACTCCTAATGATATAAGTACATTGTAAATGGTCAAATAAGAATGAAAAATATGTAGACCTGTTAAAAGAATTCATTTTAAAAATGAGACACCAAGATCCACCATCGAAAGTTCTCATGATGAGTTTAATTAAGTTCAACTAGTAGAGACTACTGTTCCTTTATTAATGGATGGACCTTCAATGCCAAGAAGAAGTATTTAAGAATAAAAAATTCAGACTATAGGATTTATTTATGATCCACAGACACCGTTGTGGTTGTGCAAAACTGAACACATTTGATGCCAAAGTTCTGATCCTTGCTCTTCTGCTCTTCTGTATTCGTCCCACCTTCCGATCTGAATTTTGCACCTCAAAGGTAGTGGTAGAACCAGGGTTGCCGAAGAGACCATAGACAACATAACATACTTGTGTCACACAATCAAACCCAGAAGTTATTTTGATGGTGGGCACTGGAAATGTCGAAAAACCCAAAAACTTCATTGCAACTAAGTCAAATTTGCAGGAAAAATGCTGCATTCCAACAAAAAATTGAATTTTGCACAAGGCACTTGCACTTGTAAATGAATACCACCTAAAGGGGACATAAACCTTTCATATATAACAACTCCACTACCTATCTAGTTCCATAAAGAACTTGAGCACAAAAAGAAAAATTACAAATATTTCGCTGGTCAGAATACCTCTGACCAGCACCATGTCTGCCATCTTGATGCTAGAGGGAAATTTTTGTCCCATTTTGGTTTCCTGATCTCACACTGTAATCACACAATTAAAAAAACTATTCTTTACTGCCAGAATTTAAGACACTTTTTAATGGCACGATTCGACATTTTATGCAAGTTGCATAAAATCATTGTGCAGTTTTACACATGATTTTACATGGTATAATTTGCTGTGAAAATGTGGTTATGTTTGATGAATTTTACCATTTTTTTTGTAAAGATTTATAAATAGGACACTAAGGGGCCCATTTACTTACATTTGGATTTTTTGTTTAACAAATCATACTGTTTCTATAAAATTTTGTTGATTTTTTTTATTTCTCCCAAACTCTAAGGGGAAAATTTACTAAAGGGCGAAGTGGCTAACGCTGGTGTATATTCGCCAGTGTGACGTCATTTCGGCACTTCACCGATTTACTAACGGTCACTGGTGTAAGGATTAGACTCTGGCGCAACTTTGCACTTTAACGCCAGGCGAATTTGATGCGGATATTACTGACCTTTACCTCTATCGCCAGACTTGCCTTCACCACATCAGACCAGATGAAGTGCAATAGAGTAGATAGGAGTTCCTCAAAAAAAAGTTGAACATTTTTCCAAGTCCCAAAAAACACTGGCGACTTTTCATTTTTACAGGGTGATAGGCTGAAAAAGAGCGAAATTTTTTTTGGGGTTCCCTCCTTCCCCCCTACATTTGATAACATATGGCACCTAAACTAAACTGTGGGCACATGTGTAGGGCAATATAACAACTTTATATCATTTTATTAAGGTTAGTTGGGCTTGTGTAATGTAATGTATTTGCTGCAGCATATCCGTCCATTGTACTTTAACTGCACGCCGTATGCTAATTTGCCAACACTAGCGTAACTTCGAACTGCTAGCGCAACTTCGGCAACATTCGGTACCCTGTGGGCAACTTCGGATTTTCGTGAATTTGTGTTGTCCAGGCGAAGTGTTGCTATGTGCGCAAAGCCAGCGCTGGCGAATTTTCGCCAGTTAGTGAATTTGCACCCAAAAATTCAAGATTTATGAAGTGTTAATCCCAAAAACTTCATTGCAACTAATTCAAAGTTGCAGGAAAGTGTAAAAAAACAATGAAAAACTTTGATCCAAAACTTTGGCAAGTCAAAGTCGTTATTCTAGAGAAGTCAATGGGATCTGCTCTGATTCTGTTGGACTTTTAGTTTTAGCTATTTGGACTTTTAGGGTCTGGCCACACAAGCAGATTCAGGGAGATTAGTTGCCCCAGCGACAGCAGCAAATTTTCTTTGGGGCGACAATCTACCGGCTAAAATGAAAATAGCAATGCACTTGTGGTGCTTCGATTTCCAAAGTTTCCTCGTGAGGCAACTTCAGGTGACTTCGGAAAACAAAGCAACGCTTGTGCCTTCGGCCATGTAATTTTAATTTTAGCCGGCGGAGGGCAGGGGAAGGCAGTTCGGGGAGATTTTCGCCCTGAAGAAGAGGAGATTTGTCGCTGGGGCAACTAATCTCCCCCAAATCTGCTTGTGTGACCAGACCAGAGGTTTTTAGATTCTTTTCCGCTAGTAATTGTTAGAAAAACTCAAGTTTTTAGAAGTTTTCATGTTTTTATTCGGATCATAACACATTTTTTCCATTCATACTTTTAAATCCATCTATTTTAATAACTTTCATGGCATTCATGGTTTCATAGAAAATGAGTTTATTCTTGGTTTTAAAAAGCAGAAATTCAACCTTTAATAAGTGTTGTAGGAGTACAACAAAGAACCAGTAATGGACTGGGCCTCCTAGGACCCACCAGCAAATCTGATATCCAGGGCCCACTCTTGCAGAAATAGTTGTAAATAGTACTTAATGTAATCAATGTTATATAGTCTTTAGTGGAAATAAGAAAAGACTGACATGAGCTTTTATTTGTTGGGTCCAATTAGAATCTTTGTCTACTGGTACTCTGGGAGGCCAGTCCAACCCTGAAAATCTGTTACAGCTAGTTGATCTTTGATGGCATGTTGATTATTATGTATGTTGAGGTTGAATGGGGTGGGATGAGTTTGGGTGACTGGGAACTTTTAAGGTGGAAACATCTTTTGGAAAGATCAATGATGGACATCAGGGTCTCTTCTCCTGATCAAGACCTAATGAGGATTGATAAGACCTGAGGGCTGGCCTGGAATGCCCCTATAGCACCTTATTCCACTGTTCTGACATCTCATCTATAAACCCTAGAGCAGCACAAGTAAACTGTTCCAGTGGTTGGAGAAACAAAACCTTACACAGCTAGACATCTTCATTGCAGAGGAGAAACACGAAAGAATCATTCTGGAAGACAACGGCATGGACAAAGTATAGATTTGAAATAGTTAAAAGAAGGAGCACCCATCATTCTATTTGTGTCACAAGTTTAGGTCAATGTGTAGAGACAAAGTCTTCCTAGATACAAGGAGCAATCAAAAGAACCACTCAAGATATGGTCTTTGTCAGCTGAATGTTAAAGTGTTTGCTACAAGCAATTGTGCAGCCTATGACAAACACCGCATTATATTTTTATTTGTTCTCCACGAACACTGTAACGCCCATTTGCTTTCAACTTGTAAAACCTTTGAAATGACTCGAGTCAAGATGGTGCCGCCGAACGTCTGATTATTCCAACAGCCCGTTCAGTGGGGGATTTGGAACAAAAAAGCTTGTTGCTTTGAAAAACAGCGCTTAAACAAATACGCATTTGAAATATATTATTGAAGGCTATAAAGCCAAAGTCTGAAATAATCTAATAAAATTTCTTATAAAATAAAAAATAAGCTAATTATTCCCAGTGGCTGTAGAGCAGAGCAACTCCTCATATTTTACCGGCCTATCTCTAATACCAAATGGCAAGAAGCATATTTCTGCGCAATAGCACCTAAAATCACATTGAAACGGCACATACTAAAACGACTTTAGTGTATAAATTAAAAGCAAAGATATGGAGTCAGCACAGTTCCGCTGACTTTATTGCCTCCAGGCTGCTTAATATGTAGTCAACGCTCAGATTGGGGAAATGCAAATCTAAATCAAACACGAGTCGATATTTCTAAACCATTGTGTTCAAATAGCAGAGACTTTTGCCTTCATAACTTTTTCTTTATGATCTGGGAATCCGCAAATGGTTTATACGTGTGATTTGGAATTCGCGGTTTTACAAGTTGTTGTTGTTGGAGAAGCTTGAATAAGAAAAAGTAGAAAATTGTAATTGAGGATAAATGCGTTGAGGTGACTGCCGTGGACAGGGAACAGGCTAAAACTATTCTTTTAGTGCACAGAATTATTATATTTTGTTTATTTAAACGTATATGTGTGTGCCAGATGCATCAGAAAAAGGACATACAGTATCCTCCAAGGCCCTCTATCCCATGCAGAGATTGTCTTCTTATGGGCAGGGCTTTTTTGTAAAGTTCTAGGAGCTCATTTATCAACATTAGGCAAATTTGCCCCTTGGCAGTAATCCGTGGAAACCAGTCAAATTATTGCATTCATTGTTCTACCTGCATTTGGCTTTTAAAAGCCAATCACTGATTGGTTGCTATGGGTAACTGCCCATGGAAAGGCAACTAAGAAACTAAAAATACTGTGGCTTTTTGCAGTTGAGTATCAACTCTCACCGTTGTATCCTCAAGGACACACCTTACAGGGACATATTGACCCTATCCATATTGCTGGTCAAGTTTGACCAGACTTCTGCTCTTAAACAAGATTAGCTTTCAGCTCGTATCAATCCGATGATCACCATCTTAAAAATTCATTTTTGAAAAACTCAGATTCAAAGAAATTTGAGATTTTAGTGGTTTTTGCTACAATTTTTTCATTATTCATGATCTCAGATATGAATAAATTAGCCCCTTAGGTTGTAAGCTCCTTCCTCTTGAGTCTCAACACTTAAACATCGTGAATTTAATTGTATACAGGTATAGAGATTTTTGTTTAAAATTTAAAACAATACAAAGCATAACAAAACCAAAGCATATCAAAATGTGTATACAGGTATAGGATTTGTTATCCAGAATTCTCAGGGCCTAGAGGTTTCTGGATATCAGTTATCTGTACTTTGGGCTTCATCCCTTGAATCTACTAGAAAATCTTTCCGTAATTTGGATCTTCATGCCTAAAGTCTACTAGAAATTTAGAAAATGTAAACATTAAATAAACCCAATAGGCTGGTTTTGCCTCCAATAAGGATTAATTATATCTTAGTTGGGATCAAGTACAAGCTACTGTTTTATTATTACACAGAAAAAGGAGTCTATGGGGCAAATTTACTAAAGGGCGAAGTGGCTAACACTGGCGAAAATTCGCCAGCATGACGTAATTTTGGCACTTTGCCGATTTACTAAGGGGCGCTGGTGTAATTATGCTAGCGAAGGAGATAGACTTTGGCGCAACTTCGCACTCTAACGCCAGGCGAATTTTCACTCTGGCAAAAGAGCGTTACTACGGAAATTCACTATGTTTTTTGATTTTACTGACCGTTACCTCTATCGCCAGACTTGCCTTCATAGCGAAGTGCAATAGAGTAGAAAGGAGTTTGTCAAAAAAAAGTTGAAATTTTCCCCAAAAAAACGCCGGCGTCTTTTCCTTTTTTACAGGGTGATAGGCTGAAAAAGAGCAAAAAATTTTTTTGGGGTAGCCTCCTTCCCCTCTACATTTGATAACATATGACACCTAAACTATACAGTGGGCACATGTGTAGGGCAATATTACACCTCTATATAATTTTATTAAGGTTCCCTGGCCTTGTGTAATGTAATGTATTTACTGCAGCATATACGACCATTGTACTTTAACTGCACGTCATATGCAAATTAGCCAACGCTAGCGTAACTTCGAACTGATGATCGTATTTTCACTAGCGCAACTTCACAAGCGTTCAGTAACCTGTGCGCAACTTTGGATCTTCGTGAATTAGCGCTGTCCAGGTGACTTTATGCCTGGCGAAGTGTTGCGATGTACGTGAAACCAGCACTTGTGAATTTTCGCAGGTAAGTAAATTTGCCCCTATGGGAGATGGCCTTCCTGTAATTCAGAGGTTTCTGGATAACGGGTTTCTGGATAATGGATCCAATACCAGTACATTCATGTTTTATTGTGTAAATGCATTTATTTTAATGTACAGAGGTGTATATGTAGGAAACATTAAATAAATAAAATGATTCAGATATAGGTTTGTTAATAATGGAAATAAATGATTTCCACCAGTTCTGTAGAAGGAGGAGAAGTCAATACAAGGGTCCAACAATCAGATCATAATGGGTGATCGGATGGACCTCATCAAAGAACCAATGCGGTCCTCGATCCAATGGGATTTTTAAGGCCGGCTGATTAACATCTGGCTGTTCAGCCAGATATCGATTGGAGTAGCCCGTCGGAGGGCCTTCATACAATGGGCAATGGGCTGCTGACTTAATCTATTGGCATCTTATATCTGCCCGTGTATGGGGGCCTTAAAGAACTGAAAACTGACTACACTTTGGATGAGAAGCCCCAAAAGAGAGTGCCACCAACATGATTGATTACCATTATTGCTCCATGTCCTTGTAACTGTTTTCCAAATATTTCCACAGTGTCTTCAGTGTTGTGTCCTTATTGGCTAATACAATGTGAATACTGTGACACTGCTCACTACTGTCTGGGCACCTTTTTCATTCATTGGCCCATGTGTAAGTAATGTTTATCCTATAGGGGAGTTATTTTTAACACAATGATTGTGCACCTTCCTACTCACAGTAGACTGTATCATGGGAAGGAGTAACTATATATTATAATGCTGTATAAAGAATTCAGAACTGAAATTTAGTTATCCTAAATCCGCTGTTTTCATTGACTCAATTAATCCCATACTACTCAATTCATGACTTGAACTTTGCAGGTGCCCTCTTGTTCGGTCCTGGGCCATGCTGCATGATTGAATAGCAAGACATTTCAATGTAATTATTTCAGTTACTTTATTATTTATTATTCAAATAAAATCCATCTGTCTTAATTTTTAATCTTCCTTACATGAACAATTCTAATTGCCTGACATTAAAAGCTGAATTTTAATATTGTTATTCCCCAGATACACCAAAAACAAAATTACATTTAAAAAGGAACAATCATCTAATACCCTGCACAGAGCTGGTTGTACTTCTATGGAAGTAAGCCTGACCATTTGTTATATTGCCCCATAGACCCCAAATACATATTGTGATAGAAAGTATCAGTAGGACCCCTGGTATCAGTAGGACCACTGTACGGAATCTTATTCATCACCTAAAGCTGGGTTTTGCTTTGACCAAGACAATTTTAGACAACAGTTTGTGAACTGGATTTCTATCTTCAACTTGAAGATCTGGGGATGCTTAAACTAACTGTGCCATGTCTCTTAAGAGGCCTATGTGCATGGACAATAATAACCAAATAAGGACTTGCTGAGCAAGAAGTAGACATCATGTTCTATGGGGAACTCTCTTGGTTGGAACATATTTGTGTTCACAGTTTCAAAACTATATTGGTGAGTCAGTAGAAGGATGAGAAAGTCTCTCTTAATTCCTACAGAAGATACCACTGATAGTAACAGGTAAGCAACTAATCTGAATGCCAATGCAAAAGCATGCTCAGGTCCTGTCAGTCAATGAAGTTCAGAATCCAGAAGTTGGGTCAAGGGTCAATGCAGAAGAGCCTCTTAGCAAGGAAAGGACACCTACTCAAATTCTTACGAGCCCACAGTCATGATATGATGCTCTTTCCTATAAATAATCTGTTGGAAACCCTGTGATGAAGGATGCCTACAACAATTAACTTATGTAAATGGTAGATCAAATAAATGGATATGCAGCTAGAAATGATATTGAAAAGTATCATATGGCTTATATAGACAGGCTAAGCAACATTGTTTTGTCAAATGCCCTAGAACTACAGATGGAGCAGACTTTCATACTGCATAATGGCTCCTCTAAACTTGTTGGTTGCAGAGGAACATCATACACTAACTATATTGGTGAGTTTCAAAACTATATTGGTGAGTCAGTAAAAGGATAGTCTCTCTTAATAATACCACTGAAGTTAGTAACAGGGAAGCACTTGGTGGAAGAGTGACACAAGTGCCAGGACAGCCCAGGCAACTAATCTAAATCCAAATGAAAAAGCAGGCTCAGGTCCCATCAGGCAATAAAGTTCAGATTCCAGAAGTTGGGTCAAGGATCAACGTTTGCAGAAGAATATCTTAGTGAGGAAAGGATGCCTACTACTACTCAGTTTCAAAACTATATTGGTGAGTCAGTAGAAGAATGGTCTCTTTTAACTATTCCCACAAAAGGTACCACCACTGAAGTTAGTAACAGGGAAGCACTAGGTGGAAGAGAAGCGCAAGTGCCAGGAAATCCCAAGCAAAGCTGTAGCTCAACACTAATGCATCTCTATAGAGGGCAGCCATTTTTTGAGAAACCCTGTTTTCTGTGTACATTCATATAAGAAATATGAACCATGGTGGAGGTGCTCAACTCAACTTCCCATATATTTGTTGCATGTTAAGTTGGTCAACATATTTTCCCTTTAAATTTAAAGGGACTTTACACATATATACATTCTAATGATCTTAGACGTCATTTACCCCCTGAAAGGCAGGGTGCAAAGTACAAAAAATGGTTTGAATTTTCCAGTGGCAGAGAGGATGAATATAGTATAGTTTATAATGGTCACTGTTTTATTAGTCTATGGATGAGATTCCCATGTCTGAATTAATATGAATATACAAATAAATAAGGCTCTCTGCACAAAAATATGGCGTAAAGCCTATTCACAAACAAGGAATAGTTTCCCTCTAAAGAAAAGCGTTTTTTTGCCATTTTAAATAAAACTAAAAAGAAAACAAACTCAGTCCCGAAAAAATGATTTTATATCCGCTGTCATGTGTTCAATTTATTTCACGCAATAATTGCATTAATTAGGTTCCATTTGCCATCCCAAGAAAACAGGAATCCTTGGATATCGATTTGTGGGTCTGGGCCGCGCATGAGTTGGCAAATCAAATTTGGTTCTAGAAAATGGTTGTCTTTTAAATTAATATTGATCCTATTTGCATAATTAATCTCACAAATCAAATTAGGAATATGCTTAGAAACTTTGCATCGCAGGAAAAAAATAGAAGCACAGTAATCACTTTCATGAGCAGCCCTGGTACATATTAAGGCAAATTATCCTTAAAAAAGTAGGGAGAGACATGAAAACACCAACCCAATCTATAAACGTTTTTATTAAAGGGAATGTTCTAGTAGTGGTTTAGTAGAAGACACTACTATTCTAAATTTGAAGGTTGCAATG
This sequence comes from Xenopus laevis, assembly GCF_017654675.1. Taxonomy (NCBI): domain Eukaryota; kingdom Metazoa; phylum Chordata; class Amphibia; order Anura; family Pipidae; genus Xenopus; species Xenopus laevis. The sequence goes on from NC_054381.1 coordinate 158,953,702, forward strand.
GACACATATTGTTGTATCCAACTAATTTATATAACCATAAGGTCCCCAAGCAAGAATCTTGAAGAGTATATAGATCTAACATTAGCTATGTATTTAAAAGAGAAGTGCTAAAGTCCCACAAACTGTGCATTGCTGCTCATCAACCTTATCCGAGTACCACTGTCCTCTGATCTTTGCTAGAACTTGGTGCTGATACACAAGTTGGATTGCTCTTTAAAACTCCATAGTCCAATGCAGCCAAGACCTCCTTAATAAATTGACCAAGGGGAAGTTGCTGGGGGGTCATCGGTGTATTTTCAGTTCTGACCACTTGCTCTGACGTTAGCCTCTTCATCTTGTCTGCCACTCTTGACTCTTAAAAGGTTGATGGACGTGTGTATTTTTTGAACCTAACTTACTATGTTACTCTGACCCCTTCTGCCACCCAAACACCCAAGAAGTTGTCTCTGCAGGTTTAAAAGGAAGGCCCACCAAGGCACTAACAGCCCTAAAGACAGAGGCGCCCTACCCTTCTTTAAATACTGTATGTGCTTAGCACCCCAATTTTTTGGTTGAGGTCCTCTACTCCCAATAGCAACCAGATCATTGATCATTGATCTTTCCCTAGAAGCTGGCAAAAGCTAGAAGGAAAAACTACAGTATTTAAAGGGATCCTGTCATCAGAAAACATGTTTTTTTCAAAACACATCAGTTAATAGTGTTACACCAGCAGACTTCTGAACTGAAATCCATTTCTCAAAAGAGCAAACAGATTTTTTTATATTCAATTTTGAAATCTGACATGGGGCTAGACATTTTGTCAATTTCCCAGTTGCCCCTGGTCATGTGACTTGTGCCTGCACTTTAGGAGAGAAATGCTTTCTGGCAGGCTGCTGTTTTTCCTTCTCAATGTAACTGAATGTGTCTCAGTGGGACATGGGTTTTTCCTATTGAGTGTTGTTCTTAGATCTACCAGGCAGCTGTTATCTTGTGTTAGGGAGCTGCTATCTGGTTACCTTCCCATTGTTCTTTTGTTTGGCTGCTGGGGGAAAGGGGGGTGATATCACTCTAACTTGCAGTACAGCAGTAAAGAGTGATTGAAGTTTATCAGAGCACAAGTCACATGACTTGGGGCAGCTGGGAAATTGACAATATGTCTAGCCCCAGATAGATTGAATATAAAAAAATCTGTTTGCTCTTTTGAGAAATGGATTTCAGTGCAGAATTCTGCTGGAGCAGCACTATTAACTGATTCATTTCGAAAAAATAATATTTTCCCATGACAGTATCCCTTTAAAAAAAAAACTCCTAGGAACAATAGAGTCTTCCAGCATGTATACATTTGATGATAGATCTGTACAAATATGACATATTAAGTATTAAGATATTTGCAATTTCAATTAAACAAATGGTGCCTTAAAAAGTTCCCTGTCTTTGCTAACAAGACATTGGCTTCAGATATTCACCTCCAGTCTTCTGGTTTGTGGTTTCTCATGTGCCATATGTCTCGTCGTATGGAAAACCATATGTTTCTTTTCACTGAAGTTGTTCATTATGAAATATGTACAGTATATATATATCTAAATGGATGAGGTCTGTAAGACTACGTCATAGAAGAATGCTAAAAGAACACATTTGCTCTATTATAAAAACATCACGGCTGGGATATGCCTGGAAATAACTGATGCCAAATGAACAGTCGGACCTGCGAGGAATTCAACCAACTCTGCCCGTTTTCCAATTAAAGGCCTTTGGATGAATGTAATTATCTTGTAAATATCTGAACAACAGACATAATCTCAATGCCTGAATATTTTTACTCTTCGTAACCAATTATGCAGTTAGAAATAATTTTTTTCTCACACTTCAAACATACAGGCAGGTTAATGGCCTCCTATTTAAAACGACCCTTGTGTCTGTGTGACTGTGATCGGGATCTTAGATTGTAAGTAGAGATGCACCGAATCCACTATTTTGGATTCAGCCGAACCCCCGAATCCTTTGTGAAAGATTCAACCGAATACCGAACTGAATCCGAAACTGATGAGAATGATGCATGATCTCTGGAAAGTGCAGTAGAATGTATTGCTACTGTAATAACAATGAGAGAATAAGAATTATAAATTTGTCATTTATTGATGGGGTAAGAATGGAGCAAAATTCAAAAAACAGGTACAAGACACAATCCCCCATATGTAATATATGGCACTACGTTTGCCCAGGAGCAGCAAGCCATAGCAACCAATAACAGGTTTGCTTTTAAACAGGTGACCAGGAAATGCTACCTTCCGATTGGTTGCTATAGGTTACTGCTCCTGGGCAAACTTAGGGCCTTTTATTACATAACCCCCAATGTCTTTTGCACATTGTCCTGCCTTTAGGTCAGCTGGATCCCACCTTCCCCTGGCATTCAGCAGTACTTTATTCCCAAAATCGGGTAGACCAGAGGGTGCAGATTATGGCAGGCACTAAAGACAGGGTTGCCTTATGCCCTCGGGTCATCATAAGAGACCCCTCTTACTTCTTCCTCCTATTTGTTTGTCCTTATCTACCAATAGGTGCAATCTTTTTACCTTTATTAAAACCATGTCACCATCAGTGTTGCATATGCCAGCCCAAAACTCATTGGATCAGGGGTTTACCCAAACAGGAACAGTTTTCTAGAGAGTTGTAGACACCTTCTTCATTCAACCTTCAGACCTCCACTCTCTTTCATTGATACTGACTTGTCTCCCTCAGGTGACATCAGGAATGGGTGGATTGGGTGCAGGTATATATATATATATATATAAGCAGATAGCACAGCAGGTTGAATTGGGTATAGGTTGGGACAGAGTTGGATATGACAATTTGTTGACCTGTGTCTCATTGTAGTCGCCGTGGCTTATGTAGAATATTCTTTCCTCCCCATTTTTCTTGGTATTGGTGGTATTGTCAGCAGGGTACCACTGGAGTATCCTTCCATCCTCTTAACACACCATTATCTAGTTGAAAAATAGTTGCTAAAGAGCTTAAATAAGAACCGTTGGAAGAGCATCTTTATTGCCTTGTGTCCACAGGTCCCTTCCAACCATCCAGCCAAATGTTTTATTACATTGTTTTTCAGGAAATGTTTTCTTTTATAGTAGAAAATGCTACAGCCCATAATACTAATATAAACTTCTAAAACCTTAAATACTTTGTAGAAGAAAGCGTTTCCATTGGGCAGAACTATTTGAAGTAACAGTCTTTCAAATCTCATATCCCCGTAAATATTTTTTTTCTTTGCCTTGTCATTCTCTCCCTTTGCCGCTCGTTTTAAAACAACCTTGTTAAGGAGCCTCAGTTTTTTTCTGCTTAATCTTTTGAAATTGCCTAAAATCTTACCTGCGCTATTTATAACGTCTCTTTCCAGAGCTTCGACATTCTCAAAGGAACGCGGCCAATCAAATTTTTAATGTTGCAAAAGATTCTTTCATCTCTGGCCGTGCCGCACCAAATAAAATATCATCTGCAAATATAATAAAGCGCTGCTTTCATTTCAGAATCTTTATACCGGTGCACTGGCAAAGGCACATGGCTTTTCAGCGGGTCAGAGGGAGACATATTTGCATACATATGAAATACATATGAACGATGTAAGATAAACGTCCATGGATCTACAACTTTGAAGTGTACAAGGATTTTGGAATATCCAAAGGACTATAGAACAAAACAACAAAATACCCACAAAATACCCACAATTCAAATCTTAGCAGAACCAACTGGCAACTCTATTAGCAACACAACCAAATTGTTCTATTCACAAGAGTCTCCATGATGTTAGGAACAATGGAACCTAAAGAATTCATGAGGACTGTGCCTACAGCATGGGACAAAGCAGATAAAAAATAATGGACTTATACAGTATATTCCTATAAAAGACATGTGTATATGATTGAAGCTAAAAGTCTGGGGCCTGAGGAGAAGAAACAGGACATTAGGCACTAGAGTTGCCATTAGTGATGCTGAGATCCCAACCCCCATATCATTCATGCTTAGACTCCATGCAATTTTCTATAACTAGTGACAAACGTAATTTTTTGCTGAGTTATGTCATGGAAATTATACCTATAGACTGAAAAAAAATTGTTGCAGGTCAAAAATAAAAATCGTTGTGCATAGCGAATTTTTACAGTTTTGTGGATTTTCGGCAAAGGGTCAGATTCACCCATCACTAATAATGATAATGTTTGAACATTCAACTGCTAGTCATTTTTACAAGGTTTGGTCTCTTTGCAGGCATTATGGATGGGCATTCTGACTAATTTACGTTGGTAGCCACCCATGGCTACCAAAGAAACATTCTGTTGAATGAACTGGTTTCTGATACAATGAAGATGGGGACTTTGATGGTGAGCTTCACTGGGGCAGGGACTGATGGTGTAGGTGCATGTAAGCCGGTCAAACATTGCTTATATGGCCAAAATAAAATATGGACTTTTAGGAGTCTTATATAAAAAGAATAAATTGCACATAATGTTGCAATAAATCACGTGTTTATAATAGTAGCAGATTTGGACAATCATGGACACGAGATTAAGCCTCTCCTTCTTCTCTCTTTCTCCATCTCCATCTCTTCTTTCTTCCTCCCATTTACGCCTCTCAGCTCAGCTGTGTGGTATACTATGGTCCATGGATAGTCACCGGTGGGCTACACAGAGGTGGGTGTCCCAGAGAGGTACTTTTTCCCCTGTTGTTTGTACGATGTTGAACAATTTACAGCTGCTCCTACTGCAGCTCCTCAGCTTCCTCCAAATACCCAGAGCCCTACTCACTGTATCCCCATCTGTGGCTTCACCACTGTCTCACTATCCCAGCAATGCTCCTCTTTGTGGCCAAGGCTGGTTTACCATGCTCTAGCTACTACTCACCTGTGAGGTGATCTTCAACAATACTACCCTGTCACTTACTAGTACTACCCATGGTAGATTTCCATTCAGTATAAGTTCTCTTTCTATCCCAAACGTTGGCTGAAGACCTCCCCCACCATAGAAACTTCCCTGGAGTGTTGAAGGGTCTGCTGCCACCTATTGACCAAATGATAGACAACACTTTACAATAACTGCGCGAAAATACAATGTTCCCTCTGACAGCACAATCTCTGATCATGAACAAAACCCTCTGCAAAAATGTAAAGCTTCTCTAGCAGACAATTGGAAATACATTAGTAAAGGTGAGCGAGTTCCAGTCTAATGTTATTATCCCAAATGATCTGACCCTAGGAGAGCTGTTGGGTTTATATACAGTGGCCCCGTGTACCTCGGAATCTACAAGCCTACAGCATAAAACTTTCAGTCTTCACTAAAATAAAATGCAACTTCAAAGGCATCTGAGTAGCGGGGGGCTCCTCCCGAAGCCAATGGCAGCTGCTATAGGCAGAAGAATGAGCCGTGACTGGGTCCTTGGAGTTAGTTCTGAGTTTGGGATACCCTACTTTACTCTACTGGTCAAGCCCTCCCTGGTAAAAGGTTATAAATATAAATACATGGGAAGAAGTTAATGAAAAAGAATGGGAAGCCATATGGGTCAGAAGTAAAGGAGGGATTACATGCATCAGGCAGTGGGAGAATAATGACAAAACACGTATGTTCTGGTACCACACACCAGTTGCTTCACTCATTGTTCCCAGAAATTCCACTCTATTGCTGGAGAAGTTGTGGGCAACCTGGAGACTTATCTCATATATTTCGGCTCTGTCCCCCAAATACATCCATTTTGGGATGAGATCCTGGCTCTATTATGGGAGATCACGCTCCAAACCCTAGATAAGGAGATTCTTACTTTACTGCTGGGGAAAACCTCTAAACATTTTCAAAGCACATGGAAAAATCCAGTGGTCTAGTGGGGACGCCCGCAGCACTAACTTCCTCTGAACTTCCTCTGAAATTCCTCTGAACTTCCTCTGAACTTCCTCTGAACTTCCTCTGAACTTCCTCTGAAATTCCTCTGAACTTCCTCTGAACTTCCTCTGAACTTCCTCTGAACTTCCTCTGAAATTCCTCTGCTCCAATGTGAGTCGCTTCAAGGCTTGACACTCAAGTCTATTCACGTACATCTTTTTACTTTGGCGTGCCTTGTAATGTCATCGCATTCGGTGCAAAATTCAAATATTTAAAGGGAAAACGACGAAACATTCACTGCCCAACATAGGTCTCCATAGTTCCTGGGTGTGCTTATACGGTTCTGATCTTGATCATTGACCCTTGCCTGCCCTGACTACTGCTACTCTACTGCCTGTTCTGACCTCTGCCCGTTTACTGACCATTCTTTGGATTCTGATTTTGTACAGTGCTACTGTTGGTTCTGACCCTGGCCTGTGACCCCAAATACATCTCTGTTTCCTGATTTTTTACTGCATTGCCTGATTGGTACCGACCTCACCATTGACTACGCTTCCAGTTCCCCGTCCTACTACTACACATTTGGTTCCCTAATGTTTTCAGAACTTTCCCCTTGGTCCTCTCACTATAAGACCTGGCGACATCTGAGTAGTGGAGGGCTCCTCCCAAAGCTAAAGGTGGCTGTTATAGGCGGAAGGGTAAGCCGTGACTTGGACCTTGGGATTTGTTCTGGGTTTTGGACAACCTAAGTTACAACTGGTTAGTCAGGTGCAGGCTCGGACTGGGGGGACCAGGGTCTTAGGGCCCCCCTCTCCAGCAATACCCATCCCACCATGCGCACATCGTTTTTGCTGCGATCAGCAGAAAGAACAGCAGGGTGCGGATCTGGGCCCACTAGAGCCGGGGCCCACCGAGTTTTTTCCCAGTGTCCCGCCAGCCCAGTCCGACCCTGGTCAAGTGCTTTCAGCTGCCCACATCTCAATTGCTGCTAAATGGAAGCCCCCACTATTCCTTCCCTGACAGTGAAACAGAGCAAATAATAATAATAAACAGATCATTTGGCCCAGGTACAGAAATCCCGCTATTCCCCAAAATATGGTCTTCTTGGAAACTGCTTCAAATCTGACTTGACCGTAGGCCTGAAAATACAACTTAGTGGCTCTTTCTAGAGCTGTAATTTTTATTTTTCATTGGGCAAAAAGGAAAGATTGAGGCAAATGAAGTGTGGAGTGAGTAGCTCAGGGCATCATTATAGACATGTACTGCAAATTGAAATAGCAGATTATCTGATGAAATGATCAAAAAAGCAATGAACACACACGGACATCCAGCTGGGAATTTCATGCCTTTTATTCCGAGTTGTTTTCGTGTGTTTATTTAAATGTGCCGTCTGTGAATGAGTTTGTACAACCCAGAAATCAAAGGGTAAATGGACAACAAGCCCTGACATTCCCCAGTGCCGCTAGAAGGTGAAAGAGCAAAGTCAGCTGTGAATGAATGCGCCAACACTCGAATAAACAGAGGATCCTGTAAGCTGGGGTGGGCACAAAGGGTAACACTTGGAAATTATTAATAATGTTTCATAAAAACACTGATTATGCAGCCATGCCACCAGAGCCTTGTGCCTTTATATGGTCACAGAAACCCTCAGTGACTTCTAATATCCTTATCAATTACAGTAGGGGGTACATTATCCCTTATAATACATGAGTGATACTCAGAGTTCCCTGTATAACTCAGCCTGCAGCCTTGTGCCTTTATATGGTCACAGAACAACCCCTCAGTGACTTCTAATATCCTTATCATTTACAGTAGGGGGTACATTATCCCTTATAACACATGAGTGATACTCAGAGTTCCCTGTATAACTCAGCCTGCAGCCTTGTGCCTTTATATGGTCACAGAACAACCCCTCAGTGACTTCTAATATCCTTATCATTTACAGTAGGGGGTACATTATCCCTTATAATACATGAGTGATACTCAGAGTTCCCTGTATAACTCAGCCTGCAGCCTTGTGCCTTTATATGGTCACAGAACAACCCCTCAGTGACTTCTAATATCCTTATCATTTACAGTAGGGGGTACATTAACCCTTATAATACATGAGCGATACTCAGAGTTCCCTGAATAACTCAGCCTGCAGCCTTGTGCCTTTATATGGTCACAGAACAACCCCTCAGTGACTTCTAATATCCTTATCATTTACAGTAGGGGGTACATTATCCCTTATAATAAACCAGTACATTATCCTTCACTAACAGGAATCTAAATACATCAGAATTCCCTTATTCCCATAAATTCTGGTGAGAGACAAAGTGAATAAAAGTTGATCTATTCTATCAATAGACAAGGGAGAAGAGTTGATTATGGCAGTAATGTTCCATTTTCCCTAAACAGGCCTTTCCACTTGGTAACAGACCGGCACCTTCCAAGACAAAAATGAAACAATAAATCCCGGTGCCAAGATCCACTTTTCTAAAGAAATGCAATTTATTCTAATTGAAATTTGCAATTGAGTTTGGGCTCGGTGCAGATTCACTGGGTTTTCGCTTTTGGCTCCAACAAGGAACCCTAATTAACAGGTGTTTTTCCCTGAGCCAGTTGGACAGACGGACGAGTTGGTAAGAACGCAGTTTCGTACGACTGGGGATTCGTTCCTCTCTGGCTCAGGTCTTTCCGAAAACAAACACATAATCCATGAATATTTAAAATTGGGATGACAAGGCCATATGTTTCCCATAAACACATACGCCGGTGCAGAAAAAACTGTCAAAAGCAAAAAGAATAATTAATACAAATGATATCACGCATTGTGTTCTGCGCCCGCCGGATCTCTAAAACGACAGACACTTAATATTCTGCGGAAGCCACAAGGGGTAATAAGGTCAAGGCAAATTTGATGGAGGATAAATATAATTTCCACAATTTAGGATAGCCATCAAAAAGCAACATAAAAACATACACAGTAAAACAATAAAGCCCTGCTCGTTCCTGTCAATGCGGCACAACATTTCCAACATTTATGACCATCAGCCAATAAATATTATACACTTTAATTACTTCTTGCAATAGGAAATTAATGAGGCCAATTAAAATGGTATTAAGTCCATAAACAAGCGAAGCCACCTGTGTTTCTGGCCATTAGAGACCGTTACTTCATTTAAAAAAAAACAACTTCAAAACACTAATAAACAAACATAAAATCAGCCAATGTGTCAATTATCCTGTAAATACACAGGGACATTAAATCAGCTTTTTTTTTTTTTTTTAAACATTTTCCTCTGTATGTAAATTACAAATAGTGTATGGGCTGCAATTGTTAGGGTTACGCCAGACATATAACCCTTTTAATGTGGTTTATGTTCTTCTGAATGGGAACTTTCTACCAACAGTTGCTGGCCAATGGTTCTGCCACGGAATGAAAGATGGCAGCACCCGAGGATATATCTTAATAGGCAGAGCGCGGTCTTAAAAGTTGATGCAAGAACATACATTTTAATTAAAGGTTATAATAATAACGATTTTAAGCCTTGGTTGAACCCATCTGGTGGCCCTGTCTTGTCACCTCTAACCACATTGTATAAGCTGGAATGTCTAGATCAGGAGTCCCCAACCTTCTTTTTACCTGTGAGCAACATCCAAATGTAAAAATAGTTGGGTGGGCAATGCAGGCATGTTCCTGGGGAACCAAACAAAGGCTGTGAGTGGCTAATTGCAGGGGAACTGTGTTTGGCAGTGCACATAGTTTTTATTCAACCACATCTTGCCGGCAAGTTGGGAATTCAAAATAAGCTCCTGCTTAGAGGCCACTGGGAGCAACAGCCAAGAGGTTTGTAAGTCACATGGTGCTCATGAGCCACAGGTTGGGGACCACTGGTCTAGATCCATGTTCTTGGGATAAATGTCCTGTGACCAGTTCAAGTGCACTAGAGACCTGTGCTGGTCTAAGCGGTTGGACCTCCATCCAACCCACGAGCTGCATTACACCCACCATGTGTAGTAAGACAAGCAATTCTCATTATTATCCACTTGGACCTTTATATGGAAGCAGACCAACTACCCAAGACCCACTATAAAATCCAATCCAATTGCATGAAGAAGGTGTGAAGGGAGGTAGAAAAGCTTATTTTCAACTCCGTCTGGAGACCGGCATACCATTCCCACATCTACCGACCCACTACACAATTTCTGTTGTTACCTGGTCTGCCTTAGTACTCTACATGCAGGCCGATCCAGACCATTGGCATATAAACATCTGGGAAACAAACTCTGAAACCAGCACATACAAAAAAAATCATTACAAATCCTGCCAAGAGCCAGTTGCAGCCCCACAGCTACATGGAATTGGTGTCTGCCTTCCTGGATAATTACTAAAATTCATGGATACAAAGAGATTGTGTGCGTACATGTTATGGTTATGAACTCCCCCCTTGGTCCTTTTACTTTAAGACCTGGCAGTCCGAGTATCTGAGGGCTCCTCTCTAAGGCGGTTGTTATAGACAGAAGTGGGAGACGAGACCGGGACCTTGGGGTTTGTTCTGGGTTTTGGGAGACCATAAGTTACAATACTTTTCATTTGTTGGAGTAAAATCATTTTCCCTTACGTCCCCTACGGCAGCACCATGAGATTTATTTTGCTGTCCCTTACATGTAGGACAAGTGAGAAAAAAAGAGTTAATTCTCCCCACCCATAAATACCAGCTACTCAAAACCCCCTCTAGTGTTTTTTTGTCCTACCTTCGTAGGCAGGTGAGTGTATTATCCGCGTAAAGGTGGATGCCATATTAACGTTCTTTCTGGTTTTTTCCTAGATTAAAGATGCCAGGTCCCTAGGGGACTTGAAGACCGCAGACTGCATTACCCAAGGGGTCTTTTAGTCGGAGGTGCGAGTGGCCTCTTAGGTTTTGCCGTCGCCGCAATAGACTGTGCAGCCGAGGGTTGCCCATAAACAAGATGGCGACGATAACCTATGACACGCAACTTAGAGTTGACGTGATTGGTTAAGAGATGTTTACACTGATGATGCGGATCAGGTGTGCTGAAGTTCGCACCAGAGGATCTTTAAAGCTAATCACGCTGTGTTCAGACGCTCCCCTTGTATAGGAGTGTGATCAGCCTGCTGCTTAGACGTTGCTGCCTGGGTTGCAGCCTCCTTATTCAGCACTAAGATGTCTACCCTAGAGCCACCACCTGTCAAAAGACACAGGAAGTCAAAGCATCTGCAGTGTAGAGCATGTGACACACTTCTCCCAGATGACTATGGGAAAAGGTTTTGTAAGGACTGTCTGTCCTATCTGGCTCACAAGGATGTTGAAGCACTTCCTGAAGCTTCTTCTTCGTGGATTAAGGAGTTTATAAAATCAACTATGAAGGATATGTTTAACCAGTTGCAACCTGGCCCAGTCCCTATTGCGGATGATATTGTGAATTCTCCTACAATAGTTAATCCTATATCTTTAGACGGATCAACTCAGGATTCATCCTCGGATGAGGAAGAAATCTTAGCCTTGTTTCCGGTGGAAAGCACTGCGAAATTGATCAGGAGAGTAAGGTTAACGATGGAATCTCTGGAAAGCGAGGATTCGCAGGCAACCACTTCTCAGGTAGCTAAGAAATCTAAAAATTTTCCGGTTCACCCAGTCATGAAAGATTTAATGACTAGAGAGTGGAAAAATCCTGAAAAGCCTCCGTCTATAACAAAAAGACAAAAGCTTTTGTTTCCCATTCAGGAAGAGGAGATACAGTCCTGGGGGACTCCTCCGAAAGTAGATGCAGCCATTGCCAGACTGTCTAATAAAACACTCATTCCTGTGGAAGATGGTTCAGGATTAAAGGATCCTATGGATCGCAAGATGGAGTCCTTACTTAAAAGAGTTTATAATACGGGTACAGCTATTTGTAAGCCAGCCTTGGCTGCCTCGGCAGTGGCTAGATCAACCAGGCATTGGCTCAAACAATTCACGGAGGATATCAACAACAACATATCCCGTGTGGAGCTTCTGGAATCCCTGGAAAAGGTCAATATGGCAGTTGAATTCTTGTGTGACTCATCCATTGAAAGTATTAAGCTAGCTGCGAAAACTATGGCTTTATCTACAGCATCCAGAAGAGCTTTATGGCTAAGAACCTGGTCAGCTGATTCAGTATCCAAAAACAGCTTATGTGCCATGGCATTTGAAACAGGTCGTCTCTTTGGATCAGAGCCAGATAAACTTTTGGAATCTTTGTCAGGCTCTAAGAATAAGCGTCTTCCTCAGGAAAACCAATCAAATAGGAGCAAAAATTCCTTTTTCCGGAATAGAAGAACATCACCTAAAAGAGATAACTACTTTCAAAGAGACAGAAGAAGGAACGATACAAATTCCTTTCGGCCCAATAGAGCATTCAATTCTTCCAGAGGTGAGAGAGGATTTGGGAAAACCTTCCCACCAAAGAAAAGGCCATCCTTCTGACGCCAGAAGTTTACTGCCGGTAGGGGGCAGATTAATTTTTTTCTTTCCAGAATGGAAAGAAACCATTGCAGACGCATGGATACTCCAATTAATTGCAGAAGGCTACAGAATAGAATTTCTGAGTCTACCTCCTCAGAGGTTTATTCTTACTCCCTTAAATTCTCCAAACAAACAGCTGGCTCTCGAGCAGGCCATCACAGAATTTGTTTCAGCCAGAGTTCTCGAACCAGTGCCTCCACTGGAGATTCATCGAGGAACCTATTCAAAGGTCTTTTTAGTCCCCAAGCCAAATGGGACTTTCAGAACGATTGTAGACTTAAGACAAGTAAATCAGTTCATCCACAAGAAGACTTTTCGTATGGAAACCATCAGGTCGGTGATAAACATACTAGACAGAGGCGACTATATGGCTTCTTTGGATCTCAAAGATGCTTATCTGCATATTCCAATTTTTCATGCTCACAAGAAATTTCTTCGGATTGCTGTGTTCATCAAAGGAGTTCTGCACCATTATCAGTTCAGAGTTCTTCCTTTTGGGATAACAACGGCACCTCGGGTGTTCACCAAGGTTGTGACCTCGATAGCAGCGGTTCTAAGAGAAGAAGGGATAACTCTTATACCTTATCTAGACGACTGGCTGATTACAGCAGTGTCAGCAGCGCTGTTAAAGAAACATTTAAACAGAACCATCGAGCTGCTTCAGTATCTAGGATGGATAATAAATTGGGACAAATCAACCCTAGAACCATCCAGAGCAATAAAATTTTTGGGACTCATCATCAAATCTGCGGAAATGAAGTTATATCTTCCCCAGGACAAGATTTACAGTTTGAGGGAAGCTGTTCAAGAGATAATCAGAAACCCTCTTTCGACAATCAGAGGCTTAATGAGAGTCCTAGGTCTCATGACGGCATCAATAGAGGCTGTCGCTTGGGCGAAGTTACACATGAGACCTTTACAAACAGAGATACTTATGAGTTGGAATCGGAAAGTTTCCTCCATAGATATGAAGATATGTCTCAGCGCAGAGACACGATCCAGGTTGGAATGGTGGCTTCAGGAGAATCACCTAGTACAGGGTCTATCTTTTCAACAGCCGGAATGGATAGTGCTAACTACGGATGCCTCTCAATGGGGATGGGGAGCCCATCTGAGCCATCTAACGGCACAGGGCATTTGGGATCCAATGGAAAGCTCCATGTCCTCAAATTTCAGGGAATTGAGAGCGGTCTACAAAGCCATTATGAGTTTCCAAAGACAACTAAAAGGCAAAAGCATAAAGATTCTTTCAGACAATTCCACCACAGTGGCTTACTTGAACAAGCAGGGGGGGACCAGAGTTCCCTTGTTGAATCAGGAGCTATTCAAGATCTTGAATTGGACAGAGAGACACAGTCCTCGTCTGATGGCGGTGCATATAAAAGGAAAGGAGAATTTCATAGCGGATCATCTCAGCCGGAAAAAGATTGCTCCAGGGGAATGGTCCCTAGATCAACACATATTCTGGAGAATTACAGATCGATGGGGAATGCCAGAGATAGATCTCATGGCCAACAGGAAGAATCGCAAAACACAGAGGTTTTGCTCCTTAAACAGACTAGATCGTCCGGATTATATAGACGCCATGTCAATCAGGTGGAAATTCCAACTAGTTTACATCTTTCCCCCAATACCTATGATTCCCAAGGTTTTACAGAAGATCAGATTGGAGAGAGTGCAGACAATTCTCTTAACCCCATTTTGGCCTCGGAGGAGTTGGTTCTCTCTGTTAATGAGAATGTCCAGAGGACAGTATTGGATTCTCCCGCACTTTCCGAAGCTATTGACCCAGGGGCCTCTGGCATATCAGCATCTTGCGAGATTGAAGATGACAGCTTGGAGACTGACAGGTCCATTTTAGAGTCGGAGGGAGTCTCTAAAGAAGTAGTAGACATACTGATTCAATCCAGAAAAGCTTCTACTATCAAGTCCTATTCTAGAGTCTGGAAAAGATTCAGAGACTGGTGCAAGAGGAAACAGATTTCGGAGACTCAACCTTCTGTGCCGGTGTTGTTAAAATTTCTTCAAGAAGGTCTTGATAAAGGGTTATCGGTAAATACTATCAAAGCGCAGATCTCGGCTTTATCTGCTCTCCAAAATAGATCTTTGTCCACTCTACTGCTTCTTAAAAGATTTGTCAAGGCTATTTCAAAGATCAGGCCTAGACTCATTCAATCCTCTCCTACTTGGGACCTACCTCGGGTGTTGAAGAAATTATGTGAAGCACCTTATGAACCTCTGGAAAATATCTCCATTAAGTGTCTATCTTTCAAGACTTTATTTTTAGTAGCCATTACTTCAGCTAGAAGAGTTGGCGAAATCCAGGCTTTATCAATAAAGGAGCCTTACTTGACATTCCTTCCAGACCGTGTTGTCTTGAGAACCCTTCCTAATTTCAGACCTAAGTTTGTCAATACATATAATATCAATCAGGAGATTGTTCTACCAAACGTTCAGGAAGCCCAAGGCCACAGCTCTCAACTAGTCCTTTTGGATGTGGCAGAATTCTGAAAGCCTACCTAAGGAGTACAGAAGAATTTAGATTATCTGAAAGTCTATTCATCAGTTTTTGCGGAAGAAATAAGGGGCTAAAGAGCTCGAAACCGTCATTAGCACGTTGGATTAGAGAGACTATCCAGACGGCCTACATTAAGGATAATCTCAATCCTCCATTTCCTGTCAAGGCACACTCTACTAGGAAAATTTCTGCTTCATGGGCAGAGGCAGCCAATGTATCCTTGGATCAGATATGTAGAGCGGCAACCTGGAGTAATCCAAATACTTTCATCCAGCACTACAGGGTAGACATCTCGGCTTCACAGGAAGCTTCCTATGGCAGTAGCATACTACAGAAGGCGATATGAAGATACCCTCCCTTGTTACTCGTTAACTCTCATGGTGCTGCCGTAGGGGACGTAAGGGAATAAGTAAATTTATACTTACCGTAATTTACTTTTCCCTTAGTCCCTTAGGCAGCAATAAATTACCCGCCCTAATAAAATACTTAAGCATCGGTCTGTGTGTCTTATTAAAAAAAAAAAAAACAAAACACTAGAGGGGGTTTTGAGTAGCTGGTATTTATGGGTGGGGAGAATTAACTCTTTTTTTCTCACTTGTCCTACATGTAAGGGAAAGCAAAATAAATCTCATGGTGCTGCCTAAGGGACTAAGGGAAAAGTAAATTACGGTAAGTATAAATTTACTTATTTGCTTCTAGAGCATCCTTCCCTTGGCATACCATTTGACCAAACAGAATTCATGACTTCTCCATAAACGTTTATTTTTCTTAAACAGAGGGAATGGTGGGGACTATTTCCCATTGCTGCACAGTAAGTTACTACACTGTCTATTTTAAGATCTGATAATTTTTTCTGCTTTTTAAGCACATTGTCCTTCCTTGGATTTGCTCTGGATCTGCTGTTGCCTTTATTTGAACCTAACCTATCTGTTGGTCATCTGACCTTCGGCACTTAGAAAAAGAAACTAACATAACCAGAGAGGTAGAGTTTTTTGCAAGTTGAACACTACCTTCCCATAATGAAAATGACCCCTACTGTGTGGAGGTTAAAAGGCAACTCAGTTCCTGTCCAAAATAAAGACTATTATTATCATTATACTGCTGAAGCCTGGAACGTGTCAAGACAAGCTCCTTCTCAATATAGGTCCATACAGAGCAAAGCTGCCAAATGGACATCTTCTATTAGTTTTTAGAAACATCAAAATGTTGACATGTTAACGAGCTGGAGAGAGTGCAGAGACTAAGTGCAACTAAACTGGGAAAAGGGACAGAACAATGGAACTATGAGGGGAGACTGACAAGGTTGGGGTTGTTTCTCTGGAGAACAGACGCTTGTGAGGGGACATGATTAGACTTTACAAGTACATTAGAGGACATTATAGACAAATGGTGGATTTTTTTCCCAAAAAAGATTAACGGACAGAGTCCACCCCTTTAGACTACAGGAACTGAACTTTCATTTGAAGTAGTTTAGGTGGTTCTTCACAGTGAGGTTGGGGAATGCATTGCCGGATGATGCTGATTCTGTTAATGCCTTTAAGAGGGGCTTGAATGATTTCTTGGACAGACATAGGGGCAAATTTACTAAAGGGCGAAGTGACTAATGCTGGCGAAAATTCGCTAGCGAAGGAGATAGACTCTAGCGGTACATTGCTCCCTAACGCCTGCTGAATTTGCGCTCTGGCGAATGGACATTACACAAATTCACTAAGATGCGGATTTTACTGAACGTTACCTCTTGCGCCAGACTTGCCTTCACCACCTCAGACCAGGAGAAGTGCAATAGAGTAGATAGGACTAAAATTTTAAAAAGTTCTAAGTCCCAAAAAAGCTGGCATCTTTTTCTTTTTTCAAGGTGATAGGCTGCAAAAAAGCATTTTTTTTTGCGGTAACCAGCTCCCCCCCTACATTTCCTAACATATGGAACATAAACTATACACTGGGCTCATGTGTAGGGCAATATAACAACTCTATTATCTTTATTAAGGTTCCCTGGGCTTGTGTAGTGTAATGTATTTGCTGCAACATATACGTCCATTCAACTTTATCATTTCCCGCTGTATTAGCCAATGATATCACAACTTCACTTTGCTTGGCACAGTAACACTAGCGCAAATTCGCCCGCGTTCAGCGCCATGGACGCAACTTCGGATTTTAGTGAATTAGCGTTGTCCTGGCGAATCTACGCCTGGCAAAGTGTTGCGCTGTGAGTGAAGCTGTTGCTGGCGAATTTTCTGAGGTTAGTATATTTGCCCCATAATATCTAAGGCTATTGTGATCTCAAGATCTTGAAAAAGTGTCTAAATATATTTTAATATGTGTATAAGTATTTTGATACAACTGTATATATGTATTATATATTCACTGGGTTTCATTTGGAGGTGTAAAACTTGATGGACTTGGTCTTTGTTCAACCCAAATTAACTATGTAACTATAACATCCTCAGCCAGACCAAACTTTATCCAAATCTTCCTCAGATAACATCTGAAACGTTTTCTTCCATCATTTCTTTCATTTTGCCTTAATTTCCCTCTTAAAAGTGACCCTGATCGTTAGGAACATCTATCATCCTTCTCATTGCTCAAGCCATTCGTCTTCCAGGGTTTCAGTCCGGCTGCTGCTAGAGGAATGGAGAGATTCTAGGTTTGTGTTATATCTAGAAGCAGAATAAGGCAGCTTCAATCCATTTACTTGTTGCCTAATCATTCATTTGATACTGAATGCTTAATATGAACAACACATTCTCCAAAATTCCCTTTTCTGAATCAATCTCTGGTTGAAACACAAGTCGAAGCAATAGGAAGGGCTACACAACAGTTTTAATGTTGACAGGCAGAAGGTTGACCTTCATTTTTGGATCTTCTGGTAACAACTGGAACAGCCTTCATGTATCTATGGGACTACAGCAAAAAGCAAATTCCTGGTAGTAGAAAAGAATCTGCTCATAAATGTATTAATTTCCAAGTATTAAAATAATATGTTTTTCCTACACGGAAGCTCATTTGTTGTCACACCTGCCCCTGCACAAAATGGAAGTCAAAATGGAAACAAATGAATCCATTTTGCCCGTGTCATTACGAAGAATAAATAAGTAATAATGCATTCGGAAAGCCCGGGTCACTTAAATAAAGTGTTTTAGAGAGTAAAAACCTGGACAAAGACAAATTAGACTCCATATTGGAGAGATAATTGCCGGCCGTACATCAGCGTAAGGATGATAAAGGGGGGAGGTCGAAAGATCAATCCCGTCTACTGTCAGGAGTGCAATTATTTTGTGCTTGTGTTGGGAATGCAGATCATGCTCACAAAATTCATCAGAACTATAAGCAGATTCTTTTTGATTTTTTTCTATTTAATGGATGCAGAAAGCAGAGTGTGTCCAGCTGTATATAAAGTAACACCCGGCAGGAGACTAATGGGGATAATTCCTCATTGTGAGGTTTATTAGGGAGAGATACGGTGTCATACTGCAGTGCCGCAATCATAAATTCCATTGGCTCAAGAGGGGAAATGATTCATTTATTAATAATGCAATAATTATACATTTTTTTTTTACTTTTTTTCAGGGGACCAGGAAAAAAAATTGTGTAAATTCAGGGAAATGTCTTAAAGTGACTTATTCAAAGTTTTCAAAGGATAGAAGCCCAGGAGTCAGTTTTGCTTTGAAATATAATATTTACTTTCTTAATCAAAGGTGGTAGGCATTGCAACACTAATGTTACATTATGGGGGGCACTAATGTTACACTATAGGGGGCATACATAAGGTCTCTCTGGCAGTCGGATGCAGCATTGGACTGGGGGGACCAGGGCTGCTGCTTAAGGCGTTCACACACACTTCCGGGGCCCCCCACACAGCTGCAACCACTCCCCATGTACCTTATTCTATTTGTGGACAGATGGTCCTCATGGTCCTCACCAAGGAAGCAGGACTGGGTCAGCAAGGCCTATGAGGGCCAGTGACTTCAGGGTTTGTTTTCCCAGTGTCCCTCTGGCCCAGTCTGACCCTGTTCAGATGCACAAACTAAAGCAATAAGTGATTGGACCATGACTATTTGAGGTGCAGACTCATTCCAGTCTATCAACAGTCAGGACTATGGCAAAATATGCATCTAGTTAGTACTGGGGGTCATTTGGAGGGGTTGAACTTAATGGGCTGTTGCCTCCGGGTCTGAAACGTTGCCCCTTTGTGATGTATACTTTGGGCTTCAAATAAATCACTGTTTGGACACAATTGCAACTAACAGGTGTGCATCAAAATTCCTTTTGTCATTTACCCATTGACCCTTATGCAAGGGAAGGGTCTTCCGGATAAGCACCCTACACTTACAACAAGTGTGTTGGGATTAGGTTGAGCTCTCCATGTTCATGCATTATTGTCATAGGACTGTCTCCTATATATGCCTGATGTCGCCAGAGCCAGGGTAGACATGAGTATAAAAGTGTTTGTGGTTGTTGGGTTGAGTTGGGACAGCTTTGGTCAGAAGGAGCCCATGAGCACTTGGGCCCACTAGGGGTTTTCCTGGCTAGTTTGGCAATGGTTAGCATCCACCACATTTGGCCTTGTTTTTTTACAGATCCAGGCTTCGTGGCAGTGATTGTTAACTAGCAGTATGTGCACTGAAAGACAATGCCAGATTGATTTGTAACATTACTGCTCCTGCTCAGCGATCCCTGCCAGGGACCTGGGACATAGGGAGGTCACCAATCCTGCTGTGCCATTCTATACTAGGAGGCTCTTTCCATTTAACTGTTGGGTTGTTAAAGATAGGAAAGGAGGCAAGATAGCCTGTGATGGGAGCATTGTAGTTAAAATATCATAGGGATGGTTTATTTCCCCATTATGTGTATTCATTTAAATCAGACAGATTAAACTAGATACAAATACCTGATAAATTCGTGTCAAGTCAAGTGGTGGGCCAGCTAGACCTGCCTTTTGGGAATTGCTGGGAACTTCATGGATTTATGAAATTAGCAGAATAATGTTTTCTTTTCTTGGTATACGTGCACAGACATTCACTAAGAAGATATTTAAACTTAAAGAATATGAAGGAACTGAAGTACCAGGAAGAAAACCAGACAGACAGTCTCCATGCAAATGAAATTGAACCCAAAACCTCGGTACTAACCACTGTACCACTGTGATGATAATAGACCCTACCCAGTCTCTTCAACTAGTATCCATCTGATAGATTTAAATTTTAAGGTGGCAACAGACGGATAATATTGAACGAAATTAATTTTCTAATGATATTCAGTGCGTGTATGGTGGGAGACGAGCCGACTGATATTGGCAGAAGACTTGGATATTGGTCGCTCGTCAATTGGGCTGGTCTTAAAATTTTCATCAGATGACTTTGAACGCAACCGAACATCGGCCATTGTTAGTGCTGAATCGTCAGATAGAGGTAGAATTCTATTGTTTCTATCTGTATATCTGATGATTCAGCTCTACACGTGTGTATTGAAATGAACGGCTTTTGCAGGAAAGATTGTAATTGTAACGTCTATGGCCACCATTAGAGGCAAAGCTGTAGGGTTTAAACATAACACAGTGAAGAGTCCAGTAGTATGGATACCATCACTGCAGTTGGAGCTGACTGCTGATTGGTTGACACAGTTGACTCTATATGATGATTATGCTCATTGACTCTCTTTCCCTTCATGTTCAAATCAGATAAACAGAACTCAATATAATATTCATTTTGTGAACTAGAACTGCATCAAGGACAGTTCCATTGATATCCACCTAATGTGAAACAATTGTAGGTATTTGTGTCCCAGGAAACAGTCCAGCAGGAAAGCGGCTAAACCTTTTCAAAATGAATGAAAGCAACATTTTTTTTCCTACACTGCTGTTTTTCACTAAAAACATTGCTTCTTACACACCTTTATTAGTAGAAAATATGGCACTGTACCAAATGAATAGTATTCAAATGCAAACCCTTGTGTAGATAGAAAACTATGGATGGTTCCTTCAATGTTTAGGGTTAATTGAATCAAGGAAGGAGGAGTAAAAGAAACACTGACTTAAACCATATGTCACATATTCCCATGTCATTGCCTTTCATGGTGATGCTCAGCAATGATAAGAAAGCATTTCCTCTGCTCAAATTCAACTAACTCCTTTATTCATACCTGAAATGATGTTTGTACCCTGGTTGTGTGTAGATAATGACAAGCTGATGCAAGTAGTCCTTGAGCCGACCTTGGACGCATTTGTACAAATCCTATAAGGGGGTTCCTTGGATTCCCTGTTTATTTGCAGAATGGTTTCTCTGCGTAGATTCTGGCCCAGGCTGATCTCTGAACTCTCTGCAAGAAAACATGTGGCCAAAGTGTATGAAACATTAATGGAAAGTTTATTATCTGTCCTTTGATAAGTGTTACTATATGGTACCATTACGGGCACAAGTAGGTTATTAGCTCTCTCAGCATGCACGACCTCTCATTGATTGATGTCAACTCCATTTGCTATTTACCTTCTCAGTTCATAGTTTTCTCCAATCCAATCTGAAAACACACAACCAAAATACAATTAATTTCTGCGTTAATTACCTTGTGTAAGATCCCATCATGATACTGTATGTACACACAAACTCAGCAGAATACAAATGCCGCAGCGTTTTCTTCCAGTTTGGCCCAATAAGGACTTCAACAACCTGTACCTGCCACAGAGATGAAGGGGCAAATTCACTAAGCGCCAAAGGGCCGAACGCTAGCGTTAATTCGCTAGCGTTTGGCATTTTCGTTACTGCGCAAATTCACTAACGAACGCTGGCGTAGTTTCGCTAGTGTTACTTCGCATCCTTACGCCAGGCGAATTTTCGCTAGCGACGTAACTACGCACATTCACTAACTTGCGCAGTGTACTGAACGCTACCTTTTACGCTAGACTTCCTTCACCACCTCAGACCAGGCGAAGCGCAATAGAGTAGATAGGGATTGTTTCAAAAAAAGTCAAAATTTTTTCTAAGTCCCAAAAAACGCTGGCGTGTTGTCTACATTATGGCTGATAGGCTGAAAAAGATCGAAAAATTTTTTGGGGCTCCCCTCCTTCCCCCCTACATTTCCTGACTGATGGCAACTTACCTATACAGTGGGCACATGTGTAGGGCAAAATAACAATTTATTTGATGATTTGAAGGTTTTCTTGGAATTTGTAGTGCTGATACGTATTCCTCCATTGAAATTTGAATTTCGCGCCGTATGCAAATTAGCCTTCGCTAGCGTAACTTCGCTTTACATAGTGAATCAACGCTAGCGCAACTTCGCAACCTTACGCTACCCCTGAGCGCAACTTCGGATTTTAGTGAATTTGCGGAGCGCTGGCGAAACTACGAATGTTAGTGAAATTGCCCCGAAGAGTCTGTAACATAGAGACAGAGGGTAAAAGAAAAAGAAAATTGAGAGAAAAAAGAAATGGAGAGAAATAACAAAGTCCCTGTCATTGAAACATGATCATTTGAGCAGCTTCTGCTGCAGACGTTGTATAAATCAATCGATGAAGCATATTTGCAAGAATCAGGAAGAAATGGCTTTTCGAACACCAAACATTTCCTGAAAATGGCATTGCGTAAATTTTAACATATTGATGCCAATAGAATTAGTTCCATCGCTACCTCTAGGGCAATATTGAAATTTGGGGAAGAAAAAGTATATTGTGGGGAAAAATGATCAGCACTTACAACTGCACTTGTGCTGATAAATGAGCCCTGGAGAGTAATAACGATGGAGAGAAACAGTTTGTGGCAAGACACATAGAACGTTTGTTTTAATATTTGTGTAGTGGATCAGTGAACCTTTGCCCAGGCTCCACAGAGCTTCAAAAAGTATTTATGAATGAATTACCCCCCGTAAGCTTCCATCTTAGTGTTCTGGTCCCATCCATTGCTTGGCTATCAGTTTTCTTGCTCATTATTTTCTGCCTAGTTCAAAAACCTTGTAAATTAAATTTTAACATAGTTGATGCCTTAAAGAAATAATGAAAATGTGGACCTCCAGGTTGGGTGATACGCAGGTCAGTAGGCCAAAATAAAGCCAAGTTGAAGGTAGAAATTAAGGGTCATAGTCAATATTAGTCAAGATAAGTGCATGTAACAAAAGTTTCAAAGAGGTAAAGGTTGGCAGTTGGAGATTAGGCTGGATCAGTAAAGGTACCTAAGGTTCAAAGTCAACAAAAAATAGGGGTTGGCAGAGATCAGTCTAGGCAAGACCAAGGAAAGGGCAAACAGTGGAAGTTCAAGGTCAACATCAGACTCCAGAAGAGGGTAGGGGTATAGGATAGACAAAAGTCCTAAACAGGAACAGGTAGAAGAATGATTTTCAATGGGAAACTGACCAGAATGAAGAAAATCTGGACTCTGTTGCCTGATTGTAGAATGCATCTGTCACTATACACACGGCACATATGCGGGTGCCAAACAAAACTGGAAGCACTGTTGCCTCTAAGCTCAGACGTTAGATCACAGAAAAAAAATATATATACAGCTACTGATTAATCCTGAATGCAATAGGCACATCACATTACAAAAATACAGAGGTTGTTTTTTTAAAATCACACAATAAATTTGCTTATCCCTCACCCCCTGGAAACTTTCCTTCTGTTCTATAACGCAGTCAGAGATACAATGCAGTATTTCTCTGTTCCGGAATGAATGACTATCCAAACAATAAAGCTCTTCTTCTTTCTGTATAATGCAAACTGAAAATCATAAAAATGGTAAAAAAAAAGAATATGAGCTTCAGAAGAGAATTGCAGGCCAACAAGGTTGGCAGTTGGAAGATTGCCTGAAGTCAATGCCATATCATCTATTCAGTGAACTACAGATGAACTGAAATGAATGGGATTGCAACGGAGAATCAACAACTAAGCCATCGATAGTTGGAACAAACGCCCTAGGGATTGGAGGGGAGACAATGAAACGTGAGGAGCTTGAGGAAGATGCTCTACAAAAGAAACAGACCCCAAGTCTTGTTTCAGCATGCAAATTAGACTCAGCTACTGAAACATTCACAACAAAGGGAACAAAACATGTACAAACCTCCCCACGTTCTAACAGGGTCTTGTTTTTCAGAATTGTCTCTGTATACTCTGCATATCTGTATATTCATGACATTTTCCCTGGCTATGCCACATATTGATCTTGGAATGCAAATGTCATCACCATCTAGGTTAAGTAGTCGGTATCAGCATTGGTTAGGTGAGAAGGGTTAATTAACCTTGTTGCTTCATTAAATATTGATGCCATTAATGTGATATTGAGTTACACCTCTTCTGTATTCATGGAATGTGCATGGCAGTATAAAAATATATATCCCCCACTTTTTTTCCCTCCATTCTTTTTATTTTGTACTTGCAGCAGTTCCTGGTCTACATCTTAAATGGTTTCACCTTTACATTCTTTCCTTCAAGATGTTTGACCTGAAGAAGGCTGACCTTGGTGAAGTCCAAAATAATGTACACAAAGCCAAATACATATTATAACAACTGACAGAAGAGAAAGGGGAAGAGAAAAGCGAGGGAGATTAGGATGAAAAAAAAGACATTGATGAGGCTTCAGTATCTTGTTGGACCTCTGCCACCCAAGTACAAACCATCAAGAGCAGTAAATAACATGGCCACACTTTTCTTCATAGTAAACTCTCTCTAACCATTACAGGAGTCCTCTCCATACAGTATGTGTCCTCAGCTCTAATGCAGGGTACACTACTAAGATACCCACACAGGTCCAATTGGTAGGGTGCCTTCTCGCCTTTGAGGACTTTCTGTGGTCTCTTTGGTGCTTCGGGCATTAACCAAAAGCCGCTGACACTTGCTAATGCTTGAAAGTTCAGATAGCTGAGAATATGTCTCGCTGATGGCAGATATATATATATTTTACAGTCATTTAATAAAACAGACACCTATGCATTTTTTATACTTTGACCTTATTTACATTTAATCAAAGAGAGTGCCTGAGATGGAAAGCTGAGACACGTATCGTACACCTGTCTGCCGCTGATGTTTTTATTCACTTTACAGGAATAGTGACTTTGATTTTCTTTTATTGCATTACTGGAAAGGGGACTTCTTGTAGGTGTGGAGCAATTTTACTGAATCGGATCAAACGCTTCTGGAACCAGCCTTCTGGTTACTCATTTGCATAGTAAAAGTACATATTGCCTTATAATGTGTGGAAAACTATATTTTCTGCCTATATTCCCCATAAAGACAGAGTCACCCTATCCAATTCTGATGGAAAGAAAACCTATACCACTATGGCCAAATTAATATATAAATACAGGTATCGGACCTATTATCCAGAATACTCGGGACCTGGGGTTTTGTGGATAATGGATCTTTCTGTAATTTGGCTCTTCATACCGTAAGTCTACTAGAAAATCATGTAAACATTAAATAAACCCAATAGGCTGGTTTTGCTTCCAATAAGGATTAATTATATCTTAGTTGGGATCAAGTACATGGTATTGTTTTTATAATTATGGAGACAAAGGAAATAATTTTTCAAAATTTAGATTATATGGATAAAACGGGCACTATGAGAGGCAGCCTTTTCATAATTAGGAGCTTTCTGGATAATGGGCATCCAGATATTGAATCACAAACCTGTAGTAATAAATGTTAGGCATCCTAAAGACCATTCTATGTAATCTACTTCTTATGGAAGGAAGGAAGGAAGGAAGGAAGGAAGGAAGGAAGGAAACACAAATGAAAGGGAAGGAAGAAAAATCAAAGGAAAGAAAGGAAAAAAAACAGAAGGAAGCAAGGAAGGAAGGAAAAGCAAAGGAAGGAGGAGGAAGGAAGGAAGAAAGGAAGGAAATTGAAGGAAAGAAAGGAAAGAGAAGGAAGGAAAGGTAAGACTTGCTTGAGTGACCAACCCCATTACTTGAAACGATCTGTGTGCAAATCTTTTGGTGGGCCACTAACCTGACAGAGGCTCTTGGATCTGAAATG
Source organism: Xenopus laevis (assembly GCF_017654675.1). Taxonomy (NCBI): domain Eukaryota; kingdom Metazoa; phylum Chordata; class Amphibia; order Anura; family Pipidae; genus Xenopus; species Xenopus laevis. Next base: position 158,979,511 of record NC_054381.1, read on the forward strand.
TCATTGGTGAAGGTACACATTATGTTAAGTAATTAACTGTTATGATATTTTATGAAATATACACTTTTTTACTGTTAAAATGATCTTTCATGTCAGTTCCCTTTCATTGGCCATGTCCACAGTTTCTGGAACTCCTCCCCTGTTGGGTAGAGTCACTCAGGCTATCCAAGATAGTTGTTTGTGGAACCATATTGGGGTTTTTTTACACCAAGGTATTAAACAGTTCTTGGTTGGGGAACCCTATTACTCCATTGGAGCATTTAGTTAAAAAAAACGTAAAATGATAAAATATATCTAGTTAATCTCTATATCGTTTGATGCTCCCTTCAGCAGAAATCAGAGTCTCTTCACTAGGACTGCATTCAGAAATATACAGAGGATCTCTGAAATATATTATTCTTTGTATTCTGACATTTAATTATGCCTAAATAAGAATGGTTTGCTCTCTTTGGTTATCTGGAGAGAACAGAAAGATCCACTTCTCATGCAGAAGGAAAATGAGCATAAGACAATGAACTGAAGACGCAGGATCTTTAAGAAGAGAATAATTATTTGTGCCATAATCCTCCGCTCTTATTTGCATTGCTAAAAGAAGCTATTGTAAGCGTTTTTCCCTAAAGTAGATGCCATATTATTTAAATTAATTTTCGACTGCTGCCTGTATTGATGGCTGAGAATATTTCTCCACCATGTCTTTTGCAAACAAATGAACTTAATCAGAATCTCCTTATTCATCATGTAAAAACAAGATCTTGCCCCATATAGAGTTTGGCACCATTAGGGCTTGGGGCATACATTACTTGTCTTCTTCCCCTTTGATTTTCTTGCATGTGAATCACTGCTTGTCTAGCACCCTTACCTGGCAATCCAAATGAGTTTATGAGCTCTATTCATGAAAGCTGGGCAGCTGATGGTATTTTTTGTAGTACCATTTTTGACCTTGTGTAAGACAAAACTCAGTAAAGGAAAACCTTTAGTAATAGTCAGGCAATTTATTCTTACATGGTACAACATAACAGTTTTGTCTGGGTAAGCTGTTGGAGTAACACACAGAATGTCAGCCAAGGACTTACCAAAGACACACCTCTTGGTCCAGGCATTATATAGCTATCAGAAGGCTTTTACAATAAGTGTGACAAGGGTTTCACGGAAATACCATACATAGTCTGTCTCCTCCTTGTACAATTAATGTCTAAATGATTTACTTAGTCTTACATGTTATCAAAGGAATGTTGTAAAATACTGTGCCTAGCTCCAACGATCCACAGCCTCGCAATCAGCTATCGGCTAACCAAGGCCATTATGGTATTTCCAGTTATTCGAGCAGCACGTCTGCAGGAGGGGGCCACACCAGACAGACTGGCGTTATGCTGATACTCTGGAATTTAAGTAACAGAGTGATGATCTTTTATTTGTATGGCCTAGTATAAGCTATATGATTGACCATTGTCCACAGTAGACCATTCGCCATAATAGTCCATCCTGCCTTGGGCCATATAGCGTTATGGCGTCATAGAGGGTGGGGGTGACAACTATCAACCCTCTGACACTAGCCATTCGTCCGTCTTAGGAATTGGACCGTTCCAGATATTTTTATATTATATAAACATTCCTCTCTTGAAACATTTAAAAATATGTTTCACATTAGTAATTACAGGCACAGTAAGAGTGCTGAGAGGACCCCCAGGAACAAGGGAGGTCTATTATAAATGGGACAGTGGTGTGCACTACTGTGAGTTACAGTTCAACTGTCGTGGCAGCACCAATACAGAAGTGCAGCTAAAAAGCTGAAATGAATGAAAACAAAGAAAACAGGAAGCTAGGGGGCTAGAAGTATTTCCTGTTTTTGAGGAACTAACGTGACTAGGGACCGCTGGAACTGCACAATGAAGCAAGAGCTGTCTGAATATAACATGTAGTCTAAGATTTAAGCAAATATATGATTATAGTGAAGTTAGGTTTCAAAATAAAGCAAAATAAAGCATTACAGAGAGATAATAAAAGGAAATCATTGCATAGAGATAATGAGACATAGTAATAATCATTTTTTTCTACGTCAGTGCTGTTTACACACAACCGGCTACATATAGAGCTGAGGACCTGGGGCAATAATACAATAATGAGTAATTACAGGAAACTTTCCTTCTAAAACCTTTTTAAACAGATACAATTTTACCTTTGTTGTTTTTCATAACTAATCTGAAATTAAACATATAGAGAAAATATTACATTATCACATTCCCATTGTTCTTGTCAATTTCACACAATTTAACTATATCACGTTCAATACTGTATGAATCTCAAACTTAAATTTAACTCATTTCAATATCAGTCCATCAGTTCATTATAGGGAAAGTCCAATCAGAGAGACATCATGGCTGTGGATAAACATATGAAGAAATATTCAACAGTCACTTGTATTCAGTCAATGCAGCAGTCTCTGTAAAGTTCTCAAGAGTTCATAATCAGTCCATGGATTCGATATTAGGATATGCAAAAATGTAAAGGCATCACAGATACGAATGGCAAACTTTGAAATGGCTCTTTGTATGTATGCAGAGTTTCTTTCAATGAGTGGTGTGATCAATTATAGTTGTTCTATTTGGAATGGATTGGAATAATCTCAACAGCTACTGATGGAATTTTGCTCAGATCACCAACCTGGAAACAAAGAGACAATGTGACAATATCTGGTGTTCTGGTAATACTGACTTATCTAGTGTACTAGCTAAAGAACTCTAATGAAACTACTGTATGAACTGTCAGTAATGAGAAGTGGTTGTACATTTATGATATGAGTGAAGGACGTTTGTTTTCTTGTGGTAAATTCAAATGGAGAAAGTCCACAACACCTGATAGGATTGTTGCAGAGAATTGATAGGACAGCTGGGAGTAAATCCAATCAAATGCTGCCAGTAATTGTGTTGTTGGAAGTGGGATGGTACAAAGACACAACTCCACTTAATATCAGTGTAATTTGCAAATTTGTAACAGAATCGAAAATTTAATTATGTAAACTATCAAATACAACCTGTACTGTTTCCTTCTTATAACAAAATAATATTGATTAATCATAACCAGGAAAAACATTTAACAAGTTCTCTATTGTACCTTTATATATTTATATATATTTATATTTTTAGCCTAAATGAGAATGACATAGACCCATTTTAGTAGCATCATTTATTTCTACAAATTTGGTAGTGAAATTACTGGTTATCAGACAAAATCAACAATAAATCGAAGTCACTTCTGCATTTTCTTACACTTGCAGACTTGTGATGCAAGATACACAAGTGCAAAGATTACGGGAGAAGTTTTCTGTAGCAGCGGCACAAGCACATAAGCTGCATTTTTATTAACTGAAACTTATTTAATTAGAAAAAATAGTAACAACAACATAACCCACAATATAATACTCCTCTCTTGTTGTACTGCAAATGCAGTACAATAATATGAAATAATAGATTCACATCTGTCTAGAGAATAATGAAAATAATTTAACCTGTACCAATGAGTGAATCGGGTATAGATCCAAACTGCATCAAGTTTACATTCATGTGGGTGAAAAAGATCCAGATGCAGGAGAGACAAAAAAATACAGATGAGTATAAAACAGTAAAGTTAAAAATATTTGCTGTGGTTAAAAGTTCCTGAGCCACCTGCCTGACAAAAAAGAAAGTTACAAAACAGTGAGAGAAGTTAAGCATCTGAAACATTGTGCAACGGAGGATTCTGGGAAGTGTAGTTTTTATGACAGTACCAGCAAATAGAATCCTTCTTGTTATTAATTAGACTATGAACTAGATTTCCTCTTAAAGGGTGCTGTAAGTCTAATGCACCATTAAGTACTTCAGTGTGAAACAACTGACCATGATTTATTTGGTCGTCAGGACATTTGTCTTCAGAAGATTCAGGGGAAGTACTACTGTTAATAAGCTTAAAACATTCTGAACCATTAGCTCAATAAGAATCTTCATTACTGGGGGCTGCACCGTCTGTGAAACAAAAATTCTGAGACTGTGTAACCCTGTGTCACTCTAAAATTGCCAATAGGCACATTTAAATGGCATTTAATTGCTCCTTAGTATCCATATAAAGGACTGGATCTAAGTTTGCTGAGCAAGGAGCAGAGAATAGGTGTAATGTCTCAGAAGAAGTATATGTGAGAAATATCACTTTCTATTGGTTGGCTTAAGCCTGCTAGATCTAATGGCATGCAATTTGTATAGTAAAATATTTTCTCTTACAATTATCCTTTATCTGTCACAGTAGAATTTCAAGTTATGAGGGAAGAAAACTATCGCCTTCTGGCCAGGAAAACGCAGTCTTGTCCCCTCCACTGTGACACTTAACAAAGGCTTTGAAACTTAAAATGTTTTGGGCACTCAACTAGCATATCTAGGAGGATTGTTAGATATTCCAAACTGATGGAACATGTTTTTTTCTTTCAGATCACAAGTAAAACATAATACACTTAGAAAAGAGTTATCAATCTGACACAAAGATAAAAAAGAGAAATAAGGTATATTTGAGACAAAAAACTTCAACAGAGAACATTTAAAGAGACAACACTAATATTTCTGTTAAAATAGAAAGACAAGTGGAGTGAATTAACCTTATTCACGAGTAACCCATTCACAAACAGAAATACACAAGAGAACTAATGTTACTATGAGAATAAGAACAAAGAAGACAATGTTAGGATAAGATAAGAATAGAGACATGATAGTCAAAGACAAAATGACAATATTTTAGTGACAGACACATAGAACAAATATTATATTACAAGAGGTACCTATGAAAACTTATAAACATTAAAGAGAACCAAAAACAGTAAGGTAAACATATTCATTACAGACACATCAAAGTCATATAACCGTCAAGTCAAGTCAAGTCAAGTCCTTTTCTTTCTAACATATACACACAAGTATTACATTCTAAATATGCTCTAACAGACCTGTGGGATGCAAAAAAGCTTAGCAGCGAGCTATTAACATTGGTTTATAAAACAAACAGGGCAAACAAACAGACATATAAACTGGAGTCACCTGCAGGAAAAAATGATGTTATACTTTTCTCTGTAATTTAGAACAGGCTTACAATTGAGTGTAAAGGGAGAAAACAGGTTTGAAGTTGCAGATGGACAACACCTAAATGTTTGTAGGGCTCTCGTTTTTCATCTGACAATTCAAACGGACAGGAAAGTGATTCACACTTCACACTCTAAAGAATTTCCTTCAGAAAACCTAGTTTTCCGTATTTCTGGCCTGCTAGGTCGCCCCATAAACAGGAACCGCAGAAAAACTCCTAAACAACAAGCAGACTCTGAGATAGAGCCACACATTCTCTCACACACCATTACACAGATGACAGTTACACTAAAGTTATTCACACACTCAGCTAGGCAAACATTCAACATTCATGGATCCTTTTGCATCCATCAAACAACATACAGTACACGTGTAATTTCTATTTCAAGATGTTTTAGACTACACTTCATGATAAGGAATAACAGACATACAAAATACAAAAACAGGAAGGAAACTGCGGATTCTTATCATGAATGGCAGATAATTTCAGCTGATTAACACAACAATTAACAAAACAATAGGCAAAAAGAAGAAGTTAGAAAAACATATATACCCCACCCAGGCGGGTACTTACGCGCGTGTATCCATCATCCGTTAAAGTAAAGCTTTACGGGGAAACCGTCCTGGAAAAGAAAATATCCACGGGTACACTACAAACATCCGAGAACATCCTCGGGTACACTCCAATAGCCACAGCCTGGAGCCCTCCATTGCCTGAAAAAAATTGACTGGAAAAAACTGGATCACAGTCGGCGGGTCACCATATGATGGTATTTTTTGTAGTACCATTTTTGACCTTGTGTAAGACAAAACTCAGTAAAGGAAAACCTTTAGTAATAGTCAGGCAATTTATTCTTACATGGTACAACATAACAGTTTTGTCTGGGTAAGCTGTTGGAGTAACACACAGAATGTCAGCCAAGGACTTACCAAAGACACACCTCTTGGTCCAGGCATTATATAGCTATCAGAAGGCTTTTACAATAAGTGTGACAAGGGTTTCACGGAAATACCATACATAGTCTGTCTCCTCCTTGTACAATTAATGTCTAAATGATTTACTTAGTCTTACATGTTATCAAAGGAATGTTGTAAAATACTGTGCCTAGCTCCAACGATCCACAGCCTCGCAATCAGCTATCGGCTAACCAAGGCCATTATGGTATTTCCAGTTATTCGAGCAGCACGTCTGCAGGAGGGGGCCACACCAGACAGACTGGCGTTATGCTGATACTCTGGAATTTAAGTAACAGAGTGATGATCTTTTATTTGTATGGCCTAGTATAAGCTATATGATTGACCATTGTCCACAGTAGACCATTCGCCATAATAGTCCATCCTGCCTTGGGCCATATAGCGTTATGGCGTCATAGAGGGTGGGGGTGACAACTATCAACCCTCTGACACTAGCCATTCGTCCGTCTTAGGAATTGGACCGTTCCAGATATTTTTATATTATATAAACACAGCCCAAAGAATGAAGGGAAGCTGGACAGTTGAGAACATAGGAATACGTTGAGTATGTACATGGAGGCATTGGTTTGACAGTGGATCTCTGTATGCCCACTGAGTGAGTTGGACTATTCTTAGTAGTTGAGCATTTATCAGTGACCCCAGTGACCCACCAATTGATGATTCTTGAAGTTGACCCATTGGTTGAACACAGTATGGCAGTGCTATGTTCTTGTTGTGGAACACATGGACTATTTGGGACCACATATGTGTCCTACTGAATTGAATAGTGTCCCATGTGCATCAGTATAGCATCTGTATATAAATATGTTCTCTATAGACTTGGTGACCGATGGATGAAGGGATCAAAGGATTTCTCAGTAACCATAGCCATATGCACTGTACCTGGTGCTTCTGGGGATTACTGCATTACCCAACTCTTGGGCCCCCTTAATATCTGTAATCTGGCCCTATCGGTGAATCACTGCTATGTGTAGAGCACCAGCAGCTGGCTACATTTTGCAAAGCTCCTACTCTTCTGCCTGAATTTGATTTCATTTTAGTTAAGAGGGCATAGAGGGGATAAAGATTACAGAGGGGGATAGAGGGCTGTGGGCAAGTGTATTTCAACTACTCAATGTTGATCCTGCTATATTGATATTGCTGTTTAATAAGATAGCCAAGAGGAAAGTCATGGGTTAAATAGCTCTCTGTCAAAATATTTTGGTTTATTCTCTTCTATCTATTCTCTATCAGTTGTGTTTAAAGAAGCTGCACAACTGGTTCTGAAGATCATTTCTCTACATCCCATACATAGGAATGAATCTTGGGAATTGCAGTGGTGCAAAAGCTGGAGAGGCACAACAGGCTGCACGTGACAATTCCACATAACAAAGTGGCTCTTTTTATTTATTTCCACTGCAGAATAAAATCCCTTTCCCTGCCTGGATACACAAACACAAAAGCCATTGCTGGTTCTGAGCTGAGAAGAGCTAATGTTGCGAGTGATTGGGACTATTTGTGCACTTGTAAAACATTTGCTGTGCCACATAAACCAACTGAACTTGTTCCTTTGCCAGACAGTAGAGCCGCCGGCACAGCACTAGTAAAACCCCAGAACAATAGCTGGTACTGCAGCCAGATCAGAACCAGTATGTCCCCAGCACAGTGTCAATACAGCACCAGTACATCAATCAGCTCATAGACTTGCACATTCTAATTCCTGGGATCCTATTGGCATCCTGAACTAAAGCTGGCCATAGACGCAAAGATCTGATTTTACGAATCGAGGATTCGTATGATTTTCGGAACGTGTGTGGAGAGTCCGTCATTTTTCGTCCGGCGGAGATCGGTCGTTTGGTCAATCGGACAAGTTAAAAGATTTCTGTCGGCTGCCGATAATATCTCTGCGTGTATTGCTGATCGTACGATTTTCAGTGGGAGACTGTCACTAGCTTTGGTTGGACATAGATATCGTACGATTGCTGTCAGGGGCAGAACATTGGCTGATCTGTTCTTTAACTAATCTAACTGGTAAGACTTTGATCTGAATGGTTAGTGGCGGGTCGGGAGATGATTCATCCGATCGGATCTTTGCATCTATGGCCAGCTTAAGTGTAATGCTGTAGAGTGTAAGAGCATGTTATAGGATATGAGAGATAAAGTGAGAGATAGAAACATAAATGATAGACAGATGCCAATCAGATACTGCCTAATCAGTCCTTACTGATTTATATAAGTATCCCTTTCAAAACAGACTATTGGGCTCTTTTTGAACCAAGTCAACAAATAACTCTTTACTTCCTCCCTTGGTAGGGAATTCCAGCCCCCAGTTACTGCCCAGCCTCACAGTAAAGAAACCTTTTCCTATGGTGAAACACTGCTGTAAGAATGGATGTCACCTACACCATCCTATGGAAAGGACCCCTCTATATATATTGGTCCATCTATGGAAGAAACTCCTTCTATACAGTATATTGGTCCATCTATGGAAGAAACCCCTTCAATACAGTATATTGGTCCATCTATGGAAGAAACCCCTTCTTTATGTTGGTTCATCTATGGAAGAAAAAACTTCAATATATTGGTTCATCTATGGAAGAAAACCCTTCTATATATTGGTTCATCTATGGAAGAACCCCCTTCTATATATTGGTTCATCTATGGAAGAAACCCCTTCTATATATTGGTCCAGCTATGGAAGAAACCTTTTCCTATGGTGAAACACTCAATCCTGCTGTAATATTGGATGTCACCTACACCAGCCAATGGACGGAACCCCTTCCATATATTGGTCCATCTATGGAAGAAACCCCTTCTATACAGTATATTGGTCCATCTATGAAAGAAACTCCTTCTATATATTGGTCCCTCTATGGAAGAAAACCCTTCTATATATTGGTTCATCTATGGAAGAAAACCCTTCTATATATTGGTTCATCAATGGAAGAAACCCCTTCTATACAGTATATTGGTCCCTCTATGGAAGAAACCCCTTCTATATATTGGTCCCTCTATGGAAGAAAACCCTTCTATATATTGGTCCCTCTATGGAAGAAAACCCTTCTATATATTGGTTCATCTATGGAAGAAAACCCTTCTATATATTGGTTCATCTATGGAAGAAAATCCTTCTATATATTGGTTCATCAATGGAAGAAACCCCTTCTATATATTGGTCCATCTATGGAAGAAACCCCTTCTATATATTGGTCCCTCTATGGAAGAAAACCCTTCTATATATTGGTCCATGTATGGAAGAAAATCCTTCTATATATTGTTTCATCTATGGAAGAAAACCCTTCTATATATTGGTCCATCTATGGAAGAAAACCCTTCTATATATTGGTTCATCAATGGAAGAAACCCCTTCTATATATTGGTCCATCTATGGAAGAAACCCCTTCTATATATTGGTCCCTCTATGGAAGAAAACCCTTCTATATATTGGTCCATGTATGGAAGAAAATCCTTCTATATATTGTTTCATCTATGGAAGAAAACCCTTCTATATATTGGTCAATCTATGGAAGAAACCCCTACTATATATTGGTCCATCTATGGGGTCTTCTAAAGGAACCAGTTTGTCAACCCCATTCCTTGTTACATAATTTGTACATGACACTGTCAATCTCAGAACTGTTTCAAGTTCTTCAGAATTTCTTCTTTAGCTGAGTCTGAAGTGATTTGGTTGGTTGGTATCATTTTCGCTACTTGTTCCAACAGCTTCTTCAGTCCCTCTACCAAGTCCAGTTGGTTTAGACTCATCTCTGTATTTCATGACCTGGATCAATGGAAACTTCATATGAACATATTCAAAGGTTCTTCTAAACAATGATAGTTTTACCGACATCCTAAATAAGTTTCTATTTAGCTTCTTATTAATCTCAGGCTCCTGACTCTGCCCCTCGCTGCGTTCCTTTTAAGCTCAGAAAAAATGACTGTGTTTATAATGTAGTTACAAAGCTGCACTTATCAGAATGTACCCCCGGGGGGAAAGAAGGGAAACAAATAACTCTAATGTAATGTGCCTAAATAAGAAATAAGGAAAGAAATGAAGAAAAAAAGTATTTATAGTACTTAAATCAGAGGGGACGGCCTATGCGCACAATAAATGGAAATACATAAAGGCAATCATAGAAACTGTAGCAAATGAAACCAAATAAAAATCTGTGTGTGCGGTTTCAATATCAAAAATAGAAAAGGCAAAGTATAAGGCCTCTAAAACATCATTAGGATATGGATTAAAGTTCCCATTCTAAGTGAATCATACCTTATATGACTGAAGTGGGCAAAAGGGCGGTATTGTAAAATGCTGTACTTTAAGATGAGTTATGTTCTGTGCAGACCAAACATATTTTTCCTGCCCTATCTTCATCATTTATTTCATCATCATCATTTATTTATATAGCGCTGTCAAGATACGCAGTGCTTTATCTTAACAAACCAAGCATGGGGACAGTATACTAGTTGCTATGGTAACTGAACCTAAGAATCAAACACTTAATTAGGCTACAGTTGTATTTCTGTCATTCAAAGACTGCAAATATTTAAAAATGAAGTTCCTAATTGAGATATGTAATAAAATATAACCGTCTCTTTCTCGTAAATAGGTAAATACATTGTGTTGTGTTGTGTCTCCTTCTGTAATGATGTATCTAACAACATCTAGTGGTGGTACATCTAAGTCAACTGGACTTGGAGAAACATCTGCTCACTCATCTGGTTTCTTTAGTGCAACTGAGAAGTAAGGAATGTCTTCCATTTAAACCATTAAGGGCAACATACTCAGTAATGTTCAATCCACATTACCTGAAACGTATTGACTTACCCAACTAGATATCTCCTGATCTGAATGAAAGCCATAGATGTTTACAGTCATTTTTATAGACTCTTGAAACGCTAATTGACATTATAGCAGTGATGACACTCCAAAAACCTGCACAAAGCTACTGCCATCAGGGATTTCTCAGTGACTCCAGAAGTGACATCAGAATGTCCTCATGGTGCTAAATTCCAACCTTTAAAGCCCACCCATGTCAATGTACATTGCCAGTTGATTGGCCCAGGCCCAGGATTTATAGGTTGTACAATTTGACTTTAATTTATGTAGCCAAGAAATGTTCCATACAAAGCCTAACAATTCAGATGAAGAGCACAGTGGTGATGTCTGTGTGTATGACAAAATAAGACAAAAAATGAATGTTCCTACATTGAGCAGCATTTCATTGTTTTTGCCCTCAGAAAACATTGTTCTGTACCTGAATTATTCTGCATTTACATAAAGAAAGGCTGGGTGCTGGAGGTAGCAGGGGATATTTTTAAGCACAATAGATATTTCCATGATGGTTTCTAAATCTTCCCTACGGAACAGAGGGATGGGGTTTATCATTCATTCAGAGAAAGAACACAATTTAATTTGATGGCACTAAAAGGTCCCCTCGCTTCCATTCTACTTAAAGCTGGAAAAAAAACCTTTATTTATATGTTCAATACAATGAGGTGCCTTTCTCTAGAATGATGAAACTTCCATATGGCATGGGACTTAGATGCTTATTTTACATGCCTCTTGATTGAGACTTAATTTATTTTGAATGAAATTTAAGCTCAATGAACAAAAGAAGCCCTGTACTTGATGCCTGCTTGAAGGTCATTGGGTCTCTAAACCTTTGACTTCATTCTCATTAATAGACAAAAAGAGAGAGAGAGATAGAGAGAGAGAGAGAGAGAGAGAGAGAGAGAGAGAGAGAGAGAGAGAGAGAGAGAGGGATATCTCTGTGGCTATGGACCCTGTTGCTTGTATCTAATCATACATATTGGGCCCCAGGTGGGCAATACTGATCATGTAGGGTGCTTTAATGCACTGCTTTTTCTCTGTACCTAGAGCCCCCACACAATGGAGAGAGAGAGAGAGAGAGAGAGAGAGAGAGAGAGGGCTATGGACCCTGTTGCTTGTATCTAATCAGAAACAGTACACTAATAGTGACGAGACCTTGTGGAGCAGTTGGGAACCAAATGGGTTCAAGGCAAAGCTCAAATAGTAAAGGACAGAGTGGGATTAAAGAGCAGGACAGACCTGAGTGGGGCTGAACAGACTGGAGTGAGATGGGGTGGAAAAAAGCGAAACAGACTGGAGTGTGGGAAGAAGCAAAAACAAGAACTAGATCATGGCAGGACAAGACCAGAGCAAGAATAATATGAGAACCAGGGAGACCTGGTTGGGTCTCTATCTATTCCTAGCATCCCATCTTACGGGTCCCTATATGACGAGATACTGCCACGGCTCTGACCCCTTCCTCGGAGCCTAAGCTGCTCAGTTGGCTGGACTACCCCTATCTCTCACCACCTACCCAAGGACCCCCTTGAGTACAGTATGTAACATGCTCCATCGTTTGTCTGGCAACTCATCTTTATCTGCTCAGCATTCCCCCTACGTGGAAGCCCTTAAAACTGCAACAGGTTTTGACAATAACATACTATTTAGTCGACTGTACCGTTCTCTCTTCTTCTGCATAATATTTGCTGTCTATTGATTCTATTTGTTTAATGTGAAAATCAAATAAAATATTTCAAAACTAAAACTGCAACAGGATTGTTCTAAAATAATCATCTCTCAGAGTTGACAAATACAAAACCAATCGTGGACATCTGCAAAAGAATGTGATGGCAAGACCAAAACGTTGATGGTGACCCTATAAGATCCCATTGGTCTTTTCCACATTCATTTTTCTAAGCTGGATTCTTAGCGGTTAATCAAACGGAATGGATTAGAATATGCTGAAACATTTTTGGATAAGTGATATTTAATCAAAGAAACCCCCTGGAGCTTCTTTCTTGTATGACACATAAGGGAAGGGAGTAAAGCGGAAATCCACATCACTTCTGTGACTCCAAAGAGCTGCACCTTGACTTTATGACTATTTTCTGCTCTCCATGGAGACTGCACCCCGTTGTATTTGCGCAGAACTTAGAGTCGCCAATTCCAGATCTCTTGTCCATTTCTATGTGAGACACTTTGACCGGCCTTTATATTATAACTCTGAACTGAACCTGAAGGAACAAAGGGAACAGCTGATTCGCTGCAAAACCCCACTTAATCTTCATTAATACACAGACGCTTACAAATGAGCTATTGGTGGGAAATGCAGGGGTCCCGGCCATATGTCTCCCCCAGGCTGGAAACATTTGGAATCCTTTGTGTGAAACTCATTGCCACAAGGAGCCTCTGATTTGCCAAGTCTGGAGCAGTGACATCTGTCCGTGTGGCACATGAGATGGGTAAGTGGCCAATAGTCAGAGTCTGATTTGTACCTGCCGCTCCGACTTAAATGTATTTGTGACACGTGTCTTTATTTTTAATGTCAATTCAGCTGAGTTGTACAGAGGTTGTATATCAGTCCCTACTCCAGTGGAGCTTACAATCTACCCTACCCATTACAGTAACTGCTGCTTTGATCAGGGGCCAATTAACCTGCCTGTATACTGTATATTTAGAGTGTGGGGGGAACCAGAGCACCTGGAGGAAACAAACAATGGGGGGATTATACACTCCTTGCAGATAGAGTCTGGGCTGGAATCTGAGATCCAAACTCTGCTTTGGCCACTTGAACAGATTTAGGGACAGGGTTGGACTGGGCTGTGGGGCACCAGGAAAAAACCTAATGGGCCTCTCTGACCCAGACCTGCTCCCCTCCCTGGGTGCTGCACCCTCACCTCCATCCCAGCCAGTGGTGTAACTAGATGTTACTGGGCCCCACAGAAATTTAATTTTAGGGCCCCCAACATATACAGAGGTTGTCCTGTTTTACCAACATATGTTGAAATTTCTCATTAATTAGGGCCTCATGGGGCCCCTATACCTCCTGGGCCCCCCTGCAAGTGCAGGGTCTGCTTCCCCAGTAGTTACGCCCCTGATCCCAGCCCCAACCAAAGCAGCAACCAGATAAAATACAGTGGGGCTCATTTATTAACACTGGCCAAATTTGTCCATGGACAGTTACCCATAGCAACCAATCAGTGAAAAGCTTTTTAAAACCAGCTGCAAGTAGAAGAATGAATGCAGCAATTTGATTGGTTGGCATGGGTTACTGCCCATGGGCAAATTTGCCCAGTGTTGATAAACAACCCCCACTGCATGTGCAGGGATGGGGGCCCAGGGGTGCGGTTGTGGAGGTGGCAGTCCCGTGAGTGTGGACCCCTTTGCCCAACTCTGTTTAGGGTCACATCACATAAGGAGCTGTGAATCCCTCTGAGTATAAAGTACAATTATCTCTATAATATGGGGGAGACATGGGGTGTAGGGGAGCGAGTTCTGCCCGGTGACTGCGTGGGACTCAGTAAAAGGGACGTTATCTCCATCAATATCTCCATGAAACTCAGCCTGCTGTTCCTAACCGAGCGAAATGCTTCCCCTGACCTGATTAAATAACAAAAATACCATTTATAGATGATACAGATTCATTTCTCTCCATTGGGGGCAGCTTGACTAATCCGATCCCCCCGCCAATACTGATCCAACCAACTTCTATTACATAACTGGCTTCCGGCTCAGCACCAAAGACTCCCATTACTGACGGATGCGCATATTAAAGCCTTTCAATTACGTCGGAATATTTAGATATATGAGGTTTTTTTTATTTCTTTTTTTAGAAACGGCAATGGGATCATGGTTTAACCCTTGCCTCCCTATCCACCACTCATGGAGTTTATACTCCTATATCAATGATATTATATTATATTATAAAGCTGTCCTGCCTCTCAGTGATTCCATCTCAGGATTATATCTATAAGCCCCCCTTATTGCTCATTCAGAAAGCTCCGCAGTCCTGGCGGCACTCTGGGCCAATTGCAGATAAATAGTATTTTTCCTCCTCTGACATTGACACTGCAGAACCAAGAATTAAATCTAAAAAGAATCCAAACTCCTGTAACCCTTGTTTTCCACCCAGCACTTGTCTCCGCTCACATATTGGCTCCATCAGACCCTCAGTCTCAGCTGGACCCTCACATATATGTCTGGAGGAAGGGAGAGGTGTTGCAGAACTGAACCTTCTGAGCTCCTTTAAACATGATTTCTGGATACCAGGAGTTCTTAAAGGGGAGACGTCACCCAAAAAAATCATTCAAAATCCTATTTTATCACATTAATCAAGCAAAATGAACTTAAATTACACTGTATAAATTATTTGAATCTTGTTTCCTTCAGTCTGGGAATTCATAATTATAACAAGCAGGCAGGAGCCATTTTGTGGTCATTGTTATTAAGACAAGCCTTGTATCATCTCAGAATCTTGTTTGTGCACCAGAATGGGGGACCTGATGTCCATCCCCATGTCCTGGCTACACAATTAAATGGTGAAGAGATTGGGGGAATGTGGGGAGAGCAGTGACATGTAGGAAGTGCTGAATGGAAAGTGAAAGTAATTGCCTAAGGCATAGAGGAGGGGCAGACAATATTTGATTGACAGCTGAGATGTTTAAATGCGTTTACAGCAGCTATGAATGCTTTAATAAAAAATAGAAATTGGATTTCATGTTCAATTTGAAAAAGACTTTAATTATACAGACTTTTGTGTCTCGGCGACAGTTTCTTTAAAGGAGAAATCAACCCTTTAAAAAAAACCTTACCCTCCCCCCCAGCCTAACTCGCCCCATACTTTATACTTACCCCTCGGCGCAGATTCAGGCATCGGAGTTCCACACCGCCATCTTCCAGGAGATCGGCATGTCGGCGCATTCGCAGTTGGAGCAATTTGCCAGTTTGAGACAACTGCGCATGCGCCGAAACTGACGAAAATTGCAGAATCGCCAGAAGAAGATGAAGAACTGGAAGATGGCTGCGTGGAACTCCGATGCTGGTATAAAGTATGGGGCATTTGCCGGGGGGGGGGGCAGTTAGGCTGGAGGGAGGGGGTCTACATGGGGTGGGGGTTACGGGTTTTTTGTTAAAGGATTGAATCCAGCTCAACTATCTGATCTACCACTATGTACATACCTCATTCATAGGGTCTCTGTATCCCCAACTTCTCCAAGGTTTACCAGCATCGGACTGGGGGTCCCAGGGCCCACCGGGACTGCAGCCTCAGATGCTTGTACTGAGGTCTGAGAAGGAGGTAAGAAGAGGGAGTGCACAGGGTTTTTCCCGGGTGTCCTGCCGACCCAGTCCGACCCTGAGTTTACCTCCTCTGAGGGCCTTTCCTCTACTGAGGACTAAGTCCCAGGCTCTCATCAACCTTCTACTTCCTCCTGGAGTTGAAGTACAAAATTGAAAGAACCTAAAATAGGAAATAACTTCCCCTCTCAACTGTAAATTAGGATCCGCTCTACGATGCCCAAAGCCAGGGATTACCAACTATGGGTCCCTATACGTCACTTTCCATTCTGCCCTATTATTTTGATTATTTGGATAAAATGGGGTCTAGAGAAGGGCGAATAAATTCGGCTAGCATAAATTCTCAGCTAATTTCCAAGTTTCACCAGGGGTGAATAAATTCGCGAATCTCCGTAGGCGTCAAAATTTATATTGGACACGCATCTGAAAAGTCAACACTATTCGGACACCCATTGATATTAACGCCAGCGTCAGCTTGGACGTGGGTGTCAATTTCCGATTTCCACTATCTTTTCGTGAAAATGTCTGAATTTCACTACTTTTTCGTGAAACTTTCCGATTGCACAATTTTTCCATGGATTTTTTGCAGTTTCTCGATTTTCGCGAATTTTGCTGGAAATTCGCATTTTTTTCGGCGAAATAGGAGATACTCGCCCATCACTTATGGAGTCTATTCCTGTAATTCAGAGCTTGCTGGATAATGGGTCCCATAGCTGTATAACCAGTTGTCAAGTACCATTATACCCTCAAATTCCCTGTTGGCCCCATACTGACCACACTCATATATATTGTATATATATATAATACACAAAAGCCATGAATATCTTGTAAAATATATCCTTATAAACGGTGAGTAGTGATGTCATCAGTTATAAACGGTGAGTAGTGATGTCATTTCTGTCACATGACTCACTAAAACTTGTGTATTATAATAAATAAAGTACCCCCTCTTGTAAAATATGAGGATATTAGAAGTTACCTCGGAGTTCCATGACCTGTATAAAAACACTCGGCATTTGGCCTCGTACTTTTATATGGTCATGAAACTCCTCGGTAACTTATAATATCCTCATATTTTACAAGAGGGGGTACTTTATTCACTATATATTACCATTTATTACCATTTAGAGAATTCAGCTCAATTTCCCCATGGAGACTTACTGTCCAATATCATTGCGCTCAGCTTTTCATTTGTCCAATTAGTCAATGTTCTTCTTTCTGCTTCGAAACATAAATCATTTTGCTAATAAATGACATCAAACAATTCTTGGAAACGGAGATGTTCACTTCTCTTTGTTGAGAGACGATTCTCAGTGTTAGTGATACAACAGAATGTTATTTATAAACATAAATAGTCACATGACCTGTGCGGAGATTTATCAAGGGAAATTTCAATGTCATTCGTATTCCTCTGCAACTTCATTCTAACTGCCAACAAAACAAACTGTCGTCTAAAACACATTTTGTGAGCTACCCGGATTTACCCCTCCCCCCCTGCTCGCCCCGTCACCCGCAGTAACAATTCAGTGAATACAGTAATTTGCACCCAAGCCTTTTGCTTTCCCGACCATTAAAAAAACACGGCCAGAGCCGGTACCATGATTAGACATTAGTGGTCTGGGCAGATCGAAGAGCAAAAATAGGAGAGTAAAATCGACAGCACTGACACAATGATGGCTAGCGAGACTTACTTTACTATTTCCAGGTGGCCATCTTTAGTTATGATGGGGCCTATTCCAATGTAAATATCATTGGGTTCCATAATTTAAATAACTTAATACTTTCCAACTTATGTCACTTTGATTGTTGTTGAAGGACCTGCACTGATACAAAGTTTTCCTACTTCCATCTTGTTCCACTACTTCTATCTTCTCCTTCTGATGCCATTTATTCCTAATGTCTCTATGTTCTCTCCGTCTTCCTCTACTGTCTCCATCTTCCTCTACTGTCTCCATCTTGTTCTACTGTCTCCATCTTGTCCTACTTTCTCTATCTTTTCCTACCGTCTCCATCTTGTCCTACTGTCTCCATCTTGGACTCCTGTCTCCATCTTGCCCTACTGTCACCATCTTGCCATACTGTCACCATCTTGCCCTACTGTCTCCATCTTGCACTCTGGTCTTCATCTTGCCCTACTGTCTCCATCTTGCCCTACTGTCTCCATCTTGCCCTACTGTCTCCATCTTGTCCTACTGACTCCATCTTGCCTCACTGTTACCCCTTTGCCCTGTAGTCTCCATCTTGCTCTACTGATCATCTCACATCAATGCTACCCCCTTGCCTACAACGCCCCTTTGGCACCCATCATGAAAGACACCTAAAGTTGTGTTCCAAAGTTGTGACATATTGCAAAAAAATAAACTTTTAGGAAATAAATGTCTAAACAATGGCCATTTGAAGAAAAAAACAAACGTTTAGGAGTAGTGTAAACTTCACCTGAACTTCCCTGGGTGATACAACACGTAGCCTTGGGTCAGTGCTACTCAGTCGACAGTTTATTCAGGAGGCTTCTCTATTTCATTGTCCCAGTCAAATGTAGTTGAAAGTCCAATTCATTTAGAAACAGAGCAAAAGAGGAAAGAGCCTCGAGCGTAAAGCTGTGACCTGCACAGGAGCCTTGGGATATCATTATGTTCTCTGCTCTTACAAAAATGATAAGGAACATTTCTCTTTTATTTTGTCTCTACATTTTCTTTTCACCTAGAGCCTCCTCCATGAGACTGTTCTCTCTTCTACTATACACTGTATAATTCTACTTTAGAGTTGTAGGGGAAAGTCAGCTAAACATTTTCATACGTTTTCTTTACAGTAAAACGAAAAATTGGCAATTTTGTTCTTCATTGCTCAGCATAGACCATTGTTTCCCAGGTCACATGATGCATTCAGATGTCAAAAGTGCTTTCTAAACATGTGTTGTTATGAAAAATGTTTTGTATAACTGAACTTTAAGGGCTTCCCTTCTCTACTCTGCCCATCTCTACCATTGCCTCTTCTTCTCTAATCTTCCTTACTTTCCTCTGCCCTTCTCTACTTTTCCCTACTCGTCCTTCTATTTCACCCACTCTTCCCTATTCTACCATTTTCTACTCTACCCTATATTTCTCTACTGTTCTCTACTCTACTCTTCCCTACTTCTCTCTACTCTTCTTGGCTATTTTCCACACTTCCTTACTCTTCTTATCTCTACTTTTCTCTACAGACTTTAATACTCTTACCTTCTCTACAGGCATCACTACAGGCTTTACTGCTAAAACTTCACTAACAGTTGCATTGCTCAAACATTCTCCATCAGTCCACAGTCACTTCCCAGAGACTATTATCCCACTGTTACTATAGGCATCATCTCTCCCTACTATACCTGCTATCCCACAGTCACACTCCCTTCCCAGAGACTATTATCCACTGTTACTATAGACACATCTCTCCCTACTATACCTGCTATCCCACAGTCACACTCCCTTCCCAGAGACTATTATCCACTGTTACTATAGGCACCATCTCTCCCTACTATACCTGCTATCCCACAGTCACACTCCCTTCCCAGAGACTATTATCCACTGTTATTATAGGCACCATCTCTCCCTACTATACCTGCTATCCCACAGTCACACTCCCTTCCCAGAGACTATTATCCACTGTTATTATAGGCACCATCTCTCCCTACTATACCTGCTATCCCACAGTCACACTCCCTTCCCAGAGACTATTATCCCACTGTTACTATAGACACCATCTCTCCCTACTATACCTGCTATCCCACAGTCACACTCCCTTCCCAGAGACTATTATCCACTGTTACTATAGACACCATCTCTCCCTACTATACCTGCTATCCCACAGTCACACTCCCTTCCCAGAGACTATTATCCACTGTTACTATAGACACCATCTTCAGGAATCAGATATAATGCTTCGCTCTGGGTGTCCTATGCAATTTAACTTGCTGCTTATTAAACTGATATATTCCATAAGCATTTCTCCATTTACAACTGCTAAAAGCTGTTTATAGAAAGAAGATCTGCTCACGCTGCTAAAAGCTTTGGTGCCCAATGTTCCATTTCCAATTATTTGATGTAAGATGATCATTTACAATATGCTTCTCTCTGCTCATTCAGACACTTTGCTCGGCAGAAAGACTCCAGTTCTGTAACGTTGGCCAGTCGCTCCCTTTAATAATTTCCCCCCATATGTTCTCTCCACCTTTGTGAATGATCTGAGATTAATGGGGTGATGTTTTCAATGACCAATCTCACCCAACCTACTTGCTCTTTCATCACCATTAAAAGCTGCTCCATCAGGTCATTTTCTCTCTCTCCTGTATCTGCTCATGCGACACAATTTGCAACTCAATCCATTGAAATGGAGCAGAAGAACCAAAGAACCAACTATGTGTTCTACAGGGAGCCAGACATTGCTGCTTAGGGATCCCAAGGGATTTTATTTATTGGAATATAGGGGTCGATTTATTAAACAACTTTGGGTAATTCTCATCAAATATTCTAAATAACACTCATTATTTTCTAGTTTCTATTATTGAGCTTCAACTTTAATGGAAATGCTTCATCTTAACATGAATTAAGGGAAACTCAACATTGACCTTTGCTCTATCCTTTAATTTTGCTTTGACCAAAATGTCTCTGAAACTTCTCCCACGGCCCACAACTCCAAATGCCAGTGATCAGAAAAATCTGGAAAAATATGAATATGGGGAGACAGCAAATGCCCATTAGGACACAAGGGAAACCATGGAGCTACTGCCACCTTCAAGTCATTCCAGGGTTCCCTTTGTGAATTGTACCAATAGGCCCAGCAGGTTTGTGTCTAAAGAACAGGGTTCGGACTGGGGGTCCACCAGGGCTTCTGCCTCAGTGCCCCCCTCCGGACCCTGGGGGCTGCTGTCTCAGAGCCTCCTGTCTGACAACCCCACTGTCTCACATACACATCAGCCCACTGCTCGGTCGTGGCAGGAAGAAAACCAGGGTGCGGATCTGGGCTGGTGGATCCCACTAGAGCCGGGGGCCACCAGGTTTTTTCCTGATATCCTGCCAGCCCAGTCCAACCCTGCTTAATAATTATTTGCAGACATTTAGATGCCAAGAACAAGATATGAAATAGAAAACTGTAAAATGTGTAACTGGCTGCAAATATACTGGAATTGTGGGGGGACATTTTGTATTTTGGGTAAAAAACATGGTGAATTGCATCATAAGTCAATAAGTAATAAGTCTCCTGTTGGGCGAGTAGTCAGGGAGGGTCTCCATGATATACAATCTAATAATGTGTCTTTTCAAAGGGAAACTTCAAGGTGGGGGGGCAATGTTGACCCCAATATCCTTCTATCAATGCTGTATATCATCCAAATTATAGGCATCATTTACTTAGACTCGATGAAGGGTGGCTTCACTGCCCAAAGAATCCTCCCAATGGGTAAAAGAATTACAAGCTGTGCGGTTCCTATTTGGTCAATTTCATGACTATGGTGATTCCATGGCAGGTCTCTGGGGAACTTCTTCATGTTCTTCATGTTGTGAGCAGGATAATTAACTGAGAGCCCAGATATAAGTGCGCCCCTTGGTGTTCATTCAAAGAGAACTTTCATTTGGGGTCTGGCTTTGCACCTCGTTATCTGTGCTCGTGTATCTAATGGGATGGGAATGGGGACACTTAGCCCTGTCCATGCCTCGTGATTACAGAACTGCTGAAGGCAGAGACCTAGAGAAATTCATTGACCATGTAATGCAGGGAGCAAATGGAATATGGAAGAGTCAGACTGGAGGGTTCAAGGCCCACTGGGGCTTCTACAACATGTGCCCCAACTCCCCCTCCAGGCCCCCCCACTCCAGCCGCAACCCCACCCCACCTCTCTCTAGCTGCAGCCGCAATTGAGGCAGAGAGGAGATAAGGGGGCAGCGCGGGGTCCCTCGAGGGTGCGGGTTCTACTAGGGTGTTACTTGGTGTCCCACCAGCCCAGTCTGATCCTGGAAAATAAAATAACACCCATTTTTTGCACTTGTAGATAATAAATGACTCCTTACTGTATGTATTGTAGCCAGTTATTAGTGCCAGAGTCAGAATGGGGTGTACGAGGTCCACCTGTGCTATTACCCCAAGGCCCCCACACCCCCTCAGGGGCCCCACTGCCCACCTACTTGCTCTTCCACCCCTTCCCCCTCCCATTCACCTTACACTGTACTTACTTTGCTACGATCAGGGGAGGGAGGCAGGATCGGCTGGCGGGACACCGGGAAAAAACCCGGTGGGCCCCGTCGGTCCAGATCCTCACCGTGTGCCTCTTCCTTTCTTCCCGGCGTCTTCCTCCCTTTGCCGGTCACGGCAAACAGAGCACGTACATGCGTTTCGTGGGACATGGGGGCCCAGTCCGACCCTGGAGGGGGAGCAACAATATTGAAGGTGGGGATCGAGTCTGAGTCGAAGGGGGGCCACTGTCTTTTTTCCCAGTGTCCCACTGGCCCAGCCTGACCCAGATTAGCGCTGTCTCTTGCAAATCTAAGACAAGATTTCTTTTTATTGCTTCTCCTCAGATTTTCAGTTTTATTTCACTGATTTTAACCTCTTCCCAGGATCACTCGCCTCCCCCCTTCTCCATGTCTGGCCTGTCTCTCGTCTCTAAAGAGCGTCTCTCGGATAAACTCGTCTGTCTTCCAGCGGGGCCTCATGTGTTTTCCTTGGCAGATTTGTCGCGCTTCAGTGGAATCCCAAGAAATCCAGAGTTTTCTTATAATAAAGCTGTTTGTTCAATCACAGGAAACAGAAAATATGGTTCATAATCATTTGCATCGCTCATTAATGGGATTTTGTGTCTTATGCTTCATTTCTTTTATATAATTAGATTACAGGGAGATGAAGAGACACAAACCTTCCCTGCCCTTATCAGCAATGGCCGCATTATAACTCGACATTCACCCGCTTCTTATCTCTTTGCTGATTGGGCAAATCTAGGAACCACATGGGGAACCTGCTTGATATTTGGGAAGAGCCTCAAGTGATGGGCGAATTTGCGCCGTTTCGCTTCGCCGAAAAATTTGCGAATTTCGTGCGAAATTCGCGAAACGGCGAAAAATTCGCGAACCGGCGCCGGCGTCTCGTTTTTGACGCCGGCGCCCGTTTTTGACGGGCGTTTCACTAATTTATTCGCCGTGAATTCGCGCCTGCCGCATAAATTCGCCCATCACTAAATGGGGTACAATATTCCCCTCCCCCGGAGGGGCCAGAAGAAGAAATGATTTTAGCAGACAATTATATAGTAATGCAGGTACGGGATCCATTTTCCAGAAACCTGTTATTCAAAAAGCTTTGAATTACAGAAAGGTCATCTCCCATAGACTCCATTTTATCCAAATAAAACGAAAATGTACTTTTTTTTGTAATAATAAAACAGTCGCTTGTACTTGATCCCAACTAAAATATAATTAATCCTTATTGGAGGAAAAGAGTGATAATATTAACAAACTCTTGCAGTGAGAACTCTCCTGTCTGTGCTAAAAGGGTTAAATATGAATTAAATTTAATCAGCAGCTTTTTCTTTGGTTCTCTGGTTTTTATACTTGATTTTCAGCTCCGACGTCCTCTGACGCTTGATTCACCTTTATATTAACACCTCACTCGTTCTCAGAGGTGTCGAGGATTTAGCAGGTATTTTATCCAGTTAATGTAAAATATGAGCTTTGAGAAGAACAAAACAGATGTGTAATTGGTCGGGAATCAGCCCTTGATCTGTAGGTTATGCCCCAAAGTAATGTCTAATAACTCTCTGAATATTGAACCTTCTTCACTTTAAGGACTGGGAGCCAACAAACGTCATGTCATGGGAATTCCCTGGGCACAACCTGAACTGGAAAACTGTTATTTGTAGACAAAACTGGGCTGAAAATTATATTGGGGCTTTGTCTGTATGTTACTGACCTGTATAACTCAGCCTGCAGCCTTGTGTCTTTATATGGTCACAGAACAACCCCTCAGTGACTTCTAATATCCTTATCATTTACAGTAGGGGGTACATTATCCCTTATAATACATGAGTGATACTCAGAGTTCCCTGTATAACTCAGCCTGTAGCCTTGTGTCTTTATATGGTCACAGAACAACCTCTCAGTGACTTCTAATATCCTTATCATTTACAGTAGGGGGTACATTATCCCTTATAATACATGAGTGATACTCAGAGTTCCCTGTATAACTCAGCCTGCAGCCTTGTGCCTTTATATGGTCACAGAACAACCCCTCAGTGACTTCTAATATCCTTATCATTTACAGTAGGGGGTACATTATCCCTTATAATACATGAGTGATACTCAGAGTTCCCTGTATAACTCAGCCTGCAGCCTTGTGCCTTTATATGGTCACAGAACAACCCCTCAGTGATTTTTAATATCCTTATCATTTACAGTAGGGGGTACATTATCCCTTATAATACATGAGTGATACTCAGAGTTCCCTGTATAACTCAGCCTGCAGCCTTGTGCCTTTATATGGTCACAGAACAACCCCTCAGTGACTTCTAATATCCTTATCATTTACAGTAGGGGGTACATTATCCCTTATAATACATGAGTGATACTCAGAGTTCCCTGTATAACTCAGCCTGCAGCCTTGTGCCTTTATATGGTCACAGAACAACCCCTCAGTGACTTCTAATATCCTTATCATTTACAGTAGGGGGTACATTATCCCTTATAATACATGAGTGATACTCAGAGTTCCCTGTATAACTGCACAGTGATTATATTCTTATATACAGGAGCTGGAAGGTTATTTATGACATTATGTAACACATTCTCTATATAAATAAAGAAGCAGTTGAGTAGATGAGACTTTCCGGGTGGAATGAGACAACTCCAGGATTAGAAGTCGATAAAGAAGTTATTAAAGGAAGGGACACGATACGTCTGTAACATCTTCCAAAAGATATTATTTGGGGGCAGAGGATTTATGGACATTTCTAAATAAAGTCACTTCCCGGCCCTGGCGCAGAAATAAAACCTTTTCGCTTATTTATTACCTTCCCGGCTGCAAATAACGGCACTCACAGTATTTTGTATTCAACGATTATATTTTACAGCTCACAAAGTAAAGAGAACGATTATTTCATCCCACACTTATTTATTCCCAGAGAAAATACCTGCAAGGGGACGTTCCAACACAATAATCATATATTTAAACAGCATTTACTGAAATTGAGAAAAATCATAACGTGTCATTAACAACGACTGCCGGAACTGTAGGAAAAACCTGTTTGGCTTTTAAAGGGGAAATAATCCGAATGTAACAGTTTGACAAGTGAAGGAAATTCTACTGCTGGAGACGTAACTTTGTTTCAGTTGTAAGTGGAGTCAGAACCAGAGAGAAGTATCAGATGTTCCTCTAGTGTCACTAATTCCTGCCTGTCACTCATTGTATTCAAGTTGGTTCAAAAATATATTTAGTGTATATATAATAAATCTAGTCATTATAGGCATCAGGGGCAGGTGCTGTAAATGTAACACCTTAGGCCTCATTTGTGAAGTGAAGGAAAGATAAGGCCACGGCAATTGGAACCTGTGGTACGGCCTTTGGGTCCAGTGCTGATTGTGTGAGGGCAAAATCCAAGAGAGGTGAGTGGGGGAGGCCTGGTGCTCAGTAAGTGCCCCCCCAGGACACTAGTAAGGGTAACACTCTCCTTCCTATTTCTCATGGGCACTAGTAAGGGCAACTCTCCACTTCCTACTTTTTTTCACATGGGCACTAGTAAGGGCAACACTCCGCTTCCCTCTATTTCCTATGGGCACTTGTAAGGGCAACACTCAGTTTCCTGCTTATTTCCCATGGGCACCAGTAAGGGCAACATTCCGCTTCCCACCTATTTCCTATGGGCTCTAGTAAGGGCAACACTCAGTTTCCAGCCTATTTCCTATGGGCACTAGTAAGGGCAACAACCGGCTTCCCCCCTATTTCCTATGGGCACCAGTAAGGGTAACACTCAGTTTCCAGCCTATTTCCTATGGGCACTAGTAAGGGCAACACTCCACTCCCCCCTATTTCCTATGGGCACTAGTAAGGGCATCACTCTACTTCCAGTCTATTTCCTATGGGCACTAGTAAGGGCAACACTCAGTTTCCAGCCTATTTCCCATGGGCACTAGTAAGGGTAACACTCCACTCCCCCCCTATTTCCTATGGGCACTAGTAAGGGCATCGCTCTACTTCCAGCCTATTTCCTATGGGCACTAGTAAGGGCATCACTCTACTTCCAGCCTATTTTCTGTAGGCACTAGTAAGGGCAACGCTCTACTTCCTGCTTATTTTAACATGGGCACTAGTAAGGGCAACACTCCGCTTCCCCCCTATTTCCTATGGGCACCAGTAAGGGCAACACTCCGCTTCCCCCCTATTTCCTATGGGCACTAGTAAGGGCATCACTCTACTTCCAGCTTATTTTGACATGGGCACAAGTAAGGGCAACAACCGGCTTCCTGCCTATTTCCTATGGGCACTAGTAAGGGCATCACTCTACTTCCAGCCTATATTCTGTAGGCACTAGTAAGGGCAACGCTCTACTTCCTGCTTATTTTAACATGGGCACTAGTAAGGGCAACATTCCGCTTCCCCCCTATTTCCTATGGGCACCAGTAAGGGCAACACTCTGCTTCCCCCCTATTTCCTATGGGCACTAGTAAGGGCATCACTCTACTTCCAGCTTATTTTGACATGGGCACCAGTAAGGGCAACATTCCGCTTCCCCCCTATTTCCTATGGGCACCAGTAAGGGCAACACTCTGCTTCCCCCCTATTTCCTATGGGCACTAGTAAGGGCATCACTCTACTTCCTGCTTATTTTGACATGGGCACAAGTAAGGGCAACAACCGGCTTCCTCATATTTCCCATGGGCACCAGTAAGGGCAACATCCCAGCAGGTGGAGTTACGGTGGCAGCGGCACAGTGGGTTAATGAGCTGATGTAGAGAAAGTTGCAGCCATAATAAATAGTGTTATGGAGAGGCGCTGCGAGGAACAATATGGAGTTTGTGTCAGATTTAATACGTTAGACTGATGAGACGCTGATCCCCGGCTGAGGAATCACAGGCAGAAATGGAAACAAAATATCCTCTTTGTTTTGTTGCTGATTAGCCGTTTCTGCCAGGCTGGAGCCTTAATGTTGGAAAATAATAGTAATTTTTCTATATAATCTTCCCCTGACTTCCTGCACTAGCAAAGCAAATCCTTCTTGTGGGGATTTTGTTTCTTGCTTAATAAAAGTTACGGTCCCTAAGAACTTTTCCTGCACTGTAAGTCATTATTGTACAACACTACGGCCCTGAGTCTGCCCGACATTCAATATCAGCAGGAATAGACATTGCCCTTGGGTCTTTCATCGATGATTTTTTGTTTGATGTCCCATTTCAGTCCACTATGTGATCAGGACCCTCCATATCTCACAACAAGGTTACACAAACATATGGAAACATTGGGGTATCTGCTGTTCCCCCAAAGTTCCACTAACGTGTAGGGCAGGAGATTTTCTTCTCAATTCTTTCTCTAAGTGACCTTCAAGTTCCCAGTACTTTCCATAAAAGCAAAAAGCTCTCCAGATTTCACCCCAATAGACCTACAGGCTGGGCCCCTCTATGGTAACAGTCCAATAGTTTGGGAACCCCCTCCCTTAGGTCATGCTCAGATCACAACCTTTATTATCACTTGACTTACCTCCATTTTGTGAGCAGCGGTCTGAGCTCCCCAGAGCAGAAAGGCACCCATTAATTTCATTGGCCTTATAAACTGTGTTTGAAACAGAATAATAACGCGGTGCATGCCATTTGCCTTCAAGATGGCAGCACAGCAGGTGCCTGGCATTGAGCATGGAGCCTACATGTAGTGTTGATGAGGTTGGATGCAGGAATATGGAACTAACATCACACGGATGTAACAATGTCTGTTGCCTTTTTGTTGCATGTTCCACAAGTCAAGACTCATAACATCAGATTATAGTGGACGTCTATGTCTTGCCCTGTGCAGCAACTGCCCTCAGTTTATCCCTAGGACCCATTTACCAACCTGCCTTTAGTCATTTTTGGACAGGGGCCCCGGTAGATAGTAGTTGCACTAGTTGACATCAGCTACTTAGCATTGTGCATTGAAGTCATAGATGTTTGGGGGCAATAAACTGGGCCCTTGATTAAACTAGGAACCAAGGACCTTCACAGGTTTTTGGGTTACCAGACCTGACCCCAATGGGCTTTTATCAATAGCAGAAATCCTCATAGGAGGTGTGAGGGGAATACGGGGAACATTATACCTTTCTGCGAAGGCAGCATATAAAAAGTTTCCCCCAGCCCCAGGATCCACCAAGGCCGAAACGTTAACTGAACCCCCAGGCCAGGACAAAACTACAGGTACTGAGGCGAATTGGGGAGAGGAAATCTAGCTGAATGGAGCTTCCCCTCTCCACTCAGGTTTTGAGGACTTCTAGACCCAGGGATCACCTACGGGCCCTTTCCTCGGGAGACAAGCGAGTAGCCCCCAATTGCATGGGTTCTCCCTGAGGGTTAGAAAACGGGGGAGTTGGTAACTCGTCATTACATATACAGTAATAGGGAAATCTGTATCCCCCTCAGCTCGTCTTTCTCTTTGCCTCCTATCAATTTGGATGGCTAAACTCATGAGGTCATCCAAAGTGGATGAAGGAGGGTAATTAACCAGGCTGTTTTTGAATGAGCTAGAAAGACCCACCCGGAATTGACTACGAAGAGCTGTATCATTCCACCCCGTCTCAACTGACCAGCGGTGGAATTCTGTACAATACTCCTCAATAACTCTTTTCCCTTGACAGAGTTTACTAATAGCAGAATCGGCAGAACTAGCACGATCATCATATAACATGGCCATGATAGCAAATAAATGCTTCTAGGGATAGATGGGCAGGGTCAGAGGGAGGTAATCTTAGGGCCCAGACTTGTGGGTCACCTTGTAGTAAGGTCATAACGAACCTTACTTCATCCTCACCAGTAGGGAAGTTGTGAGGGAAAAAACTGGTATAACTTACATGCCTCTTGAAAAACAAAAAATTTACTCATATCCCCACTAAACTTATCAGGGAAGGGGATTTTTGGGTCATGGGAAAAACCTCTATTACCCGGAGTAGATGAGGGAACAGACCCCTCAGGATTCACAGAAGAGGATTGCTGAGCTGCATCTCGCAGAGACACCGCAGACCTTGAATAATAAAGTTCTGTTTTCCGTCTTGTTCATCAAGGCGCTGGAGGAGGGTCGAGTACAGCAGTTCAGTGGTTTGCGGAATAGCGGGAGCTTCTTCCATTTTCTTCCGTCTCATGGGCCCGTTGTACTGTCACGATTGGCATCCTATATCCAGAACCCAAGCTAAGCTCCCTGGACTCGGCTCTCACTTCTGCCTCTAACTGCCGCCTTTCACCTCGGGAGGAGCCCTCGGCTAATCAGATGCCGCCAGGTCTTAACAGAGAGAGGAGCAAAGCTAGAGGTTCTGGACGAGCAAAGGGGCACGATCATCTCACCAAGATACTGGAAGGAAGAACATCACCAGGAACAGGCAGCCGGGCAGCACAAGCAGAGAATCGTCAGACAGGCTGGAATCTGGATTGGAGAGCGTAGAATAGTCAGTGGACAGGTAAAGGTCAGGATTGGAGAGGATCAGAATAGTAACTGGCAAAGTATGGGTCAAAACCAGTAATAACAGATAGGATTAAACAAAGCACACACCTAGGAACTTTACAAATAGAACCTAACAATGGGCAGTCATTTTATATGAAAGACCTCTTTAAATAGTTTGAATCTCGCGCAATCACACCAGCGCATAAACCAGGGTGCACGCCATAGGGATACTGGACACAGAAGTGGAAGGACACATGCGGCGGGTGTCCCCAATGAAGGCACAGCGGACGTCCCCGCATGCCAGAGGGCACAACACTGGACCACCAGGGTAAGTGATAGTTATTACA
Organism: Xenopus laevis; assembly: GCF_017654675.1. Taxonomy (NCBI): domain Eukaryota; kingdom Metazoa; phylum Chordata; class Amphibia; order Anura; family Pipidae; genus Xenopus; species Xenopus laevis. The sequence goes on from NC_054381.1 coordinate 159,009,633, forward strand.
GTAAGTCAGCAAGGTATGGGCTTTTCATGCACAAATCTCTCTTCTCTCTCTCAGCCGGTGGTTGAGTTCGTTGGGCAACATAATCAGAAGATGTTGAAGGTGACTAAAGCTGGCCATAGATGTAAAGACTTTAAAAGATCTTTTTTTTATCGTAAGACCACGATTATCTCGAAACGATTGTTTAAATGTACGATTTGTCCATCAACTAAAAAGACCATTTCAGGCGATATTGCCAGGAAAACGGAGGGGAGCTGCCCGCTTGGCCCTGCAGACACAGATAGATTATTGCACTGGGACCGACAATGATTTTTTAACCTGGCCGATCAATTGTCTAACAGATGTCGGACGAAAAATCATAAGATGCACAATCATTCGATTCCCACTAACCTCACAATAATTTGAGGGATTGGTCGGATTACACTGAAATCTATTGTTTACCAACGAAAAATCTTTGCGTCTATGGTGACCTTATATCTGCCTCAGACCGAACCACCTCTACTTACCTCAAGTCAGCCATAATAACCATTCGCTATTAGCTTTAATTGGTCTAATGCATTTAGAACAATACATTCAAATATCTAGGCCATTTTAAGTTCATGATTTTATGAAGAGAGTGACCCCAGGATCATTCAACCCCAAAATTGGAAGCAACAAAAGTAATGAACGAAGATACAGCCACACTCCACCCTAGCGCCATAGAAAAGAGATCTACAAGCACCAACACACCAAAAAAGCTTCACCAAAGGCAAACTCCACCAAAATTTACAGGGAAAGGGTTTCACTTTCTGATACTGCGCAAGACTTTCATTGCTATGAATGGGCAAAAATGATTTATACTGTGGGTTGTGGTGTGAAATGTAGGAGTAGCTGCAATATGCACTAAGCAGTAGATCCAGAGATGCATTATCTGTGTGATTTAATGATGACTGATGGAAACATTGGAAATGGCCAAGTTCATAAATTTTCATCATTCAATGAAGCTAAACTATTGATTCTGGTAAGATGAAGATCACCTAAGCCTTCTGCACTGTTGATTTAACCAACTGCATTTGAGGAAATATTTACTACGACTTCTGAAATATATGCCAGGTGTTTGACAACATGGCTCAATGGCTTCTTTTTAAGAAATCTTTCATATATCAGTAGAGTGAGTCTTCTTGGCATGGGAGGTCCACCACACCCTTTCTCTCTACCACTCCACATAGATTTGAGGAAATATCTGCTATGGCTTTAAAGAGATATGCAAAGCAACATGGCTCAAATGGCTTCTCTTTAAAGGAGAAGGAAAGCTACCGAAGCAGTTTATTGCTAATAGATTAGCCACAATAGTGCAAGCTATAACACTGTATTTATTCTGCAGAATGCTTTGCCATACCTGAATAACCAGCTCTAGAAGCTCTCTGTTTGTTTAGGATAGCCAGGGTCGGACTGGGGGTTGCTGTCCAGGACCCTCCTCCGGACCCCTCCTTCGCAGAATTGAAATTCGATCTGGGTCGGCGGCGGGGCTCACTGGGTTCTTTCCCGGTGTCCCGCCAGCCCAGTCCGACCCTGAGGATAGTGGCTGCCATATTAGCTCGGTGTGACATCACTTCCTGCCTGGTGTATCTACATAGACCTTTCTGATAAAGCTTACTTAATTTTAGCCTTTCTTTCTTCTTTAAGAAATCTTTCATATATCAGTAGTGTGAGCCTTCTTGGCATGGGAGGTCCACCACACCCTTTCTCTTTACCTCCCTTCATAGATTTGAGGAAATATCTGCTATGGCTTTAAAGAGATATGCAAAGTATTTGGCAACATGGATCAAATGGCTTCTCTTTAAGAAATCTTTCATATATCAGTAGTGTGAGCCTTCTTGGCCTGGGAGGTCCTCTACACCCTTTCTTTTTACCGCCCTACTTTTCTTCTCTCCTCACCCTTCGCTTAATTTTCTTCCTCATTTACCACCCCCTCTTCCGCATTTATGATACCCCCCCCCCAGTTGCTAGATCTAATGTTTTGTGATAGTTCACCAACATCCAAGTTGCCATCTTGATCGCATTACTATGGTGGTAGAAAGTGGAGCTTGTCAGATTCCTATAGCTGTATATATATATATATTATATATGGAGGCAACACTAGAGCCGCAAGCGCACAGTTAAAAATGTTGCGCATCAAATATTTTAATGCTTAGAAGAATTTTTCCTCTATAATCCTGCAAAATGCTGATACGCATTTAATGCCAATTTCATTAACTCTGCGCCCTTTCTCTAATAAAGCTGCACCGCGCCTGAGCGATAAGAAAAGCTCCTCTGATTTAGACCCGGGAAAGCACTGGCAATGCAAATTCCAGAAATACTGGCCGACAATCTCAGCAGGGCTTTAACAGGATAAAGATTTGACAAAGTGTTAGAGTAGGCGGAATGTCAAGATCATACAAGAAGCGAGGAAATGAAAAGTTGTCATTTCTCCAACCCGACGTCCCCGATTTTTACATTCTGGATTATGTAGGGATAAAAAACCTTATAATTCACATTTCTAAAAATACACATCAAACGTCAAGTAATCATAAGCCATCTCCCAATGAGTTGTTTCAAGGGAAATAAAATAGTGTTTCCGGTTTTTATCGACCCTGAAAATTCTATGGCTTTATGTATTTTGAGAGATGTATTTTGGGTCCAAAAGATGGTTTCTCGTTTCTGCCAATGATCAGTAGAAACCAAAAACATTAATACCGATACAGTCAGGAAACGCCATGGGCTATTGAACGCCTCTTCATAGTGCGGCGTTTCGATGAGGTTATTCAAGTCATGTTTAGTTAAAATAAGAGCCGGCCCGGGGCACAAGGTGCACAGAACTTGGAAGGGAAAGAAACACCAGTTATTAACGGGAAAGGGTTGTGTTTATTTGTACATTTGCCATTTTTTGAAAATTTAAATTCAAATTTGAAAAAATGATCACATTATGGGGCAAATTCACTAAGATTCGTAGTTGCGTCAGGCGTAACTTTGCCGCACTTCGCCAGGCGTAGTTTCACTAGCGCTCCGCAAATTCACTAAAATCCGAAGTTGCACTCAGGGGTAGCGTAAAGTTGCGAAGTTGCGCTAAGGGGTAGCATAAGGTTGCGAAGTTGCGCTAGTGTTGATCCGCTAAGCGAAGTTACGCTAGCGATGGTTAATTTGCATACGGCGCCAAATTCAAATTTCAATGGAGGAATATGTAGCAGCACTACACAAGCCTGGGAAACCTTCAAAACATCAAATAAAATTTTTTTTTGCCTTTTTTTTTGCCCTACACATGTGCCCACTGTATAGTTAAGTTGCCATGAGTTAGGAAATGTAGGGGGGAAGGAGGGGAGCCCCAAAACATTTTTTCAATCTTTTTCAGCCTATCACCCATAATATAGAAAAAACGCCAGCGTTTTTTAGGACTTAGAAAAAATTTGAACTTTTTTTGAAGCAATCCCTATCTACTCTATTGCGCTTCGCCTGGTCTGAGGTGGCGAAGGAAGTCTGGCGTAAAAGGTAGCGTTCAGTACAATGCGTTCAGTGAATTTGCGTAGTTACGTCCGTTGCGCAAATTCGCCAGGTGTAAGGGTGCGAAGTAACACTAGCGAATGTACGCCAGCGTCCGTTAGTGAATTTGCGAAGTAACGAAAATGAGTAACGCTAGCGAATTCACGCTAGCGTTAGGCGCTTCGGCACTTAGTGAATTTGCCCCTATGTGTTTGGGTGGAGAAGAGTAAATGTATCCAGTGCAGTATGGGAAATATGACTATGGGGCGCTAAGGAGTACCAGGAAAATTGTTATTATGCCCTTCACACACTCCAGGGGCCAGAAGGTGGGGTAAATGCGGGACAAGGCTGTGACCCTTTTAAGGGTGGGTCTCCTCTATGCCACCTCTGAAATTATAACCCCATCTGTGGTGCTCATTTACAAAGCAGTCCCATGCGCAAAGTAGTACGTTTAGGAGCACAGTTTCATTTAAAGGAGAAGGAAAGGTTAAAACTAAGTAAGCCTTGTCAGATAGGTCCATCTATATATACCAGTAAACACCCAAAGTAATGATGCTCTGAGTCCCCTGTCAAAAGAAACACTGCATTTCTTTCCTTCTATTGTGTACTCATGGGCTTCTGTATCAGACTTCCTGCCTTCATCTTAAACCTCATTGCCCTGGGCAAGAGCATGCTCAGTTTGCTCCTCTTTCCCCGCCCCGACTCCCTTCTCTGCTGTAATCTGAGCCCAGAGCAGGGAGAGACTCAGGCAGGAAGTGATGTCACACCACATTAATACTGCAGCTCCTATCCTAAACAAACAGAGAGCTTCTAGAGCTTTTTACTCAGGTATGGTAAAGCATTCTACAGAATAAATATAGCATTCTAGCTTGCACTATTGCAGCTACTCTATTGGCAATAAAATGCCTCCGTAGCTTTCCTTCTCCTTTAAGGTAATTGCCATCAGCTGGGACCATCCAGTAATTTCAGGGTTGCATCAATATCCGAAATTGACTTGAGCCAAGTGAACTGGAATCTAATGCTATTAATTGTGTTGGTGCAACTTAAGAGGGAACACGCTAGATAAAAACCGGAAACACTATTTTTGCTGGAATTCTGCAGGGAAAATGCTGCACCTCCTGAAGACGGTTCTTCTTCCATCTTGGTTGCTCATTGAATATGGCTTGTACTAGGCATCGTTGCGCATAGCTCCACTGTACCCATCAGTTTGTAGGGGTCTTCTCTGCTGGGACCCACAGGACCTTCTGCTGGATCTGGCATCTTATCTGACCACATTATGGACTCCTTTAATCAGCTGTCCAGCCTTCTGGTGTCACTTTGGATGCCATGGACATGTTATGTTACCCTGTGTAATGAAAGGAAAGCAGTTTTGCCTGTAAGTGTGAATAGAGAGATGGCAAAGCAGCAGGAGACAGAAGTGTATAAGCATAAAGGGTTAACAGTTGGCACAGATACGTTTGTTTGTACTGGATACATGGAAACGCCCTATTCTCTTGTTGGGTATAAAGGTAACACTGGTGCAACCTGAGAATATTTCGGCTCATTACTTCCTCCTGCTTCCAGCGATGGCGACTGCTGATCTGAGAGAAGAGCTGGAGTGCTCCATCTGCCTGAATCTTTTTGCTGACCCTCTGACACTCTCATGTGGACATCATTTTTGCCAGGGCTGCATTGGGAGCCTGCTGGACACCCAGGAGGCATCAGGGCTTTACACCTGCCCTGAATGCAGATTGGATTACCAGGAGCGGCCTGTGCTTCAGAGGAACAGAAAACTGGCCAACATAGTGGGGCTTCTCTGTTCTACTGCCCCAGAGATGGACAGGGCAGAGACCTACTGCACTTACTGTATCTATTCTTCTGTACCTGCTGTCAAAACATGTCTGCACTGTGAGGCTTCTCTGTGTGATAAGCACCTAAGGGTGCACAGCAAGTCAGAAGATCATGTCTTAGTTGAGCCCACCACCTTGGTGGAGAACAGAAGATGCTCAGTCCACAAGCAGATAACGGGGTACTACTGCTGTGAGGATGGGGCATGCATCTGTGCATCTTGCTACGTGATTGGGGAGCACCGGGGACACTCAGTGGAGCTTCTGACTGAGGCTTCTGAGAAAAAGAAAGTGAAACTGAGGTCGGTACTGGAGAAACTGGAACCAAAGAAAGACCAGACTTTGGAAAGGATCCAGATGTTACGGGAGCACAGAAGCCAAATGCAACAACAGGCCTCTCATACAGCAAAGCGGGTCAGAGACGTATTTCAGTACATGAGAGATCAGCTGGAGGTCAGAGAGAAACAAGTCCTGAGTGAAATCTTGAGACTGGACCAGCACCTTTCCCTCACACTCTCTGGTCTCATTGAACAGTTAGAAACACAGAAGGCTGAGCTCTCCAGGAAGATCCAACAAATTAAGGAGCTGTGCAACATGGTGGACCCTTTAACCATCTTGCAGCACCTAAATTCTGATGAAACTGACTTTTTTGGTCCAAAGGGTATCAATAATAGTCAAGGAAATCGAGATGAAAAGATCCTTCCTGTGGAGTTTTTTGAGGAGGAAAAGATCTTAGAGAACCTCATGGCAGGATTGGATGATACTGTGACTGGCGCAAAGACATGGTGGCTCTACGGGCAGGAGAACCAAGGAATGCAATTGGACATACAGACAGCTGCTAATTATGTGGCTCTATCAGAGGACATGAAAAGTGCCTCCTGGGCTGGAATAAACCAGCGCCGGCCACAAACGCCAGTTCGATTTCAGAACCCTCAAGTTTTAAGCACCAATAGATTTTTATCAGAGCGAAACTACCTGGATGTGGAGGTTAGTGAATCCGGGGGGTGGAGTGTTGGGGTGGCCTATGCCAGTATAGCAAGAGAAGGAGAACAGTCCTGGATTGGAAATAACAGCAGCTCCTGGTGTCTGTATAGATACAATAATATGTATTCTGTGAGACACAACAGCCAAGGAACCAAACTGCCCCACAGCCCGTCCTGCGGGAGACTCAGGATCTCTTTGGACCATAAGGGCAAATGTTTATCCTTTTATGAGCTGAGCGAGCCAATCAGACACTTGCACACGTTCAGAGCTTCCTTCAATGAGCCGCTTCATGTGGCAGTCAGGGTGGGTTGGATGGGCAATGCCTGGGTGAGAATTATTAGCAACAAAGCTATCCAATAACAGAGCTCTGATTGGCTGCCCATTGGGATGTCAGGAAAGGACAATCTCTGGGATTAAACCAAGAGCCTCCCGACCTTAACTTTCCTCCAAACTCCTGGCTTCAACCCAACTCAAGAGTGTCCCACTGGTACCAATACTTGTATTTTTTAAGCGCAAAAACCATAACTCCAGTTTATTAAGGTACTGGGCGTGTTTATTATCTTTATTGATTTATCACAGGATTGATATAGAATTCTCTTGAGTAATTGCAATGTGTGTGATTTAGAGGGGAATATATATATATAATTTTACTTTGTATTTTTTATTTTGTCTTAAAGGGATTGTGTAATGATTTTTATAGTATAGTTTTTTATTAGTAAATTTCACTGTGTACATTCATTGTAACATAAAATTTTGCTTTTGAACCAGCAAGTGTATTTAGTTGTACTATTGGTGTGTAGGTGCATCTCAGGTCATTTTGCCTGGTCATGTGATTTCAGAAAGAGCCAGCACTTTAGGATGGAACTGCTTTCTGACAGGCTGTTGTTTCTCCTACTCAATGTAACTGAATGTGTCTCAGTGGGACCTGGATTTTACTATTGAGTGCTGTTCTTAGATTTATCAGGCAGCTGTTATCTTGTGTTAGGGAGCTGCTATCTGGTTACCTTCCCATTGTTTTGTTGATAGGTTACTCCAGAGCAGTAAAGAGTGACTGAAGTTTATCAGAGCACAAGTCACATGGCTGAGGGCACCTAAGAAACTAAGAACATGTCCGGCCCCATGTCAGATTTCAAAGTTAAATATAAATAAATCTGGTTGCTCTTTGGAAAAATGGATTTCAATGCAGAATTCTGCTGGAGCAGCACTATTAACTGATGTTTTGGGAGAATCCCTGCTTCTTTGAACTCACTGGGGGTCATTTATAACCTTGACGCAGGGCAGATTGGTTCGCAAAGTGAATATATTTGCCCTGCGCATGGTTATATTTATAAAGCTGAATAAGAGGGTGCATACAGAATTGCGAATTTTTATTCACAATGCGAATGTTTAAAGGGGCTTTCTAAATGTCACAATTTGCAAATTGCGAATCTTTATGCGCACACTCTGCGACTCAATTACGCCACAACTTTGGTGGCGGATAAAATATTCGCTACACAGTTTTGCAAACTGCGAATTTAAGTTACTGTCAACGCTATTTTCGCGCACTACCTCGCACATTGGGTGCGCTCGCGCAAACTCCTGTCTCATTTGCGAAAATTTATTCACACTGCGAATTTGCAAAAACCAGAAAGACGGGCAGAGCAGTGCAATATATTAGCGCTCAGCAAAAAACATGCGCAATACAACTATTTGCGAAAAATATGCGCTGCGCGAACTTTATGAATGACCACCACTGTTCCCTCTCCCCCCACTCCTAATGCCCCTCTCTTATTCCCACGTGTTTTCTTTAGGTCACTTCACATGACAAACCTCTTCCTCCCCTTTGGCTACTTTTTGTTCTGCTCTTTCCTTTCTTGTTTAATTCAGTTTATAGAATTGGGGACAGTTTATAGAACAACACAATATACACACTGCCCATACACTGACCCACTTATTGGAGGGGTACTAGCCCCATTTTCTAACTATAACATTTCAAAAGGTCTAAAAACCATGATACTATTTTATATTTTAAAAGTAGCTTATTACCCCAGAATAATAGGGGACAAAATCATGTATGTTCTCTCATTTGCATTATGTTAATAGTTTTTGCTGAAAGGGATAGCGACACTTCTCAGGTCTTAGCATTGGATTCTTCTTCAGAATGTGTCCTTAAAGGAGAACTTAACCCTTAATGAAAAAAAACCCTACCCACCAACCCTACATAGACCTCCCCTCCATGCTCCGCCCAGCCTATCTGCTACCCCTTGTAACTGCCCCTACTTACCCCTCGGTGCAGATTCAGAGCATCGGAGTTCATGGGTGCTATTTCTGGCACTTCAGTAAGGGGAAGGGGGATCTATGTAGGGTTGGGGGGGGGTAGGGTTTTTTTAAATTAAATTTTCCTTTAAGACCATTATGGTCCTTTATGACCCCTCGGGCTTGACAGTTAAATGCCTGCAGAGGGTGGAGCTTATACACAGGAGGCAATATTAGTAAATATATTGTATAAATCTTTATTTAAAGGGGAAAAAAAGCCTTCCTGACATTTTTTAAAAAATGTTTAGCGCCAGTGCACAGGCCCCAGCCGCCTCGGCAACTGTATCGCTGACAGTTTCCCCAACTTACCTGTGCCCCCATAGCATATTGAAACTTACAGAGCTGCTCCGCGAGCCCCACTTTTAGCTATGGAACATCCATATTAGTGATCAGCAAGAAGCACATGCAAACTGGAAGCAAAACGGGTCATTATTACTTGCACTTATCGTTAATACTTGCATGTGTCATTAATACTTGCACGGGTCATTAATACTAATACTTGCAAGTGTCATTAATACTTGCACGGGTCATTAATACTTGTACGGGTCATTAATACTAATACTTGCATGTGTCATTAATACTTGCACGGGTCATTAATACTAATACTTGCACGGGTCATTAATACTAATACTTGCACGGGTCATTAATACTTGTATGGGTCATTAATACTAATACTTGCATGTGTCATTAATACTTGCACGGGTCATTAATACTAATACTTGCACGGGTCATTAATACTTGCACAGGTCATTAATACTTGTATGGGTCATTAATATTAATACTTGCACAGGTCATTAATACTTGCACGGGTCAGTAATACTAATACTTGCACGGGTCATTAATACTTGCATGGGTCATTAATACTAATACTTGCACGGGTCATTAATACTTGCACGGGTCATTAATACTAATACTTGCACGGGTCATTAATACTTGTACGGGTCATTAAAACTAATACTTGCACAGATCATTAATACTTGTACCGGTCATTAATACTAATACTTGCACAGATCATTAATACTTGCACGGGTCAGTAATACTTGCACGGGTCATAAATACTAATACTTGCATGGGTCATTAATACTGATACTTGCACAGGTCATTAATACTAATATTTGCACGGATCATTAAAACTAATACTTGCACAGGTCATTAATACATGCACAGGTCATTAATACTTGCACAGGTTATTAATACTAATACTTGCACGGGTCATTAAAACTAATACTTGCACAGGTCATTAATACTTGCACACAGGGCCGCCATTAGAAATCACGGGGCCCCGTACAACAAAATTTTTGGGGCCCCCTGGGCCCCGCCCACACTGACGACCAAGCTCCACCCCATATTCCGCCCACTCCACATCGCAGTTAAAAGACCACACAGACATCAGCGCTAAAAAAGTAACCCCCCCCCCACACAAGTTGTAAAAAGCTATTGATGGTCAGGGCCCCCTTATAAAAAATTGGGGCCCCAAAAAAAAAAAAATTAAAAAAAACTAAAAAATAAACAAACATTGGTGGCAGGGGCCCCCTTATAAGTTAAAAACAAATTGGGGCCCCAAAAAAAATTTTTTCTAAAAAAACTAAAAAATAAACAAACATTGGTGGCAGGGGCCCCCTTATAAGTTAAAAACAAATTGGGGCCCCAAAAAAAAATTTGAAAAAAAATTAATTTTTTTTTGAAAAAAAAAAAACATTGGTGGCAGGGGCCCCCTTACAAGTTAAAAACAAATTGGGGCCCCAAAAAAAAATTTGAAAAAAAAATTTTTTGAAAAAAAAAAAACATTGGCGGCAGGGGCCCCCTTATAAGTTAAAAACAAATTGGGGCCCCAAAAAAAAATTTGAAAAAAAAATAATTTTTTTTTGAAAAAAAACAAAAAAACTGGTGGCAGGGGCCCCCTTACAAGTTAAAAAAATTTGGGGCTACCAAAAAGAAAATTAATTTTTTTTTAAAAAAAACAAAACAAAAAAATACAATGGTGGCAAGGGGCCCCTTACGAGTTAAAAAAAAAATTGGGGCCCCAAAAAAAAAGTTTTAAAAAAAAGATTGGTGGCAGGGGCCTATAGAATATTAAAATAATACATTGGTGGCCAGGGGATTAAAAAAAAAAAAACCACAAACTGGTGTTCAGTAGAATTGAACTCATGGCTTCAGTACTTCAACTTCGCCTCCTTTCGTGACTTCGGGTCTTTTCACCGCTTCAGGACTTCAATTTCGGCTGTTTTCGTGACTTCGGGTCTTTGCGCTGCTTCAGGACTTCGGCTGTTTTCGTGACTTCGGGTCTTTTCGGCGCTTCGTGACTTCGGCTTTTTCCGTGACTTCGGGTCTTTTCGGCGCATCGGCTTCGACTTTTCGGCACTTCCGCATTCTGCACGCAAGAGGCAAGACGTACGGCTCGGGCGCTCGTAAGGGGGGCCCGGATCTTCAAGAAATGCAGCGCTGCCGGGCCCCCCTTCATGCCTGGGCCCGGTACGCTTGTCCCCGCTGTCCCCCCCTGATGGCGGCCCTGCTTGCACAGGTTATTAATACTAATACTTGCACGGGTCATTACTACTAATACTTGCACGGGTCATTACTACTCATTCCTGGCAGATCTGTGCTGTAGACATGGCAGCTCCCTCCCTAGGTTCCCCCTCTCTTCTCTCCCCGGCACATTGATGTCTCTCACTTTGTCCGGATTCTCTTTATTCCCAGTGAAAGAGAAATGTTTATCTGCCTCTTCCCTTTATACCGGGGGGTCATTGTATTTCCAGTAGAGCGGCCGGTGTGTAACAATGGGATTTACATTCAGACCGGGGGAGACAATCCAGATACAAAGAGAAGGAACAATCCCTTGAAATCAGAGAGAGAAGCCTCGGGACAATGGAGAGGGCAAAGACCTCACTTGTTCTCCCGATGGATATCGACCCTTTCCACACTTTCTCCCTGATAAAAAAAAAGATATATTTCTACTGACACACAGACTGACCCGAGGGAAACGGAAGCTGGAAATGACCTTAGAGATAAGGAAAAGTCAAAGCAAAACATTTCATTGGAACAAAGGGAACCGGCTAACCCTTGCCCTTCTCTTACACTGAGCACAATCTGTAAAAGCCAATTATATACATATATATATATATAGAGATCAGATTGATCTGTGCAGCCACTGGGACAGAATGTTCTGTTATACAGATAGCTAGAATCTCAGCTGCCATAAAGCAGGACAGGACTGCTGCTTACAATGGGGATCAGATAGGATCTGTGCAGCCACTGGGACAGAATGTTCTGTTATACAGATAGCTAGAATCTCAGCTGCCATAAAGCAGGACAGGACTGCTGCTTACAATGGGGATCAGATAGGATCTGTGCAGCCACTGGGACAGAATGTTCTGTTATACAGAAAGCTCATGCGCCTGGTATGCTGCATTTGAAGGATATATGTAAATGTAAAAGACAAATCAGCAGATTTTGAATCAATACAAAGTTTCCAGCGACTCCAATTACTGCTCATGTTCTGCCTTGTTGAGGTTATAAAATATGAGAATCCAGCAAGTCATTAACTCATGACTGACTGCCCAGCCAGGGCTCCCGGGATGAAGAAATAATGGATATAAATACTACATACTCTGTAATGCCCAGCACTGATATGTACTGTAACTATCTGCAGCAAGTGAAATATAAGGAGCATATTGCCCCAAGCTTCATATATTTTGCTCATAGTCTGTATAGTCTTTATACCCTAACCTCTCAACAACACACGACCTGGCTATGTACTGGTATTTACAGACCCACACTCAACCCCAGCATAGGTATTCCCTGTACTAAGCACAATTCAGCAGGAACAGTCCCTAAGTTTGCTCATAGTCTGTACAGAGAGATCCCATAAAACTATGGCAGCATAGGTATTCCCTGTACTAAGCACAATTCAGCAGGAACAGTCCCTAAGTTTGTTCATAGTCTGTACAGAGAGATCCCATAAAACTATGACAGCATAGGTATTCCCTGTACTAAGCACAATTCAGCAGGAACAGTCCCCTAAGTTTGCTCATAGTCTGTACAGAGAGATCCCATAAAACTATGGCAGCATAGGTATTCCCTGTACTAAGCACAATTCAGCAGGAACAGTCCCCTAAGTTTGCTCATAGTCTGTACAGAGAGATCCCATAAAACTATGACAGCATAGGTATTCCCTGTACTAAGCACAATTCAGCAGGAACAGTCCCTAAGTTTGCTCATAGTCTGTACAGAGAGATCCCATAAAACTATGGCAGCATAGGTATTCCCTGTACTAAGCACAATTCAGCAGGAACAGTCCCCTAAGTTTGCTCATAGTCTGTACAGAGAGATCCCATAAAACTATGGCAGCATAGGTATTCCCTGTACTAAGCACAATTCAGCAGGAACAGCCCAAGGTACAGTGGTGTGAAAAACTATTTGCCCCCTTCCTGATTTCTTATTCTTTTGCATGTTTGTCACACAAAAGTTTCTGATCATCAAACACATTTAACTATTAGTCAAAGATAACACAAGTAAACACATAATGCAGTTTTTAAATGAGGGTTTTTATTACTTAGGGAGAAAAGAAATCCAAACCTGTGTGAAAAAGTAATTGCCCCCTGAACCTAATAACTGGTTGGGCCACCCTTAGCAGCAATAACTGCAATCAAGCGTTTGCGATAACTTGCAACGAGTCATTTACAGCGCTCTGGAGGAATTTTGGCCCACTCATCTTTGCAGAATTGTTGTAATTCAGCTTTATTTGAGGGTTTTCTAGCATGAACCGCCTTTTTAAGGTCATGCCACAACATCTCAATAGGATTCAGGTCAGGACTTTGACTAGGCCACTCCAAAGTCTTCATTTTGTTTTTCTTCAGCCATTCAGAGGTGGATTTGCTGGTGTGTTTTGGGTCATTGTCCTGCTGCAGCACCAAGATCGCTTCAGCTTGAGTTGACGAACAGATGGCCGGACATTCTCCTTCAGGATTTTTTGGTAGACAGTAGAATTCATGGTTCCATCTATCACAGCAAGTCTTCCAGGTCCTGAAGCAGCAAAACAACCCCAGACCATCACACTACCACCACCATATTTTACTGTTGGTATGATGTTCTTTTTCTGAAATGCTGTGTTACTTTTACGCCAGATGTAACGGGACGCGCACCTTCCAAAAAGTTCAACTTTTGTCTCGTCGGTCCACAAGGTATTTTCCCAAAAGTCTTGGCAATCATTGAGATGTTTTTTAGCAAAATTGAGACGAGCCTTAATGTTCTTTTTGCTTAAAAGTGGTTTGCGCCTTGGAAATGTGCCATGCAGGCCGTTTTTGCCCAGTCTCTTTCTTATGGTGGAGTCGTGAACACTGACCTTAATTGAGGCAAGTGAGGCCTGCAGTTCTTTAGATGTTGTCCTGGGGTCTTTTGTGGCCTCTCGGATGAGTTGTCTCTGCGCTCTTGGGGTCATTTTGGTCGGCCGGCCACTCCTGGGAAGGTTCACCACTGTTCCATGTTTTTGCCATTTGTGGATAATGGCTCTCACTGTGGTTCGCTGGAGTCCCAAAGCTTTAGAAATGGCTTAATAACCTTTGAAATTGAACTCAGGTGTGATAAACCACAGTTAAGTTATTTTTCACACAGGCCCATGTAGATTTGGAGTTTTTTTTCTCCCTTAATAACGTAAACCTTCATTTAAAAACTGCATTTTGTGTTCAATTATGTTATCTTTGACTAATAGTTAACGTTTTTTGATGAGCAGAAACATTTAAGTGTGACAAACATGCAAAAGAATAAGAAATCAGGAAGGGGGCAAATAGTTTTTCACACCACTGTATGTACAGAGCATGTTGGTGTCTCAGAAACAGCAAACTCCTTGTTTTCATTACCAGGGAAATGGTTATATCTATAGAACAGGCAGCACTTCAAAGTATTACTGTCCCTTAGAAGACAAGTTGTCATTATATAAAGCCTGTGCTGTGACATTCACAGAAATACATAGAGGAGCGAGTGACACCTGATCAAGTTAAAGATCCCACAATCATCTTGGCTTTGTTGTTTTACTTTGGGCCCTGGGAAATGACATTTTATCACAGTCAACGGCCACGGGGTCAGTGTTTGTTGGGGCTTCAATGATGTTACAAATGTCACAACCTGCCCTGCGAGAGAAACGTGAGTTGATGCCATTTCATTGAGACAAAGATTGTGTTTGTTGATAAAGAATACAATGTGACAATAGATTTACCAAATACCTAATTCTCAAACTTGCCCAACTGTCAGCATCATTAATATCTCCTATTGTCTCCATCTCATCCAACTTGCCCTAACGACTCCTTCTTGTCCTACTGTCAACTTTTCATACTGTCATCTTATTTTAATATCTGCAGCCTCTGAAACGGTCTCCAACGTGTACTACTGTCAGCATCTTGTCCTAATGTCTCCATCTTGCGTTACTGTCTCCATCTTGCGTTACTGTCTCCATCCTGTTCAACTGTCTCCATGTTGTCCTACTGTCTCCATGTTGTCCTACTGTCTCTAGTCCTACTGTCTCCATCTAGTCTTACTGTCTCCATCTTGTCCTACTGTCTCCATCCTGTTCAACTGTCTCTATCTTGCGCTACGGTCTCCATGTTGTCCTACTGTCTCTATCTAGTCCTACTTTCTCCATCTAGTCTTACTGTCTCCATCTTGTCCTACTGTCTCCATCCTGTTCAACTGTCTCTATCTTGCGCTACTGTCTCCATATTGTCCTACTGTCTCCATCTTGTCCTACTGTCTCCATACTTTTCAACTGTCTCTATTTTGTATTATTGTCAGCATCTTCCCCCTAATGTCAGAGTCTTGTACTATTTTTATCAGTTTCCTGGCTCTATC
The DNA here is from genome assembly GCF_017654675.1 of Xenopus laevis. Lineage (NCBI taxonomy): Eukaryota > Metazoa > Chordata > Amphibia > Anura > Pipidae > Xenopus > Xenopus laevis. The sequence continues at coordinate 159,025,070 of NC_054381.1, forward strand.
TCACCCCCTTGTCAACCTGTTATCGGTGTCCACCTTGTCCTAATATTTCCATCTTATAATACTGTATTGTCTTATCCAACTGTCATCATCTTTTCTTTATTTCCCTCTACAATGTACTACTACTTTCTCCATCTTGCCCTACTGCCAGCATTCTGCCCTTTTTCCATCTCCGTCTCATGTTTTCATCTTGTCCTACTGTCTCGAAAGTTGGTCTGCATCCAGCCTTCTCTATCTTGTTTTATTGTCAGCATCCATGCTACTGTCTTGCCCTCTTGTCTAAATCCAAATGTCAGTACCTTGCCTTATTTTCTCCTACTGTCTCCATCTTATCTTACTGCTTCTATCTTGCCATATTGTTAGCATCTTGTCCTGTTTCCATTTTACTTTACTGCTTACATCTCACTCTCTTGTCTTCATCCTGTCCATCTGTCTCCACTTTGTCCTACTGTCAGCATCTTATTCTAATGTTTCCATCTTGTCTCTGTCTTGCCCTCTTCTTTATCTTGTCCTCGTCTTCATCTTTTTCTTCACATCTCGACTGTCTTCATCTTGCCCTCATCTTTTTTTTCTTCTCATCTGAGCTGTCTCCATCTTGCCCTCATCTTCATCTTTTTCTTCTTATCTCAACTGTCTCCATCTTACCCTCTTGTCTTCATTTCTTCACATCTCATTGTCTCCATCTTGCCCTCGTCTTCATCTTTTTCTTCTCATCTCAGCTGTCTCTATCTTGCCCCGTCTTCATCTTTTTTTTCTTCTCATCTCAACTGTCTCTAGCTTGCCCTCTTATCTTCATTTCTTCACATCTCAACTGTCTCCATCTTGCCCTCTTGTCTTCATCTTTTTCTTCTCATCTAAGCTATCTCCATCTTGCCCTCTTGTCTTCATCTTTTTCTTCTCATCTCAACTGTCTCCATCTTACCCTCTTGCCTTCATCTTTTTCGTCTCATCTAAACTGTCTCCATCTTGCCCTCTTGTCCATCTTTTTCTCTCATCTCAATTGTCTCCATCTTGCCCTCTTGTCATCATCTTGTTCTTCTCATCTAAGCTATCTCCATCTTGCGCTTGTCTTCATCTTTTTCTTCTCATCTCAACTGTCTCTAGCTTGCCCTCTTATCTTCATCTTTTTCTTCTCATCTAAGCTGTCTCCATCTTACCCTCCAGACTTCATCTTTTTTTTCCTCATCTACACTGTCTCCATCTTGCCCTCTTGTCTTCATCTTTTTCTTCTCATCTGAGCTGTCTCCATCTTGCCCTCGTCTTCATTGTTTTCTCATCTCAACTGTCTCCATCTTACCCTCTTGTCTTCATCTTTTTCTTCTCATCTCAACTGTCTCTATCTTGCCCTCTTGTCTTCATTTCTTCACATCTCATTGTCTCCATCTTGCCCCGTCTTCATTTTTTTCCCTCAACCAAACTGTATCCATCTTGCCCGCGTCTTCATCTTTTTTTCTCATCTAAACTGTCTCCATCTTGCCCTCTTGTCCTTTTTTTTCCTCTCATCTCAATTGTCTCCATCTTGCCCTCGTCTTCATCTTTTTCTTCTCATCTCAACTGTCTCCATCTTACCCTCTTGTCTTCATCTTTTTCTTCTCATCTCAACTGTCTTTATCTTGCCCTCTTGTCTTCATTTCTTCTCATCTCAACTGTCCCCATCTTGCCCTCTTGTCTTCATCTTTTTCTTCTCATCTAAGCTATCTCCATCTTGCCCTTGTCTATCTTGCCATTGTCTTCATCTTTTTCTTTTCATCTCAACTGTCTTCATCTTACCCTCTTGTCTTCATCTTTTTCCACCTTGTGAAACACGAGATGCCATCTATAGCAGTAGAATATGTTAAATAAATGCAACTCAGTGCTATTATAGGATAATTTAAACAAATGGTTATGTTCCTTTTAATGAGCTAATGAAAAACCTACTAACCCAAACCTTGATGTTCGGTGTAAAGGAAGCAAATGAGTTAATGAGCGAGGCACAGCAAGGTTCAGTAAACAAAGCATATTGTGCAGCTTGGATTAAAAATAGACTTTATATGTTAAACACACGCAATGAACCGTGTTTCTGCCCCTCGAGCTGCACATGCACCGTATGAACTTCTGTGCGGTTCAACCAAGTAACAAAACCAAGGATGTGATGTTCAAGGCCCCAGGGCAAGAGAAATTCTGGGCAGCACATCTCTCCATGAAAGGGGAAATTATGTCAGTTGCTGAAGAAAAAAAATAGCATCATGTGCAAATCATGATGATGGCTGAGTCTGATGATCACCAAAGCAGAAGCTCCACAGGGGATTAGTGCCTCCTCTTGTGAATGGAAGTGCAGAAACAGAAGCAGCTGAGATCTTGCTTAAGGTTCCCAGACTTATGTTCAAACAGTATCTCATTGTATGGAATATGCAAATTATCCACTGTAACCCTCAGGCAGGTTCAGAATAGGGAAACCTCCATATAAACATAACTCTAGGACTTTGTAGAGACTGGACCGGAGAATCCATGATAATTGGGTGGTTAATGCCTCCTATTCACATTATGATCTATCTACTGTAGCTTCTTATCATCTGGGATCTGATTAACTACTAAATACTATAGCAACTTCACAGAAGGCATCTTTATGGGTCCCATCTGACCATGCAAGGTGCTCCATATTATTCTCTAGGTTCTGCAGGCAGTCTCTGCGACAGAGCTATGTCTGATAAGGTAGTGTGGGAAAGTTTTAATTTATCTGAATGTGTACACCTGGCAGCAGAGGTGGAACAGGAGAAGGGGGCAGCAAGATAAGGGGGATTGTAGTTATTACTAGAGCCACTGTACCCTGAAACACTGGGCAACTGTGCTGAGGCCAAATTGTTATAAAGTGCTAAAGCCACTGCTTCATATTGTCAGGGCTTACTGGGTTTTAAACTCTGGACTGAGTTCCCTGTGTACTTACCTGTTGTGCCACTGGAGGCCCTTAGTATTATTCTTTGCCATTTTGTTCCTGGTATATTTTTGTCTTCTGCATTACCTCTCTACCCATCTCGTTATCCCCATGTGTTTCTCATGATCCAATCCTGACCCTTTAGAAGCCTGCCCCTGACCTGTGCCCAGTGCTTGGTCATTAAGCTGTTCCCATAAACTTGCCATTGGCTTTGTCTGATCCTGTTTCAAGTTCTTGTGACCCTCTCTGTTCTTGTGACCCTCTCTGTTCCTGATTCCAAGTTCTGTTCCAGTTCCTGCCTTGTTCCTGTACCCTGGTGCCCCTCCATGCTTTGATTTTGGATTCCTCGGTTATGGCTCCTGGCCTGTCCCTCAACTTCATTTGTCTGTCCCCTGCCTTGACTCTTTGGCCTGATTCTGGACTGTGTCTCTGCCTGCCACTTTCTACTATTTCAAGTTTGTACATTCATTGTGAGCACCGTTATTTGTAATCACTTCCTTGAGTTTATTAAAGTATTCTTTCCCCATTATCATGGATTCCAGACTCAGTACTGGTTGCACCCCAGATTTCTTTAGGCTCCCTTCCTGGTCTTCCACAACGTCTCCCCAATGTAGATGTGACACATATATTGCTGGGGCCACCATGTGATTCAATGCTGGAGGCCTCCATGTGATGCAATGCTGGGGGCCATCATGTGATGCAATGCTGGGGTCCTCCATGTGATAAAATGCTGGGGGCCTCCATGTGATGAAATGCTGGGGGCCTCCATGTGATGAAATGCTGAGGGCCTCCATGTGATGAAATGCTGGGGGCCTCCATGTGATGCAATTATAGGTCCATTGCACCATGAAATGATGAGGCCAATGTGTCATTAAATGCAGGGGCCACCATGGGATGCAATGCTGAGGCACAGTTTTATGAATTTCTAGGTCCAATGTGTTGGCTGGGAGCACATTATCATATATTTCAGCGGTCAATGTATCATGGCAGGCTGGTAATTTGGGACCACGGTGTCATCATATATTGTTGTGACCACTTTATCATGAAATGAAGGGGCCACTGTGTGAGGGAGGGCATCACTGTGCTGTCCTATGCTAGTGGTTGAGGGGTTACTGGGAGTCCACAAGACCATTAATGCACATGAATATGTCCATCACACAGATACAAAGGACATATAAAGAAATGAAGGTTTTGTAACTACAATGTACAGGATATCCACTCACTGTGGGTGGGGTTATACAATATTTATTGAGCAATAAGAGTGCAAAGTAGAGAAACAATGGAAGCGTTTGTCCTTAATCTTAACATAATGAAACAATATGATATCATAGTAAATAAATGAAAGGCCTGACCTAACACATCAGGGGTTGAGAGAGATAAATAACTGTTATGAACATGTCAGGATTCCATTAGCAACAGCAACCCCCTGGCAGCTCGGTGCAGGAGAAAGCAAAGCTCAGTAGTACGAGAGCCGGGGAAGGAGAGATCGGCATTCACGCGTGGCACCTGCCGGCAGCTAATTCTTCACGGAGACGACAATGATAACTATGATCACAAAGAGGACAAGGAGTCCGGCGGAGATAAGGCAGCACTTTAGCTTCCTGGCACGTCTCTGAAAGACACAGAAGAAAAGGACAAACACGGTTAGTGGAGAGAAAGGGAACGGGGAGAATACAAATGAAATTCCACATAAAGAGGAAATTAATCAACTGCCACACGTTCTACTGAGCAACGCACACGGCTGCCATTAATGGATCCAGCGATGACACTATTCTTACTATCAATGGAATGGTCTTACTGCATAATGAGGTGAAGCCAACCTGTGCCACCCCAAAACTGCCCCCAAGTATAGCCAGATGGAGTTGAGTATAACCCACACACTTACACACAAAGCCAACTTTTGTCTCCCAAATTTGCCAGCAGACACCATGTAACCAAAGCATGGATATGTAGGTTTAGCTTCTGCATCTCCATTGTACTGCTAGATTCATTCTACCTATAATACTCCCATAGTGCCCCAGCCTGGCAGCTGTAGATAAAATCCAACCTGTAGCTCCCCAGTCTGAACAGCCAACCCGTTCCTCCACTCCAGTTCCAGGGGTATAGGGTTGACTTGAGTTGATAAAGAGGAAGAGTTGGAAATAAAACAAGGGTAGTGAAAGGCTGAACGCTACAGGGTTCTTTTTGGACCTTATTGGCACTTATTTGCACTTTGAACCAGAGGGCAGCTCAGTAAATGAAGCCCAATAAGTATTACCATTCAGGAGCAAGAGAAGAAATGACTAATTAAGAGTGGGATAAGGATAGGATGTTTGGGATAAGGATAGGATTGCTAATTAATACAACGGGTGAGAGTTCAGCGGGAAGGACAAGGTGGCAGGTAAATTAAGAGTCACGGGGTGGTATTCGGATGCCAAACAATAGAGTGAAATCAATGAGATATTTATCATTTATACTATGCGTCTCTCTACCCAACACTCCGTTCTGCCTGTAACAGGAGAAATAAAGGCTGGTTATTATCCCGTAATTCCTTTTTATTGCGCTGGAGTTTCTGCTCAGAGTGTCAGTATTTGGGGTCACAGCTTGTAAGGTCAGATTCCTGCAGACAAATAGCTTGTCGGAGTCTCTTGGCAATGCACTTAAATAAAGCCTGACTATAGCGCGAGGCTCGGCAGATACAAATTCATGTGATTGTAGCAGCTTAGCTTCTCTCAGATATAATGTTCTGCTTTGCCCAAATAACCCCAATTATACAGCTGATTTGGATGCAGGGAGCCCAAGTTCATAAACACCTTGTTGTACCGGGTTTACCCAGCCTGAACCTTTATTCCATTGCAGAAACCCAGGATACTTACAGATAAAGTCTCTATAGTTATTCAGCTTTATCTGTCTGACTCCAATTAAATCCAAGAAAACTGCTTATCCAATGGCTGTAGAGTCAAACAGCTGGGAAAGATTGAGATGATATTGAGGGGTAAGTCTGGCTACAACTGTTCCTCAGCAGATGCCCAAAGTGTCAGCCCACACGCCTACCCTTCCGTAATAAGCCTAAACCAAACCTATCATTCTAGTGCATTTATGCGCAGATCTAATCTACCATCCCCGTGCATGGCCACCCACAATCTTATCATCCCAAGACATACCAAGACCTGGTTGATCTCTAACATTTCAGCCCAAGACAAGACATGAGACTTACTTATGACAAAGCAGGGTATAATGTGCAAAAAAAGACGCAGTCCCTATGTTTTATGCATTTGACACCCTGTCCTGCCTTCAGCACCTTTGAGCACAGGTGGAGCAATAGGACCTGCTTTTCCCCATGGATACGGTGCGGCCTGTAGGCATCCGCTCTCCCATCATTCAGATGCTCAAGAGTCATTCAGTAGCAACCATGGGAGTAAAGAAGCCCTGCCCGAGCTCAAGTGGTAAGGACCTGTCGACACTCTGCACCTAATTCCAGATTCTAGATCCATTGCAAGTCCAGACTACAGCAAGACCCCAGCACTATGGGGTATAATTCTGCATCTGGACTCTTCATAAGTGACCCCTCAATTACGATTTCTGATTCAAGTTGGATAATTACTCTAAACTGTAATTCTAATCTATAGTGAGCCAGTGGATCTTACAATCTAAAGTCCCTATCAAATAAACACATAAGCACTGGGGTTTCAGGCCCAGAGAAGGGGCTACAGGGCACTTGGGAAGTTCAAGAGGAGGAGGAATTTAGATGTTTATGGGCAATATGGCCTCCCATGTGGTACCAGGTATATCTACGATATACATACCTCTGCTAATTCCACAAATCCTTTGCACTATTAACAAGAAATTGTAACCGGTTGTCCTTTTCACCTAAAGAGATTTATATTTTAGGATTAGTGTTCCTTTAAAGTCAGAATTCATCCTCCGTATCGAATGGCAAGTTCCGGCGCGTTAGACTTTATCGTGGTTGATTTTCCCCGTAGCTGTTTTAAAACGAAAAAGTTCTTTGACATAACCACGGCAACAGCCGGTGTGGGAGCTGATAAGGGGGTTTGCTACGGGCCCGTCAGTAACGATGCAATTACACGCTGCTTTTTATACCGGGGACGAGACATGGACAATCGGCTTCTCTCATTACATATGCTCAGCTGTGATACCGGATGCTTACAGGGGAACACAAGAACTGTGCCAAACCGGGCAACGTAGCTAGCACTCGCTGATACACTGCGTGTATGACATACGCCAAGGCAGGGAACCCATGAACAACTGCTTCTGACATTTAGATGATGACATTTAGCATGACTCTCAGATGCCCTGGGTGGCAAATTGGGACATTTCTGGTATCCCGGACAAACCCAATAATTCTATAACCCCACCAGATCTTTAACAACTCCATATCTGAAAAACTATAAGAAAAAACACATAGTTGGAAGCTCTGGTTTGACTTTTGAGGAACATGTACATGGGGGGTGCAGGAGATAGCTCAGGAATGACCAATTTGTCAGCAACTTGTAGCTGCAAAAGAAACATCCGAGGGCTCCTGCGGAGTATAAAATGCATGTTATCCATATGAACACACCCAAAGTGAGAGGGACATGGACCTCAAGGTTGAGCTGCTACACCTACAGCAGAATCTTCTAACTGAGCTTTCAGTCAAGAAGGACCAAATAATGACCTTATGTTCTTCCAGGTTGTTTGTTAATGGAATATGTAAAAAATTGGGCTTGCCCTGATCTAGCAACCAATCAGAGTACGTGTTCAATGGTCAAGTTCACCAATGACAAACAAGGGAAAGTTGTGATCACCACAAATTTTTAAAAATAAATCAATACATATATTGATAATGGGTTTAGTGCAGAGGACTCTTGTATTTGTCTGTATGAATTCTGTGGTCACAGCCTCATTGCACCCCCGCCTAATGGTTTTAAAAATAAGTAAAAAGTAAAAATAATAGTTTATACAGGAGCAGTGGCCATCTCCATGTTGTAGTTCCCACCCAGGTGGTCCTAGCGGTGGCCAATAAAAGGGCAGAAGATAAGGAAGCAGAGCTGACCGGCACTCAAATGGATCCACAAGACCATAGATATTCAGTTAAAAAATTAATTTATTAGTAGAAAAGTTAAAAATATAGCTGCATCTCCTTCCACCCAGGATTATCGGGGTGCTCCCTAGAGACAATTTTAGTTTTGGAACGTTGAGCATAGGACTGGCCATACCAGGGATGAGTGTGACGTAGTTGGCCATCTTAAATATATTGCAATATATGGACAAACAATCCCTGTTTTGTTTAAAGGGATACTGTCATGGGAAATTTTTTTTCCCAAAATGAATCAGTTAATAGTGCTGCTCCAGCAGAATTCTGCACTGAAATCCATTTCTCAAGAGAGCAAACAGATTTTTTTATATTCAGTTTTGAAATCTGACATGGGGCTAGACATATTGTCAGTTTCCCAGCTGCCCCCAGTCATGTGACTTGTGCTCTGATAAACTTCAATCACTCTTTACTGCTGTACTGCAAGTTAGAGTGATATCACCCCCTCCCTCCCCCCCCCAGCAGCCAAACAACAGAACAATGGGAAGGTAACCAGATAGCAGCCCCCTAACACAAGATAACAGCTGCCTGGTAGATCTAAGAACAACACTCAATAGTAAAATCCAGGTCCCACTGAGACACATTCAGTTACATTGAGAAGGAAAAACAGCAGCCTGCCAGAAAGCATTTCTCTCCTAAAGTGCAGGCACAAGTCACATGACTTGGGGCAGCTGGGAAATTGACAATATGTCTAGGCCCATGTCAGATTTCAAAATTGAATATAAAAAAAATCTGTTTGCTCTTTTGAGAAATGGATTTCAGTGCAGAATTCTGCTGGAGCAGCACTATTAACTGATGTGTTTTGAAATAAACATGTTTTCCCATGACAGTGTCCCTTTAAGGATATAGTGCTGCCTTAATCGAATATCGAAGTTGAAGGATTTACCGCAATTAGTTTGATCGAACGAAAAATCGTTTGATCGAACGATGAAATCCTTTGAATCAAACGATTTGAAGGATTTTAATCCATCGATCTAACGATTTTTCTACGACCAAAAAAACATAGGAAAGCCTATGGGGACCTTCCCCCTTGGCTAACATTGTACCTCGCTAGGTTTTAGGTGGCGAAGTAGGGGGTCGAAGTTTTTTTTAAAGAGACAGTACTTCGACTATCGAATGGTCGAATATTCGAACGATTTTTTGATACGAAGTCGAAATCGTAGTCGAAGGTTGTAAGGAAAGTAACAAATTCGATGGTCGAAGTAGCCAAAAAAAAAACATTCGAAATTCAAAGTTTTTTTTATTCTATTCCTTCACTCGAGCAAAGTAAATGTGCCCCTTACTGTAAGTTCACCTTAATTTATCCTGAATTATCAGCAGCACAAGGTACTTAGAAGACTTTTATTCAACCCAAATAACTGTGTAAATTTTCTAGGGCCCCGTCTGTCACACATGGGGGCAAAATTACTAATGGCGTAACTTAGCTAGCGAAGGAGATAGACTCTGGCGGTACTTCGCTCCCTAACGCCTGGCAAAGTTGCGCTCTGGCGAATGGACGTAACTACGCAAATTCACTAAGATGCGGATATTACTGAACGTTACCTCTTGCGCCAGACTTGCCTTCATCACCTCAGACCAGGCGAAGTGCAATAGAGACTTCCTCAAAAAATTGTTGAAATTTTTATAAGTCCCAAAAAATGCTGGCGACTTTTAATTTTTCAGGGTGATAGGCTGAAGAAGAGTGTAACATTTTTTTGGGGTAAACCGCTTCTCCCATACATTTCCTAACATATGGCACATAAACTATACACTGGGCTCATGTGTAGGGCAATATATCAACTTTATTATATTTTATCAAAGGGATACTGTCATCGGAAAACATGTTTTTTTCAAAACACATCAGTTAATAGTGCTGCTCCAGCGGAATTCTGCACTGAAATCCATTTCTCAAAAGAAATCACATGACTTGGGGCAGCTGGGAAATTGAGAAAATGTCTAGCGCCATGTAAGATTTCAAAATTGAATATACAAACATGTGTTTGCTCTTTTGAGAAATGGATTTCAGTGCAGAATTCTGCTGGAGCAGCACTATTAACTGATTCATTTTGAAATTTTTTTTTTTCCCCATGACAGTATCCCTTTAAGGTTCCCTGGATTTGTGTAATGTAATGTATTTGCTACGATATATACGTCCATTCAACTTTAACTTCCCGCCGTATGCAAATTAGCCAACACTACAGCAACTTCGCCAGTGTTCGGTGACCTGGACGCAACTTCGGATTTTAGTGAATTAGCGTTTTCCTGGCGAAGTGTTGCGCTGTGAGCGAAGCCGTCGCTGGCGAATATTCGCAGCTTAGTGAATTTCCCCATCTTGTCTGCAATTAGGATCCAGGTTCCATAGTTTTTACATCCAAGAGCAAATGTTGAAGCAAAGGTTGACATTGCTGCTTGACAAAGACCCCATATACCCAATCCTGTGCCTGCAACAAGAACTACATACATGTACGTGTACGATTAACGAGTTCTGTGTATGTGCATCACCTGTCAAAGTTTAAAAACATGAGAACATTTGAAATGTAAAAGTGCAGAGAGAGAGAGAGAGAGTACGACGCCTACAACGGAGAAATTTCTATCTCGATGCCTCGATAAGGCGATACAGTGGGAACATCTCAAAGGATCATCTGTCATGGCGGCTACATGAAGACATTCCGACATCTACACAACTGTCAGCTCTTTACTAACATCATTACTCACCCAGCAAACATCCCATTGGATAATCAGCCGCACTAGAGCGCCAACATGGCCGCCACGTGGTCACGAGCCTCGCTTTAAATTTAGAACAGCTGTCAGTGGGTAACGAGCATCATTAAAAGTGGAGAAATGCAGAGAAACTGCCAGGAACTAACGAGCACGGTTATAAAGCTGACATGGCCGCCTCCCTATCCCTCGCGTGTATTCAGGCTCTGGGCTATATTAGGAGGCGGCGTAACGTTCCTTTAAAACTAATCACGACCGAGGAGCCGAGGGAAAGTAGATGTTGAGAATATAATTCTGGAAGATGAATATGTTTAAAAAGTTATCCCTGTAAAGAAAGTGTTGCTCCATCACGTCGGCCTATGAAAGGCGCTTTATCAGCGGGATGAGGCCGGTCCCTTCCTGGATTAGCGGCGAATCTCTCATGAAAGGGGAAATACGGAATAAATAATTTATCCTGTAACTGTGGCCAATCAACTCTCTCGTTATCGCGCCTCCTCAGGCTTCTTTATGTGATAAGGGTTTAACATTCCCTTATCCCGTCTTTTCTGTGCAGATCCGCAGCCCGACATCTAGAGAGTCACGGCATTAACACGCACGCGGCTCTCAGCCAAGTGACGGCCCTTTATTAAAGTGACGGCGCGAGGAGCATTGAAGTCGGAATATATAGGAACTCATTTGACTGTTTAACAGGCTCCATTGTTGCACAAATTGTGCCAAGCTTGACAGCCGCGTGTGTTTAATATGATGGGGGAACGTTCTCTCCGTGTATAATGAATTGCTTCAAATGACAGGCTGCAAATAACTGCGACAGTAATCCCAATATACCGGCTCTGTTTCACCTTATTCCCAAAAATAACCCTCTCTTCAATCAGAAACATTATATTGTAACATTGTAATTATATGTTTTCTTCTAGTCTATTAATAAGAATGATTTGTTTTATAAATAGGTTTCAGCGATATCACAATAAAGAGCAATAAGCAGAGTTTATTATTATAAACCCAAAGCCATTGTGAGTTATAGAGAAAAAATGTACCCCCTATTGTAAATGATAAGGATATTAGAAGTCACTGAGGGGTTGTTCTGTGACCATATAAAGGCACAAGGCTGCAGGCTGAGTTATACAGGGAACTCTGAGTATCACTCATGTATTATAAGGGATAATGTACCCCCTACTGTAAATGATAAGGATATTAGAAGTCACTGAGGGGTTGTTCTGTGACCATATAAAGGCACAAGGCTGCAGGCTGAGTTATACAGGGAACTCTGAGTATCACTCATGTATTATAAGGGATAATGTACCCCCTACTGTAAATGATAAGGATATTAGAAGTCACTGAGGGGTTGTTCTGTGACCATATAAAGACACAAGGCTACAGGCTGAGTTATACAGGGAACTCTGAGTATCACTCATGTATTATAAGGGATAATGTACCCCCTACTGTAAATGATAAGGATATTAGAAGTCACTGAGGAGTTGTTCTGTGACCATATAAAGACACAAGGCTACAGGCTGAGTTATACAGGGAACTCTGAGTATCACTCATGTATTATAAGGGATAATGTACCCCCTACTGTAAATGATAAGGATATTAGAAGTCACTGAGGGGTTGTTCTGTGACCATATAAAGGCACAAGGCTGCAGGAACAGTCCCCTAAGTTTGCTCATAGTCTGTACAGAGAGATCCCATAAAACTATGACAGTAGAGGTATTCCTATAGAAGACACCCATGTGTCAGGGTGCTGGGTGCCAGGAATACAGAGGGAGAGAGAGAAGACAATCAATCATTGTGTTACATGAGACAAACTGCCATTTCATGGAAAGCGACGTTGAAGTTATTTTGCCTTATTTGACTTTTCCACTTCACGACTATTTACATAATAAGTTTGTGCAGAATAAGAAGAAGGTAATTTTCAGCGGAGCCGAGCGGATTGAAGTTGCGAGTCAGGACGCGGCTTCTCATTGGCTGCCGGCGTATTGTTCGTTTGAAAGTTTGTCTGGTTTGTGTTGTGTAATGAATTCTGTCAGTCTCAATCGTGCTCTTGTCTTGGGTGCAGGGGAGCGGGCGCATCCTGATTATAAAGCTGCCGTCACTTCTTATTATAAGAGAAAAGCCATTTCGTATGAAGTTTTAAGGCACTTATGAGCCTTCCACTCCTCTCCGCTGCCAACTGATCAGAGAGACAAATACTCGCAGAGAAGCTCACGTTTAATCTCAGTGACTATTCCCGGCTCTTAAAGACAAAGGAACCTGTTGCAGAGACAGACAGACGCTCCATTAATTATACACAGGTATGGGATTCATTATCCGGAAACCCATTATCCAGAAAGCTCTGAATTACAGAAAGCCTGTCTCCCATAGACTCTATTTTATCCAAATAATTCAAATTTTAAAAAAGGATTTCCTTTTTCTGTGTAATAATAAAACAGTAACTTGTACTTGATCCCAACTAAGATATAATTAATCCTTATTGGAGGCAAAACCAGCCTATTGGGTTTATTTAATGTTTATATGATTTTCTAGTAGACTTACGGTATGAAGATCCCAATTACGGAAAACCCCAGGTCCCAATCATTCTGGATAACAGGTCCCATACCTAAATATACTGGGCATGAAATAGATGGAATCCGGAAACAACCACTTTCCCTTTAAGGTTCTCTCTTGGAAACTGTCTGATACGTTCCTCAATATTGTCCTTATCTTCTGACTGGAGCCACATCCCAATGAAGAAGCTCAATGAGATATAAACCCTAATCCTTATCTCCTAAAGACTCCTAACAGCATCCGACTGTAGCGCTATCAATAGCATTTATTAATATGTTTGTGAAGATTCTCATTCATCCAGCTCATGGTATATCTGTAGAAATAAGTCAAATCAAGTCCAGTTATTATGAATTATTTCTAGAGATATAGCATTTATTAATTGTCATTAGACAATCTTTAATTAAACTGTATGGCCAAAAGTATCTGCACTCCCTAAAATGACATGTCCTTAGTCGTAAGTCTCCCCGCTCAGCACCAAATCATAGGAACTGTTTATGGGGATTGTATGGGGGATAAAAGGCAAATAAACCCAACATCAATATGTGTAATGCAAAGAGTTCATTGAACAGGGGTACAGGCACCTCCATTGGTCTCAGAAGCTGGGGAAAGTGTCCTCTGGGGGGATAACTGGCATCTCATCATCTGGCAGTTTGATGGAAAAGTCTAGGTTCCAGGGGAACACTACCTGTCTGAATGAATAATGTCAATGGTGATGTTTGTTGAGGCTGTTTCCATGGTTTTAGCCCCTGGTTCAAGTGAAATCTTAAAGCTACAGGGGACAATTCCATGCTTCCCAGTTTCTGGAACAGTTTAGGGAAGGCCCTTTCCAGTTTCAGCACAATACTGTCCCCATACACACAGCCAGGTCCTACAGAGATGGGAAGAACCCTACTTTACTCAGCCCAGATCTCAACCCAACTGAACCCCTGTGAAATGGACTGGAACCCTGGCTGGGATGGAAGCAACAAGCAGCATCTAACTGGGACCTTCTCAGAAGAGTAAACTGTCAGCTACTCCCTTTATAGAAGCAAAATGAGCCTTGAAGGGGAGCAGAGAAAGGATAAAGAGGTATAATCATGATGTGCCTCTGTAATATTCCCCTTTATGCAAATGTCACATTTATGGCAACTGCTCAATAACCATCAACTCCCCCCGTCTCCACCTGTACTACTGTCATTCACTCGGATGGAAACCACTGGTCGATGTCGGCCTCACATCTCAGGTAGGGAGAGTGAGAGATGGAGCTGAGAGTGGAGCAAGATGGCTACAGTAAATGAAGATGCTTAGGGCAACATGTTTACATAAGAGTAAGATGGAAGCTCTATGGCAAGATGGAGACCAACTTGTGGGCTTGTTATTTGTGTTGGATCATGACTATCTACCCCTACGGAGAGCCTCAAAGTTGCCAGGCCTACTTTGAATGAATAAGTCAATTTTGCTCGACCATATGGAAATACTGACTGGCCTTCAGACAAGGGCAAATTAACTGTTTCGCCCACCAAACTGCTCAATAATCTTGTGCCAATAACCTTCTTGCCTGTAGGTACCAAGCCCAAGTTCTATGTCCAAATTATTTCCAATACCTTGCTAATGCCAATGGGGACCTGTCTCCAGTATCTTCTCTCTCCTAGTGGGATTCTCACATTCACATTGATGTATTCACTGGATCTCTCCCTGTGGATCATACGGGAAGGTATCGCACAACGACTGTAACACTAAGTGTCTCCTTCTATCATGTATCTCCCAGACTTCTGCTTATTTAATCTGCCTCCTTCCCAGAAGCTCCTGTCAATACAATTTCCCTTTATCTATTCCAGTTATGTCTGTATGTCTTTATGCCCATGTTCCTGCTCTGGATACAAACAACGCACCCGAAAACCACTCTACTGAGCCAAACAACATACTCCCGATATTCAGTGCATCCTTACGTCTTCCAGATATCAGGGAAATGCTTCATGTCTCAGTATAAAAATGTTCAAACAGCTATGGGTTTTATATAATATACTTATAAAAGAGTTTGGTAGCTAAATAGGGATTGGTAGCACTAGATAGGTACCTAATATATAGAGACAAGAGGAAAGTGTTGGAAGGGTTACTGTCTGCTCTCTCTCATTTCCCTACAGAAATAGGGATTGGTAGCACTAGATAGGTACCTAATATATAGAGACAAGAGGAAAGTGTTGGAAGTGTTACTGTCTGCTCTCTCTCATTTACCTACAGAAATAGGGATTGGTAACACTAGATAGGTACCTAATATATAGAGAGACAAGAGGAAAGTGTTGGAAGTGTTACTGTCTGCTCTCTCTCATTTCCCTACAGAAATAGGGATTGGTAACACTAGATAGGTACCTAATATATAGAGACAAGAGGAAAGTGTTGGAAGTGTTACTGTCTGCTCAATCTCATTTCCCTACAGAAATAGGGATTGGTAGCACTAGATAGGTACCTAATATATAGAGACAAGAGGAGAGTGTTGGAAGGGTTACTGTCTGCTCTCTCTCATTTCCCTACAGAAATAGGGATTGGTAGCACTAGATAGGTACCTAATATATAGAGACAAGAGGAAAGTGTTGGAAGGGTTACTGTCTGCTCTCTCTCATTTCCCTACAGAAATAGGGATTGGTAGCACTAGATAGGTACCTAATATATAGAGACAAGAGGAAAGTGTTGGAAGGGTTATTGTCTGCTCTCTCTCATTTCCCTACAGAAATAGGGATTGGTAACACTAGATAGGTACCTAATATATAGAGACAAGAGGAAAGTGTTGGAAGGGTTACTGTCTGCTCTCTCTCATTTCACTACAGAAATAGGGATTGGTAACACTAGATAGGTACCTAATATATAGAGACAAGAGGAAAGTGTTGGAAGGGTTACTGTCTGCTCTCTCTCATTTCCCTACAGAAATAGGGATTGGTAACACTAGATAGGTACCTAATATATAGAGACAGAGACAAGAGGAAAGTCTTGGAAGGGTTACGGGCTGCTCTGCTTTATTCAGAAAATGCCTCTGAAAAATATATTTTCCAATTTTCAGCCAAATGTAGACAATTAAGGTTTTGACTGTGTATCGAAATACGAGTTAACTATGTCTTTCTGAAATGATATTCAAAATTAGAGCATGTCATTAAATACGTAATAAGTAAAAGTGCTGGTTTCTTGTACATTATTTATCGGTTTATACACATTAATTTGATATAAAATGATAGAAACAAGTGGAAGCTGCTCGCTGTGTCCCAGTCGGTGGGTTGTGGCTCAGATTGAGGTCTCGGTGCCGCAATGAATGGATTTATTTAACCCTCAGTTTTCCTCGCAGTCCCTGGAATAAATGGTACTGGTTCCCTTGCAAATCATTTCTCGGGCCACAGAAGGCAGTTGCGACGGTTGCTACAGGCACGTTGGACGTAGTTAAACGGCAGTTGAGCCTCTGATCTCCAGGTGACCCCATAACGGGAAGGTTTTAGCAATCGGAGAAATCTAAAATCACAAATGGGTTTCCCAGAAGTCGTTAAACCTAAACTTCTCTAATAATACGAAAAGGTGCGTAGAAAGGCGATTAACCCTCCGGCATCCTGATTCTGGTCTCAGAGACATTTCCATAATAGCCTATTATTCCGGTGACTATTGCATTATATATAAAATATTATATTCAAATTCATAGCATCTCAGGTCCCTTTAAGGATTAAGTAATATAATTATTATGGCAAAAATAACAATATTAAACAGGGATTCCCTAATTTACCAATTTCCATGGCTGCCTCACAAATGGGTCGGGCGACCCTGAGGCAACACCTTCAACAATCGCCCTACACCCCTAAAGTCTATGAATCACTGTTTTAAATTTATTCCCTGAACCTTCTGACGTTCCAGCTCCTTGTTTGTCTCCTGTCCCCAATGCTTTCTGGTCTCCTGGTCCCTTTGGTGACAATGTTGCCCCAAGGCTTCCCCTCAGTCTGGACTAAGTCCACAGGTCACGGTGCCCATGAAACAAAACAACCACAACATAAAAAACCTCCAGACTGGAAAAGACCCTTTTAAACCAAAGCCTGAGTAAATATTTAATTTACATACTAGAGAAAGGACCGGTGTTCATGCAATAAAACACTAGGTTTTCATAGCAGTGTCACAATTGGGTCGGAGACCCAAATGCAAAACCATAACTGGTAAAGTCTATTACAACTGAATCTCTCTGTTTTTTCAGCTTGATCCAACTTTTTGTCTCTCTCATCTACACTGCTTTATGGTCTCCTGACTCATCTCCAAGGGTTCCACCATCTCCATCTGATCTAGTGCATATGATTTCCTGATTCTGTCCTTAACTTTTGCAGCCCAGGGAAAAATAAACAAAAACAACAAACCAGAAAAGATCCGAAAAGACAATGGCAACAATGTTCTATAGAATTTCCCAACCTTTCCAACTGATCAAGTACATAGCAGCCTGATTTCCCTGATTCTCTCCATAAGTTCCATACGTTCTTCAGCCCATGGAACACTAGAGAGGGAACATAAACAAAAACCCCAAACCAGAAAATACTCTACTAAACCAAACCGTAAATAAACACATAAAAGGTTAGCCCTGTGGGGCAACAATGTTCTTTAGAACTTTCCACCTCCTACTTCTGATGAAGTGCTTAGCAGTCGGATTTCCCTGATTCTGTCCATACATTTTGCAGCCCATGGAACACTAGAGACAGAACCATGAACAGAAACACCAAACCAGAAAAGACCCTACTAAACCAAACCTTAAATAAACATATAAAGGAAAACTAAACCCTAAAAACAACTGTGGCTAAAATGGCACATTTTCTTTAGTGAAATTATTGCACGAGGCTAAAGTTTGAGCTTGTCAATAGCAGCAATGATCCAGGACTTCAAACTTGTCACAGGGGGTCACCATCTTGGAAAGTGTCTGTGACACTCACATGCTCAGTGGGCTCTGATTGGCTGTTGAGAAGCTAAGCTTAGGGCTCGTCACTAATTATCCAGCAGAAAACGAGCTTCCCTGGCTGTAATATAAGCTGATGCTACAGGTTTGCTGATTATTCAATTCTGATGCTAATTGCACTGGTTTCTGTGCTGCCATGTAGTAATTATGTGTATTAATTACTAATCAGCCTTATATTGTGACATTTCTATTCTATGTGTACTGTATATTGTGAGTGGCTCCCTAAGCTCAGTAAGTGACAGCAGCACAGAGCATGTGAATCAGTGAATCAGCAGAAAAGAAGATGGGGAGCTACTGGGGCATCTTTGGAGACACAGATCTTTACTGCTAAAGGGCTGTGGTTGCCTTGGGCTGGTACAGAAGCACAAAACATCATGTACAACATTTCTACTTACTTCTTTAGTTAGGCTTTAGTTCTCCTTTAAAGGCTAGCCCTGTGGGTCAATGATGTTTTTTGGAACACCACCCTTTCCAAGAGTTCCACCTCCTACTTCTGATCAAGTGCAAAGCAGCCTGATTTCCCTGATTCTGTCCATGGAGAACCATGAACACCAAACCAGAAAAGCCTCTACAGAAACCAAACCTTGCATGAATATTTAAAGGTTAGCCCTGCCGGACAATGACGTTCTTTAGAACTTTCCAACCTTTCCAAGAGTTCCACCTCCTACTTCTGTCATGTGAATAGAAGGCTGATTTCCCTGATTCTGTCCATAAGCTTTGGGGCCAATGGTACACTAGAGAGAGAACCATGAACAAAAACACTAAACCAGAAAAGACCCTACTAAACAAAACCTTACATAAATATTTCTGATTCTGTCCATAAGTTTTGGGGCCAATGGTAAACTAGAGATTGAACCATGAACAAAAACACCAAACTGGAAAACCTTAAATGACCACTTAAAGTTTAGCCCTATAGGGCAATGATATTCTTTAGAACTTCACACCCTTTCCAATAGTTCCACCTCCTACTTCTGATCAAGTGCAAAGCAGCCTGATTTCCCTGATTCTGTTCACGGAGCCCATGGACACTAGAGAGAGAACCATGAACAAAAACACTAAACCAGAAAAGACCCTACTAAACAAATCCTTAAATATTTCTGATTCTGTCCATAAGTTTTGGGGCCGATGGTACAGTAGAGATAGAACCATGAACAAAAACACCAAACTGGAAAACCTTTAATGACCACAAAGTTTAGCCCTATAGGGCAATGATGTTCTTTAGAACTTCACACCCTTTCCAAGAGTTCCAGCTCCTACTTCAGTAAGAGAACATGGAATGGGTGCTCTGGATATTGGGTAAAGCCAATTAATTTGAAATAAATCATTGCTTTCGGCGACAACATGTTCCAATTCACAGACTAATTTATATGGTTTTATGTTTTAGTCATCAGATCTACAGGTGGTTCCATCACCACAGAACCTAAAAGGGTTTTAATTACAGCGAAGTCGTAGCCATAAGTGCCCGGCAGGTAATCATGTTGCTTTCCTTGATTTACAATAACTAGTCCAGGACTTGTTTACTAGCAGCCGCCGGGAAATTCTATGGCACTTGGCACAGACGCGCGTAGACAGAGGAGCGATAAATAGATATTAAAATGTTAATACCAGATGGGGCAATATAAATAAAAATATAAAAAAATAAAATAACAGATGAAGCGATCCATTTTACCCAAATGTCAAAACCAGATGGGGCAATCTATCCTCTGCACCGGCGCTAATACCAGCTGGAACCATATATTTTCTATTAAAATGTTAATACTAAAGGCGAGTCTTTATGAACTGCCTATAAAGGAACAGTCACATTGTCCAAGGTAATTCTCAGCAAGTCCATAAACGACAGAAATTCTGCTGACTCTTCGTCTATGAATTACTGGTCCCTGAAGCGGCCGGGTAAGAGTTTATTAATCGACTCGCTGTCTCTGTTAATGAAATGGAATCTTAAGGAATTCATGGCCCTTCTCTCAAAATTGCACCGGATTCATGGGACCTATAATCTGGAATAGACCCAAACCCAACTGGTCAAGGCTCTTTATTATAGACCAGCCTACAAATTCAGGCTGCAGTGGAGGAGGCCGCAGAGTCAAGTTGAGGGCGGGGAAAGCGGAAGGAAGAGATTAACCAGAACCCGCCCATGACCCTGACCCGCAGGTAAACAAGTGGGTCCCAGGCCGACCCGCACATCATTAATAGGGATGTAGCGAACTGTTCTGCTGCGAACTAGTTCGCGCGAACTTCGAACGTTCGCGTCCGCCGAATGTTCGCGAACGTTTGGGAACGTTCGCATTTTGAGTTCGCGTTCGATTCGAATACAAGTCGTTCGACCATTCGAATTCCTTCGACCGCTAAAAATCGAACGATTTCCATTCGTTCGAACGATTGTAAGCTTCGACTGCGCCTATAATGAAATGAGCCTTGTATTATCGGCCCCGTATTATGTTTGTTTAGAGGAGACAGGGCGTATTAATCTCGCCGCTCCATCGCATGAAACGCATAGGATAATGGAGGCATGTATTCATTACAGGAAGAGATGTCACAGGGAATGGATCGATGTTGCGGCTTTTCTCGGGGAAACAAACAAACAAAGAAAAAAAACGGCACTTTTTTGTGCGAGACAAAAATGTTTTAGCAAAATGAATTTATTTACAGAAGGCGAAACGAGGGGACGAGAATATATTGTCTCACGTACAAGTCAAGTCGGATAAATGAGAAAAGAAACAGTTGGATCGTATTTGAAAGTCTGTGAGGAAAGTGTTATCGGAGTAACCCTGTCGGAATCACGGCTCGGGGGTCTCCACTCGGAATAGCGGCCAATGGAGGAGCGGAAATCATCAGTTAAATATCCCAGTGAAATCTGGAGAGAGTAGAATAATAATAATGTGGCCTGAGAAGAGAAATGTTACCTTCCGTCCTCACCATGTCATTAACTCAGCAGAACAGATAAAGGATATTCCCAATATTTATTGGAGGAGCTGCTGATTGGGGGAAGCCCTAAGCTCAATGGTTACCCCAACAATGATTGATGATGATCTGCTGGAATATTTTTCGAGTGTTAAAGGAAATGTAAAATTAATTATTGCTCCTCTGAGCACTTTTGCAGTTTACTTTTTTTTTTAGTTTTCGAGATATTGGCAGTTGTTGCACTGCTAATCTGCGTCAGACTGGGGTATCCAGGGCTCACTGGAACTAGCACCTCAGGGACCCCACCCCAGTCGCAAGCTCCTCTAAGTGACTGAGCACCCAATGCCAACCCTGACCCCCACATTGCGTAACTGAAATGTTATAGTTGCAGTTGTGATTGGGGTGGGGGCCTGCCCTGGGTTTTTTTCCTGGTGTCCCACTGGCTACAGTCCTGTACTGGGTTAGGTGCATGTAGAATTAGGAATGCACCAAATTCAGGATTCAACCTTTTTCACCAGCATTCAGATTCAGCCGAATCCTTGTGCCTTGCCAAACTGAATTTGCATATGTAAATTAGGGGTGGGTAGGGAAATCATGGGACTTTTCATCACAGAATTTTTTCCCTTTTTTCTTTCCTGACCCTAATTTACATATGCAAATTAGGATTCGGTATTCGGCCGAATCTTTCACCAAGGATTCTGGCATTCGGCCGAATACCAAATAGTGGATTCGGTGTATCCCTATGTAAAATATCTGCAAAGTGGTTGGGTTTTGGGGCAGAAAGTTGCCGATTATGCGGGCAGACCATGGGTAACCTCCTGGGCAGCCAGATAAGGTGCAAGCTGATCCCTCTTACCCTCCCCTGGGGTTGCTGCAATTTTCTTTCCTTGCCCTGCTGATTCGGCAGACGAGTAACATCACTCCCGGGTCAGAAGTTAACTCTTTGAGGTCTGAGTCAGTTAGGGGAACATATTGGGTGGCGGGTTCAGGTCAGTCCAACTGGACCTATGCAGGACTCTACTGCTGGTCCGATCCGGCTGCTAATAAAAGAAGCCAGTGATACGTATTCAGAGCATTGGCATTAGGCTTGTCTGTCACAATAGAAGCAACCAGCAAGCCAAGCAACACTGTGAGTCACATGCACTGGCTGACACGACTGTGAATACTGAAGATGACATTTCGAGACAAGGGTAAATAACAGGCAATGAAACAAATGTGGCAAAATACAGTAGGAATATCTAAACTCTGCTGATCCGAGGGCTGGTTCCATCTGTTGCTGCTAATAGTTGCACAAATATCACTAAATACACCGAGGAGTGTTTATTTTCCCTTTAGGAGGGGCAGAGGGAAAAGTTGCAGAGTTCCGGTAAAAGTCTTTGCACATTACTGCAGATGAGAGAGAAGTGGGGCAGAACGGGATTTATAGGGATTTAATGGAGACGTTTGCTCCTGTGTGCAGCTGAAATGCACCAACACATTGAGACTTTGTTACCCCAAAGCCCAATCTCAGAAGTTATATAATATATAGATATAATTGTGCAGTACGATTATTAAAGCAGAGGCACAAGGGCAATTACCACCACTTTATAAGCTGCATGTAAGGTAAACCAATGGGAATTGCCCTCTAGTGACCTGAACGCTTATTCTAATGGCCCAACTGGTGTAAAAGTGCACCCCGTTCTCATCTGATTCATGGGTGTTCCAAGGCACAATAATCTCCCTGTGAGCCACTGCCCTTAAAGGGCATGTAAAGTCTAAAATAGAATAAGGCTAAAAATGCTGTATTTTGTATACTAAACATAAACATGAACTTACTGCACCACAAGCCTAATCAAACAAATAATTTATGCTTTCAAAGTTGGCTACAGGGGGTCACCATCTTGTAACTTTGTTATACATCTTTGCAAGACTAAGACTGTGCACATGCTCAGTGTGGTCTGGGCTGCTTAGGGATCATCATAAACAAAGCTGCTTGAGTTCTGCATGGCTGGGAAGTAAGGCGGGGGCTCCCCCTGCTGTTCATAAGTATGATTGTTTCCCTGCTCAGCAGTTAGGGAGCGTCTGACAATTCCTATCCACAGCAGTAAATGAAGGGAGAATTTCACTGCATACAGTCAGGTTTCTTATAAAAACAGTACACATTTTTTAATTAAAGTATATTGGAGATAGGTTTCTTTTTCATTAAAGAAAGAAAAAATGGGATTTAATTTTTCTGCCTTTACATGCCCTTTAAGGTGAATACCTACAGTACCTCTTATTAAAATGTGGAAAATAAGTTGACTTCATGTTTGGATACAAATGGTTACATCCACAGGACAAGTGCAGTGCAGAGCTGAATAGGCTTACACTACTGATGGGCAAGTCGAGTGGGTTTTTGGCCAACTGATTGTCACTTTAGAGGGTAGTGGATAGGGGTCAGGCCTCACTATCTGCAAGCTCAGCTCCTTAATCCTTTCTTGACTTGTTACAAGCCCTTTATCTGATGGCCAAAACTTGTGCCACTGTATTTTCTAAAGGGCCCCCCTCCAGTGATGTCAGACTTGGGCATGTTGGGCAGAAGTATATAAATAAACATGCCATGGCAGGCTGAGTTGGTTTGGATTAAAAAAATCAAAACAAAAAACGACCCTCATCCAACCTAAGACTTAAGGTGGCCATATACTATTAGATCCGATCATTTGGCGAGGTCGCCAAACAAGCGCATCTTAACCTGATGTGCCCACTAACAGCGGGGTGATATCGGGTAAATCTGAACATTCAGCTCTGGGGCTAAACGATCGGATTACAATGATATGAGTGGGTGCAGACGGGTCGCAGGTCAACTAGTGGATGTGGTCATGGATCCAAGAAAATGAAACGTACCCATATCTATATCTGGCGTGATACTGATCAGGGGACCCATCGAAAGTCCTACATTCCAAGAGACGGGTGCCCATTACCTTATATATAAAGCCTAACCAGCTAGTTTAATTCCAGGCACACAGCAAGCAAACAACACAACCCTAAATTCTGCCTGTTGTAGTTATGGGTTATTGGACCTAGAGCGAACTTTTTCCCTAAGAATTATTTCCCTAAAGTTGTCTTCCTCCTGAAATTTGGAAGAAGGCTAAATGTCCCACATAGAGGTCAGCTGAGATGTATGTACCTTAGTCACCCTGCAAGACGAGGAGAAGTCGGTACCTACTGTGCCTTTAAGTTACATTACATGCCATGATCTGGATTCCTCCCAAACAGCATGATACATCAGACAATGTACTGCCATGTTTATACAAATACAAAATGAAGACCAACACATATAAATTCTTCTTAGATTTTAAATTTGAGAAACAATTTTCTTCTTTATACCAAATCCTCTGCTAACGAGCGCAGCTCATCTTATAGAACAGAACTCACTTCCCCTTGTGTATACAATGCAATCATTATTATTTTTAAGGACGGTAAGATAACGGGGACAGAAACGCAACTAATTGTTGTTCTTTGTGATCTCGGAAGCCTCACACAGTTGCCTTTGTATTGCATGCATTGTCATGTTTATTCACAAGCCCATAATTATCCTTGTTGTATAGGTGCCATTGTATGTCGGCCAACGTGAGGTTCAGACGGCGAGTGAGCGCTTGTTAACGGCAGGTGGGAGAGGCCACAACAATAGATCTTTTTGTGCAAATATTACATTTGTCGTAGAATTGCAGCAACAAACAAGACCTTTTGTTACACCACTCCTTCCGTTCATGTTCATATATAGTCTCGGAGATGGAAGAACCAATTGCCAACAAATATGTTGTATCAAATGAAAAGATACCGCTCATCCTGGTAACACTTCTGATCCATGGTACCTGAGTTCTCTCTCTGCCTTCAAAAGTGGAATTGGAATAACCTCCATCAGGGAATGAAAGAGGTGGAGATACCTTGAATCATGGTGGGAATTTGAGGTGTTGCTTATTCATTCTACCATTGGTTTAGCTGTATCTGGACCAGGAGGCTGGGCCAAAGAACCTCATAGTGTCCAGTTAGGATGGGATATTTTGCTCATCCTTTTCGGAGGTTTAAAGACAATTGATAAATGATTTCCAATGGTGAACAATAGAATGTCCATGGTCTTTCATCCACCAAATTCTTCTACTGCGATCAGTTCATCTTGTCTACTGTTCCCCTACATGAATAGATATATTCCCACCACTTACCTATGTAGATAACTTGTGTAGGACACATCCCTAAAATCATATTTGCTTTCTAATGAGATGGGGAACCGGCCTTTGAGCTTGTGATATGAAATTTAGCACAGACTTTGGGTTTCATGGGAGAAGTGAGTCCCATAAGGATGAGTTGGGTTTTTCTTTTAACTACCAACATGGTGGGTCACATTAGCCATCTATAGCTCAGATCCTGGCTGATGAGATTCCCTTTCTTTCTGTTTATTTCCCAGGGGAGGCAATATTTCCTTGCGGTTAAATGAAATAGAAGTGAAATGGATCTTTATGTTAAAAACAAGACAACCTAAGGGTCTCAATTATGACTTTGACGAGTCTTGCTATTATGATTAATCAATGTGACTACAATGAGGGCCTTTTATAGTGATATTTTTGTCATTCTGAATGACCCTAATTGGTAATCATCTACTACTGTATGTTCCCTTTGATGCCTTTGGAAGTCTGTCCTCTCATTTGCATATTATTTTTAAAGCCCTTCCCCTTTTTTACTCTATTGGTTAATTCATCTATTTTGGCTATTGTTGGGTTTAGGGTATGCGTATATCTGGTAGGTGTTCTTGTACAGCCTATAATTAAGTGCCCACTGGCATGAAACGCGTATGGTTATGTATTTATCTATTTTTGAGGAATAAAGAAAGTTCTCAGTTCTTTTACACGCCTGTTTGTGGGATCTGTGAGTGCCTGCTGTTTTTATTTTTTTGGTGAGATTCCCAAAACTGGAGCAGCGGCACCATGAAATTTTAGAGGGACATCTAGGACCCAGGGTGATGTATCTACAGTAACATAAATTTAGAGCACAAACGTGTCCTTCAACCCAGGCATAAGAAAACAAATCGACTCCATTTTGTGCCGAATACCAGGCTGAGGATGTGTTTTTGGGGAGCAAGGAGCGAGAGGACAGTGGGGGGCTCTCACAGAATCTTGACAACCTGGAACAACGAGCCTGGAACTCTCAACAAGTCCCCATTAACACAATGCGAGGGACCGACCCAGCTTCCCGGGCGCACGGCGTTCCCTGGATGAAATGTAATTGGAAAGCATAAAGCAGTGATGGAAATGACAGACTTACAAAGGAATATAATTGGGGAGAGTGCGGTAACAAGGCTGCGCGGGTGATAAGGAGGAAAGACTTTCTGGCAGGGAAAATCAATTTGATTTCAAGCTTTCCCGGATTTTATTCTCATTAGAAATAAGCCATAAAAACCGATTGGTTCTCTGCTTGTTTTCAGCATTAATTCTCCCTCACATTCACATTATATATATATATATATACAGGTATGGGAATTGTTATCCAGAATGCCTGGGACCTGGGATTTTCTGTAATTTGGATGTACATATCTTTAGTCTACTAAAAAACAAACCTAATAGGATTGTTCTGCCTCCAGTAAGGGTTAAGAATATCTTAGTTTGGATCAGGAGTGATGACAGTGTCAGAGCCATAATTCAGAGCTTTCTGGATAACAGATCCCTTACCTGTATGTAAGTGTGTGTGTATACAGTATACACATATAGACACATCCATACATAAACACACAAATCTGTGGCCCTTCAGTTTCTGCATGCTCGGAGAGCTGAAGTACAATGACAGTTGGGGAAGGGAATAGTGACAGTTTAAGTAAGACAGCAGCTGGATTATGGACATTTACTATTGTGTTGGTTCTTAGTCAGTTATGAGATGGCACAACCCATTAGGTAGGGGTGACCCCACTAGCATTTGCTACCTCCCCTATAGCCTGACAATTTGTTATCCCTTTTTTTTAGGGGTCGGCTTTAGGGGTGCCCTGTAATGGTTGTGGCTAGAGTCATTGGGGGTCATTTATCAACAGTGGGCAAATTTGCCCGTGGGCAATAACCCATGGCAACCAATCAAATTGTTGCATTCATTGTTCTACTTGCAGTTGGCTTTAAAAAGCTAATCACTGATTGGTTGCTATAGGTAACCGCCCATGGGCAAATTTGCCCAGTGTTGATAAATGAAGCCCATTGATTCTATTGTGAAAGATAAATTTGCCCAGTTCCCGTGGAATATTTCTATTAATGGTTAAAGGGATGCTATCATGAGAAAACGTTTTTTTTTAAAAAAAACGCACCAGTTTAGGGTATATCTGACCCCTACAGGCTGTCCAAAATGTTCCCTAATGCATCTGATATTTGCTCTCGATGTGGGGGGGAGGTTGGCTCATATATGTATATATTTTGGCAGTGCCCGATTATCCAGCAGTTTTGGAAGGACATTGTGTATTTCTCCTCGGAAGCCCTGGACTTGCCACGAATTTCATCTCCACTGACCTGTCTATTGGGAGAAGCAGAGGACATGGGACTGAACAACTGCACCAGGGTCTGCAATCTCCAGCTTCTTTACTTTGCAAAGAAAGTCATACTTTTGAATTGGAAATCTACTGCCCCACCGTCCCTGTCATTTTGGTTGAACCTAGTTAACTGCTCTCTGCCAAACCAAAAGCTGACATACCTCGCCCGAGGCTGCCCACACACGTTTGATACTATCTGGGGCTTCTGGAGGGCCCACAAACATAACCCAGTCAATATGTTTGGAAATGTGAATTGTTAAAATGCACTGCTTACGACTGATTGCTTCAGTACCTTGTTCTGATCCCTCTATACTCAATCTCTGCTTTTCTTTCTTTCTCTCTTCCTATTCTATCTTTGATTGAAAAATGAAAAATAATAACTTTAAAAAAAAAAAAACAAAAAAAAACTGCATCACTTAATAGTGCTAATCCGGCAGAATTCTGCACTGAAAAACATTTCTCAAAAGAGCAAACAGATTTTTTTATATTTAATTTTGAAATCTGACATGAGGCTAAACATATTGTCAGTTTCCCAGCTGCCCCCAGTCATGTGACTTGTGCCTGCACTTTAGGATGGAACTACTTTCTGGCAGGCTGTTATTTCTCCTACTTAATGTAACTGAATGTGTCTCAGTGGGACCTGGATTTTACTATTGAGTGTTGTTCTTAGATCTACCAGGCAGCTGTTATCTTGTGTTAGGGAGCTGCTATCTGGTTACCCTCCCACTGTTCTGTTGTTAGGCTGCTGGGGGGGGGGAAAGGGAGGGGGTGATATCACTCCAACTTGCAGTACAGCAGTAAAGAGTGATTGAAGTTTATCAGAGCACAAGTCACATGACTTGGGGCAGCTGGGAAATTGACAATATGTCTAGCCCCATGTCAGATTTCAAAATTGAATATAAAAAAATCTGTTTGCTCTTTTGAGAAATGGATTTCAGTGCAGAATTCTGCTGGAGCAGCACTATTAACTGATGTGTTCTGAAAAAAACATGTTTTCCCATGACAGTATCCCTTTAAGAACCACTGGCTCCCATCTGAGTAATCAGACCCAGCAGAGTATTGAACAGAGGAGACAATGGTCACATAAAAGCCCATTACCTCTTCTCCAGGCACAATGTGCTTTCTGTTCTGAAGAGTCTCAGCTCTCACCTGTATCACATATGAAATCCCATGTCCTGACACATTACAGAGCAGAAAGCAAACCAGGAGATGTGTCAGATCTGTAGTGCAAAATAATAGCGGATTTAAACCCCAAACAGGCAAATGGTTATTATCGGCATTACTTGTCCTTTTGTACATAACGGGAATGTGAATTGCTGGCGTGAGGAGAAAGCGTTGGAATAAACACGTATGTAGAGCGGCGCCCTGTGCCGGATTATCTGAGCTCCCGCACACTCGTCCCATTATCACACGAGGCTGTAACTAACAGTTAAAACATTCCTTCTTTTGCATTTTTTCGGCTTTTAGTGTGAGACGTGCAGTAATAATAATAATAATAATGGCGCTGCTGAGACAAAGCACTTCTAGGCGGCGACATTATGATACTGCTCCCGATCACATTATCTTAATGGAAAATCAAACGCAGCTTTAGCCTCTCGTTGTGTCGCTGTAATAGGCAGTAAAATAGAGTCTGACAGTAAGTACAATATATATCTCTGCTCTCACATTACACACAGTCTGGTCCTGTCTCACTGAGAAGCCATTGCCCCAATCACTCACTACTGTACAGAGAAAAGACACCAGCACCATGGTTCTGTTGGACATTTACTATTAATTACATGTATATCAAAGCTGGAGAGTCTGCAAACAGCTCCATGGTCTATCTACAGACTATAAACAAACTTAGGGACTGTTCCTGCTGAATTGTGCTTAGTACAGGGGAATACCTATGTTGCCATAGTTTTATGGGATCTCTCTGTACAGACTATGAGCAAACTTAGGGGACTGTTCCTGCTGAATTGTGCTTAGTACAGGGAATACCTATGCTGCCATAGTTTTATGGGATCTCTCTGTACAGACTATGAGCAAACTTAGGGCTGTTCCTGCTGAATTGTGCTTAGTACAGGGAATACCTATGCTGCCATAGTTTTATGGGATCTCTCTGTACAGACTATGAGCAAACTTAGGGACTGTTCCTGCTGAATTGTGCTTAGTACAGGGAATACCTATGCTGCCATAGTTTTATGGGATCTCTCTGTACAGACTATGAGCAAACTTAGGGGCTGTTCCTGCTGAATTGTGCTTAGTACAGGGAATACCTATGCTGCCATAGTTTTATGGGATCTCTCTGTACAGACTATGAGCAAACTTAGGGGCTGTTCCTGCTGAATTGTGCTTAGTACAGGGGAATACCTATACTGCCATAGTTTTATGGGATCTCTCTGTACAGACTATCAGCAAACTTATGGGACTGTTCCTGCTGAATTGTGCTTAGTACAGGGGATACCTATGCTGCCATAGTTTTATGGGATCTCTCTGTACAGACTATGAGCAAATTTAGGGGCTGTTCCTGGTGAATTGTGCTTAGTACAGGGGAATACCTATGCTGCCATAGTTTTATGGGATCTCTCTGTACAGACTATGAGCAAACTTAGGGACTGTTCCTGCTGAATTGTGCTTAGTACAGGGGAATACCTATACTGCCATAGTTTTATGGGATCTCTCTGTACAGACTATGAGCAAACTTAGGGACTGTTCCTGCTGAATTGTGCTTAGTACAGGGAATACCTATGCTGCCATAGTTTTATGGGATCTCTCTGTACAGACTATGAGCAAATTTAGGGGGCTGTTCCTGCTGAATTGTGCTTAGTACAGGGGAATATCCAAGCCAGTATAGGTTACTGAAAAGTATCTCAACTTATAGGCCACAGGGAATTTCAGGGTTCTGCTCGAGTCCAGTTCCTCAGGATAAAAGTAAGATGAAAGATAAGCCGCTGAAGTATTAATAGGAAAAAGGGAAAAAAATCCTCATACATATTTCAATGAAACACAAAGAAGAGGTGAATAAAAGTATTTACACGCTGGGCATTTTCCTTTGGACAGAGAAGTGGTTAAAGGGCACAATGTGGAGGTTTGTAATATAAATATATAATAAAGGTGCAAGCGGGGGCTGCAGCAATTCTCTATGTTACACAATACGATCGACACATTTCTCCTTTCATACAACTTGCGGCTTCAATAGAAGAAATTGCCGGCAGTTTACAAAACACTGCAGTGTAGGAGCCGACCCCGGGCAGAGCCCAGTCTCATTTAGTCCCAGTTGTCTGGCTCAGTTCTAGTGTCAGTGCCACGTGCCAATGTTCTAACAGCAGGATCCAATAAGTGCAGCACGGGCCGACTAATGAATCCGCGTCACAAACAAACACAATGAATAGGAGAAAGGAGGGGCTCGACTGCAGACATTTCTCCAAAATATTCTCTTCATTACAACTGGAGATGGAAAGGCTGGACCAATGTGCCAGGTCAGGAAAAGGGCACGAATGTGACACAGATGCTCCAGTTAATCCTGATCCATCTGTAGGTCTCAAATGTGCAGTGGTAGGTGTTCCCCATGAATTCATATGTTTTTGGAGACGGAAAGACACGATGGAGAGGGTAGGGCACGATGGAGATGGTAGAGAACGATGGAGACGGTAGGGCAAAGACGGAGACGGTAGGGCAAGACGTCGACGGTAGGGCAAGACGTCGACGGAAGGGCAAGAAGGTGACGGTAGGGCAAGAAGGAGACGGTAGGGCAAGACGGAGACGGTAGGGCAAGACGGAGACGGTAGGGCAAGACGGAGACGGTAGGGCAAGACGGAGTCGGTAGGGCAAGACGGAGTCGGTAGGACAAGACGGAGACGGTAGGACAAGACGGAGACGGTAGGACAAGACGGAGACGGTAGGGCAAGACGGAGACGGTAGGACAAGACGGAAACGGTAGGACAAGACGGAAACGGTAGGACAAGACGGAAACGGTAGGACAAGACCGAGATGGTAGGGCAAGACGGAGATGGTAGGGCAAGACGGAGACGGTAGGACAAGAAGGAGACAGTAGGACAAAATGGAGACAGTAGGGCAGGAAGGAGACAGTAGGGCAGGAAGGAGACTGCACTAAGACAGACCATTGCCCAACCTGCAGCCCTTTTGCAAACGCGGCTCATGAACAAATCTTAAATTTAATTATAAATAATTATTAAAGTTAATTATAAATATAATAAATCTGCAGATAACAGCAAACATGTTCTTTCAGGGATGTGAGGAAGCCCCAATATGGACTGTAGTTCAGCAAGAACTTGGTAGTCACAGGTTGGAGACGACGACTCTTCAGTTGGTCATTAAGCAGCAGCGCAGCTCACACTGAGCCCGGCATATGATGTTAATGAAGCAGCTAAAAGCCGTGCGAAGCATAAAGAGGCCATTACAAATCATATCCCATATTACCACGTTTATCCGCATCACTAGGCAGCGTCTAAGTGAGACAATTAGAAAACGCTACATTTTATGCGCCACGTCCCACAAATAAAGTCCACCGTTCAGCTTCACAAGGAAACATCCTGCTGTTGTGTTGTAAACTTTATGGGGCACGAAACAAACACTCTCCGGCACATTGAGGTCCATAAAATATTTTCCGGCGCAATATTTTTTCTTTTTATTCTCTTCTACTAAAAAAAAAAAGTGCTCATATCAGAGAGCAGCACCCAGCACCCCTCATCCACTACCAGAGTTACTGGGCAGCAGAGCATGCAGTTGTTAAAGAGATACTATTACTTATCTCTAAACTATACTGATCATCAGTCAAATAAAAGGGTTTTAAATCAGCCACTGGGACAGAATGCTCTGTTATACAGATAGCTAGAATCTCAGCTGCCATAAAGCAGGACAGGACTGCTGCTTACAATGGGGATCAGATAGGATCTGTGCAGCCACTGGGACAGAATGTTCTGTTATACAGATAGCTAGAATCTCAGCTGCCATAAAGCAGGACAGGACTGCTGCTTACAATGGGGATCAGATAGGATCTGTGCAGCCACTGGGACAGAATGCTCTGTTATACAGATAGCTAGAATCTCAGCTGCCATAAAGCAGGACAGGACTGCTGCTTACAATGGGGATCAGATAGGATCTATGCAGCCACTGGGACAGAATGCTCTGTTATACAGATAGCTAGAATCTTAGCTGCCATAAAGCAGGACAGGACTGCTGCTTACAATGGGGATCAGATAGGATCTGTGCAGCCACTGGGACAGAATGTTCTGTTATACAGATAGCTAGAATCTTAGCTGCCATAAAGCAGGACAGGACTGCTGCTTACAATGGGGATCAGATAGGATCTGTGCAGCCATTGGGACAGAATGTTCTGTTATACAGATAGCTAGAATCTTAGCTGCCATAAAGCAGGACAGGACTGCTGCTTACAATGGGGATCAGATAGGATCTGTGCAGCCACTGGGACAGAATGTTCTGTTATACAGATAGCTAGAATCTCAGCTGCCATAAAGCAGGACAGGACTGCTGCTTACAATGGGGATCAGATAGGATCTGTGCAGCTACTGGGACAGAATGTTCTGTTATACAGATAGCTAGAATCTCAGCTGCCATAAAGCAGGACAGGACTGTTGCTTACAGTATGGATCAGAATATCAATAAAGTATATTACTGGAAATAGTGGGGATGAACTGTTATTTTGGATTCAGTAGTGCTGATCCACTAAGAAGCTGGCCATATAATAAAAGAATCAGCGGGTGCTATGCTATAGCTTTTTCTATTGAAATAAATTGGGTTGAACCCCAGTAATGTTATGTTATGTTATGTTATGATGGGATGTCTGACTCTGGTTATTATAGTTACAATTACTTGTGGTTCTGGTGGGATTGGCTGATATATTTCATTACCTCTGTGTATTCCCTTAAGTGCCATTTGTGTCTTCACTCCCAAGGAATAACCAGTGGAAGATTATGTGTCTCACTGCGTGGCCTCCTGACTGGCTCCCGAGCCTCTCGGCCCTTTATTGACTCTGCCGATATATGAACGTGAATGTGAATGAACGGCTGGGAATGAACTGCCCCGAATATGATCAACTCGATGGCGTCTACAGCAAACAAGTCAGTGCGGTTAAGTGGATTGAATGTTGCCAGTGAACTCGGTGTTCCTCTCTGTAGAGAAATTCTGACTCAGTACAGTATTTATATATATATATATATCGCTGTGTAGCTTCCTCATTGTACATCTTCATAACCTTCTTATTGCAGGTCTTTCTCTCATGACACAAGAACATTAGACAATTCATTGGTCATTATTAAACATTGTTTAACTCATTGGTTCCAATGTTTTGAATAAATAGTGTTTCAAATACTTGCTGTCTCCTTGTAAGTCTATAACAAGGCCAGGGATCGGCCAAGAAGGTCAGAGACCTCACTTTATTTCTGTTGCAGAGAAGCAAGAAGTCATTGAAGAGCTTCATCTCCCTCAGCTTCCTTCTACTTGAGACTCCAGGTCCACAAGTGCCTCAAGCTCTGTTCCCTACACCTTTAGACACTTCAAGAGAGGAGCAGTGCTGCCCAAAGTGATCCAACTACAAGTTATATAGAAAGTGTTTAACACTGAGAACAAGAATAGCCATCGCAGTAGAGGCTGCCTGATGTTACACAACTCTTCTGGCCAAGTCCATATCGCTCCTTGGATGACTTGGAAGCACAGCCATTGTAAATCCTCATAAAAGATCCTCTTCCACTGAAGCTGTACCCTTTAAGGTGGCTCCTCTTTTTCTTATACCCCTATGGTTCACACACCACACTGTGGGTAAAGTCCTTCTCCTCTCGTCTTGTTTGAAAGACATCCTTGCCCAACATGTCTAATTCTGAGTTGCAACTCATCCACTCAAACTCCGCAGTGTAACCTACAAACTATTTCCTAACTCAAATATTAAAGACGCGCTACAAGGACCACTGACAATCTCCATTCTATCACTAACCTCCTGAAAGGTATCGTAACTTGATGTTACATCCCTGTGAGTACAAACTCATAGAAAAGGCAAGGCTGCCTTAACACATGCATTTCCTTGGGGTCGAACACAAATGCTTGTGTGTAAGAGAACTCAGAGGATCTTGGAGGAACCTGTCTCATTTACACATTAGATATTTAGTTGGACTTTCTGTTGAGTTGCTTAAGTGTGTGGTGTGACCATGCCTAGACTAGAAGAGCTCTCAGAGGCCTTTACCAATAATGTTATAGATGCCTATGAGTGATATAAAAAGATCGCAAAAATGCTTCACATTAATTTCGGATTTGTGGATGGGTAGGTGCAGCTATGTGGGTCAGTTCTTTTTTACTCTTTTTGCAATTATAATTATTATTTGACCCTGCACACCATCCCCTGTGCTTGATGGGCGGTGCTCCCCAATCACTAACTCTCTGATATAAAAAGATCACCAAATTATTAGACATCACTTATTCCACTATCTGGAAGATGATCAAGTAGTGGAGAACAATTAAAGAACCTGCTAACATACCCAAGGTCACAACAGCAAGTTTAGCCTGAGAGCTGAATGGACGTTGCTTTTGACATTGTCAATGTCTATACCATTAGAAAGAGGCCGCAGAAATTAGATCAATACGTGACGGGTTCCAGGAGTAAACATTTGCAGCCCAGAAAGAACGTCAGGGAAGACTAATTTGACCATAAACATTTAGGAAAAGACCAGGACTTCTAGAATAGAATGTGTGCTGGACAGAAGCTTAAGTTATATGGTCACAACAGCAAAATACAGCATTTCACCAGGACAACTGGATACTTGTAAAGGATGGAGGTGGAAATATTAAATGTTATTTTTGGGTGGCTTTGTTGAATTAGGGCCTGGGCAGCACCATCATGAAATCCACTATGAATCTTTCATTGTATCAGAAGGGGCTTGAGGATAATGTGAGGCCAATCAGAAGATTAAAGCTCAACAGAAAGTGGACCTTGCAACATGATAATGACCCAGCACATTCCAGTAAATCCATCAAGGAATGACTGATAAAGAAGATATGAAGGATTTTGGAATGGCCAAGTCAAAGGCAGAGCTTTATCTGAGATGCTGCGGGGAAATATGAATGGGCTGTGCATGCATGAAACCCCTCAAACATCTAAAACACGTCCTACGAGTCAAAGTCAGAGATTGATAGCAGTCTTTGGTAGTCTTCTACTTGGGGTTGTTTTTGCCAAAGGAGCCAATACTAGTTATTAGAGCCCAAGGGGTACTTAGGGCCAATCTCATAATAATGAAGATATTACAGATTAATGTCATATGAATGGGCTGTGCATGCATGAAACCCCTCAAACATCTAAAACACGTCCTACGAGTCAAAGTCAGAGATTGATAGCAGTCTTTGGTAGTCTTCTACTTGGGGTTGTTTTTGCCAAAGGAGCCAATACTAGTTATTAGAGCCCAGGGGGTACTTAGGGCCAATCTCATAATAATGAAGATAATACAGATTAATGTCATGCTTAATGGACATAAATAAAAGTACAGGGAATGTGGCCAATGACACTGACAATCACCTGACTATAGGGAAGGACAATATTATCCAATAAATTAGAAAGGAAAAGGGAAGTGATTGGTTCCTGATCACCCAATAGCCACTGGGAAATAAAAGCCCCACAAGCAGTTAAGAAGGTGCTGTATGAGAAGCAGAAGGGGTATGTTGACTCATTTCATTGGGACACAATAAGAATGGATAGAAGGGCAAGTATAAATTCTGGAGAACCTTCCAGTTAACACTTAGCGGCCTCGCTGTACAGAGGAATGTACGCGGCTCAGATAACGATACCATCACTCACATGTACAACGTAAAGCGCATCTGCAGAGGTTTATTGCGCATGTTTCCTCCCAATCCTACTGATAAACAATAAGGCTCAATTGCGTCCCTCTGTCTAATGGGAATGTACCCCTGAAAGTTCCCTTGTAACCTATTAATGAGCCATTCATCAGCCATATTGGCACCGCAATAAAACCCCTATACAAAGAAACACAACAGTAAGTAACTTTCCCTACTGGGAGGTCTTACAGGCAGGATTTTGTAGTTATTTTGGTCAGTTTCCTTTAGTCTAGTAACCCATAGCAACAAGCCAATTATTAGCTCTTGCTGGTCTACAATAGTTAGTATAATGGTAAACTTTTCATGTTTGGAGAATTTCATGTAAAAAAAGTTAGATTTAATCTTTATAAGATGTCTTTTTTGTGAAAATCCTTAAAACAACTCAAAATAGACCCCCAAAATGATATAACCTTCTCCCTACAGGTCAGTCTGATGTCCTGATTGATTTGCATTGGAGCAGGAAGTAGCGAGCATGTACAGTAAGACAACTCTTTGACCAACTTCCTATTCGAAGGAGAAGGAAGGCCCAGTATATCAAAGGGGCGGAGCTTCATGCTAGACAAGAAAATGACTGGTTTGTGGACCAGGTTTCAGGTTTAATTTAACAAAACTTCCCACTCAATGTAGGGAGGGTTATGCCATTTTGGGGTTTGATTAGAATTGTTTTAGGAATTTTAATAAAAAACATTTTTCCTTTAAGGGGGCCCAATTTGCACTTTGGTTATAGCACATGGGAGACTAAATTGTGGGTTTCGTGAGGTTCTGCCAGTAGTTGATGGGGTAACTGCAAGCCTCCCTTTGTGTTTTCAAGATACTTGAAGAGTCCAATGATTTTGCTGTTACTACGTAGAAACGTTCCTGAAATTTCAGCAACCAGAGACCACTTGAGGTGAAGGACATGTGCTCCGCGGATTCTGAACTCACAAAGACTCAGAACCCTTAACAAAGGAATCACAGAGTTTTATAGAATTGGAAACGTATGCCATGAGAATCTACAAGTACGGAAGTAAAGGTTGTTACTGGTGGAAGAGCACAGGAAAACAAAGAACTGCTCTTACAGCTAAACAGGTGGCTCTGCCCTCAAGTCCAGGTATTAGTGACCAAGGCAACTGCTCTTACAGAAAAACAGGTGGCTCTGCCCTCAAGGCCAGGGTACAAGTGACCAAGCTTAGCTTGAGAACAGAATCCATCCGAGTCAAGGGGCTCCCGGAGGAATCTGCATACCGTACATAGAGTTTATTCTCTCTCTCAAAGACTTCGAGCTGTACTTGCCAATAGGGATGGGCACTTTTTTTTGCCTTGTTTTGCCGCAAAAATGACACCCATAGACTTGTATGGCATCATGCGTCACAAAAAAAAAAAAAAAAAAGCCGCCGCACGTCAAAATTTTTTCTGACGCCCATACACTTTAATGGATGTTGGCAACATTCCGCTGTCTGTGAATTTTTGGTGATACAAAACGGGTCAATTTTGCCCATCTCTACTTGCCAACTGTTTCTATAGTGGTGGTCCCTAATTTGTACTACATCCATGTCTTTAATGAACCTACTGTACATGGTGGTTTTCACTTTTAGTCCAGAGAGGTAATTTATTATCTGCCGGGCAGGGTTTAATGTTCAAAACACCAGCTGCAATCTGTGAAGTTTTTGCACTTTACACCTTGCCCTGCACACAGATAATTGGCATGGGTCTTTGTGAGCCCCCCAGATGAATACAGAGTGGGATCGGCATTTTGGCATATATTGATTAAGGCTCGGTGGGGAGGCAAAAGTGGTCTCCCTGTCTGTCCCTTAAGTTGCATCTCATCTCAAGTTGCATGGTGTATGTAAATGAGCCCCTTAGGTGTCCAGTAAAAGTATCAGCAGAGGATCAAGAGTATGAACTGGGAAGCTTTCTCAGATAATAAGAGGTAAATAAACTTAAAGGGGAAGAGATTACTCATCACAAAACTCTCCATTCTCTTTGGGCGCATTAAATGGGTTTGATCTACACCTGATAAGTTGGTTCCTGGGTAAGTCCTTGAATATTCATAATCAGGTACTGAGATTGCCCTTATTTCAGTCACTGCGAAAGACTCACGCCAATAATCAGGACTATCCAGCTATGGGCAAACTAGTCCCTATGCCTCAGTGGTACAGTGTGATATTATTAGTGTTGGGGATGTGACATGATGGAAAGTCAATTCCCTTTGCACAGTTACGAGATCTCCACCACCTCCAGCAGAACCAGTGGCTTCATTTTTATAGGCTCAGTCGTGCCCCTAGAGTAGCTCACAAAGTAATATCACTCTCTCCACCCACCCATTCCTGTCATACATTAATAGGGGACACACCATAGGTTTAGTTACTAAGCTGAATGTTAGATTACAACACGGCAGTAGCCTCCAGGAGCGAAGTCATGAATGGGCAACGGATGTGGGAAATATCTCGGAGTAAGAATGGCAGGAATCGACTCTTTTGGTATCCTCCAACTATAGGTTACGTCCTATCCAATTGTATATCATACATAGAGAATATTACACCGCTGCCAGACTTCACCTCATTTATTAATAGTGGCTTCTGTTACACTGTATCCCGAGTCGGAAGCAGCAGTGCAGAGAATAGAAAGGGGCAGATCTTTTCTTTAAGCAGAAATTACACTAACAACCCGAAACCAGTAAAATTAATATTGAAAGGTTAAAAAAAAAAAGACGATCCTATAAAACTGCAAAGACTTGTGGGACATGGTCTGTCCTCACTCTGATAATTATACCTGGTAGAAATGCGCTCACCGAGGGTAAAGCCTGGGTTTTACATCTAATTATACTGTATAATAAAGGAACATTTTATGAAACTTATTTTCTGCAGAGAAATCGACAGTTTCTTTTCTGGGGAAGGTTATATCAGATTTAATGAGTACGGAATGTCGCCCATTTCCCAGCTGGTTCGCTATTCTTGCCCTGATTGGCTGCTAATTACAATCATCCAAACGAAGCAAAACGTGAATAATAAGAGGACGGAAAGCAAAAGGAGCCAATTTTAGTAGGAAATAGATATTTAGACAGATGAGCAGGTTTTCCAGAATACACAGAACTTGTATTGATGTAGCAAGAAATGTAAGAAAGAAGCGCCGGGGCAGAACAAACAAAACCACAGCACTATACTACAATTACACTGACAGGGTTAATTATTAATGGTATTCCCTGTACTAAGAACAATTCAGCAGGAACAGACCCCTAAGTTTGCTCAAAGTCTGAATAGAGAGATCCCATAAAACTATGACAGCATAGGTATTCCCTGTACTAAGCACAATTCAGCAGGAACAGTCCCCTAAGTTTGCTCATAGTCTGTACAGAGAGATCCCATAAAACTATGGCAGCATAGGTATTCCCTGTACTAAGCACAATTCAGCAGGAACAGTCCCTAAGTTTGCTCATAGTCTGTACAGAGAGATCCCATAAAACTATGGCAGCATAGGTATTCCCTGTACTAAGCACAATTCAGCAGGAACAGTCCCTAAGTTTGCTCATAGTCTGTACAGAGAAATTCCATAAAACTATGGCAGTATAGGTATTCCCTGTACTAAGCACAATTCAGCAGGAACAGTCCCTAAGTTTGCTCATAGTCTGTACAGAGAGATCCCATAAAACTATGGCAGCATAGGTATTCCCTGTACTAAGCACAATTCAGCAGGAACAGTCCCTAAGTTTGCTCATAGTCTGTACAGAGAGATCCCATAAAACTATGGCAGTATGGGTATTCCCTGTACTAAGCACAATTCAGCAGGAACAGTCCCTAAGTTTGCTCATAGTCTGTACAGAGAGATCCCATAAAACTATGGCAGCATAGGTATTCCCTGTACTAAGAACAATTCAGCAGGAACAGTCCCTAAGTTTGCTCATAGTCTGTACAGAGAGATCCCATAAAACTATGACAGCATAGGTATTCCCTGTACTAAGCACAATTCAGCAGGAACAGTACCTAAGTTTGCTCATAGTCTGTACAGAGAGATCCCATAAAACTATGACAGCATAGGTATTCCCTGTACTAAGCACAATTCAGCAGGAACATTTTACGGAAGACTTTACAGACAGAGAATGAAGTGATCATATGGCACATGAAGTGAAACATCTAAATTGCCGGCTATGTTGCAGCTGAGAGCGGTGATTTACCAGGATCATTAAATAAACTCATATTTTCTTTTACTCTCGGTTTTGCCGGCGCATTTCTCTAGTAAACACATTGATTCAGATTTTAGCCTCAGGTCTCTTTCCCTTCTAAGTATTCAGCCGAACGAATCAAATCTACCCACCAGAGTGAGGCATCATGGGAGGAACCAGGCCGACCTCAGACTGGATTAACCCCTTGTGGACTTCAGGTTCAGCCCATGAAAGAACATTCAGTAACAAAAAGAGGGTGGGAGGGGGCACCCCCATATCCCTGTGTTACTGACCCTTCCTATTCACAGTGATGCAACGCTGAGCCCATTACACAGTAATACAGTAAGTTAGGTTGAAAAAAGACACACGTCCATCAAGTTCAACCTTAAGTCTATTTATAACCTGCCTAACTGTCAGTTGATCCAGAGGAAGCCAAAAAACCCATCTGAAGTCTCTCCAATTTGCCTCAGAGGGGGAAAAATTCTTCCCTGACTCCAAGATGCAATGGGACCAGTCCCTGGATGAACTTGTACTATGAGCTCTCTCCCATATCCCTGTATTCCCTCACTTGCTAAAAATATATATTCCTTAAAGGGGTTGTTCAGCTATGAACAAACTGTCAGTAAGATGTAGAGAGGGATATTCTGAGACAATTTGCAATTGGTTTTCATTTTTTTATTATTTGTGATTTTTGAGTTATTTAGCTTTTTATTCAGCAGCTCTCCAGTTTGCAATTTCAGCCATCTGGTTGCTAAGGTCCCAATTCCCCTAGTAACCATGCATGGATTTGAATAAGAGACTGGGATATGAATAGGAGAGGCCTGAATAGAAAGATGAGGAATAACAAGTAGCAGTAACTTCTATACTAGGGATGCACCAAATTTTGGATTCACTACAGAATACTAATTTGCATATGCAAATTAGGGGTGTAAAGGGGAAAACATTTTTTACTTCCTTGTTTTGTGACAATAAAGTCACACAATTTTCCTCCCCAACCCTAATTTCCATATGCAAATTAGGATTCGGTTTGGCCGGGCAGAAGGATTCGGCCGAATCTGAATCCTGCTGAAAAAGGCCGAATCCTGAGGGAATCCCGAACCCTAAACCATACCTTGTAGCTTTACAGAGCATTTGTTTTTAGATGTGGTCAGTGACCCCCATTTGTAAGCTGGAAAGAGTCAAAAGAAGGCGGCAAATAATTCAAAAACTCTAAAAAAGAAAAAATGAAGACCAACTGAAAAGTTGTCTCTACATCACACAAACAGTTAATTTAACTTTAAAACAACATGGCCACCTGCTGGTAAGTTCTGCCAACCAGACTCTACAGTCGGGAGAAAGTTTCAGATGAAGGAGAGGAATTTCCTCAGACGTTACTCTGCTTTAGAAAGACGGAGAAACATCACATGACTTTTGTCCGGTCTTTTCCCGTCCCTTTTCCCATCAAGAACGACATCATAAGAGTTTCTTCTACTTCAAAAAATAGGAAAAGACCAGACAAAAGTTTCCTCTTCTTCTTCTGAAATGGTCTCCTTAAAATCAAAGCTTCCATTGGTCTCCTGTATCTACAGTCGCCATCTTTTTATTAGGATTTTTTTTATATAGATACGGTCATGTGAAAAAGTTTGGGAACCCCTCTCAGCCGCATAATAATTGACTCCACTTTCAACAAAAAAGATAACAGCGGTATGTCTTTCATTTCCCAGGAACATCTGAGTACTGGGGTGTTTTCTGAACAAAGATTTTTAGTGAAGCAGTATTCAGTTGTATGGAATTAAATCAAATGTGAAAAACTGGCTGTGCAAAAATGTGGGTACCCTTGTCATTTTGCTAATTTGAATGCATGTAACTGCTCAATATTGATTACTGGCAGCACCTAATTGGTTGGATTAGCTCGTTTAGCCTTGAACTTCATAGGCAGGTGTGTCCAATCATGATATAGTTATTTAAAGGGATACTGTCATGGGAAAAAAATTTTTTTTCAAAATGCATCAGTTAATAGTGCTACTCCAGCAGAATTCTGCACTGAAATCCATTTCTCAAAAGAGCAAACAGATTTTTTTATATTCAATTTTGAAATCTGACATGGGGCTAGACATTTTGTCAATTTCCCAGCTGCCCCCAGTCATGTGACTTGTGCCTGCACTTCAGGAGAGAAATGCTTTCTGGCAGGCTGCTGTTTTTCCTTCTCAATGTAACTGAATGTGTCCCAGTGGGACATGGGTTTTTACTATTGAGTGCTGTTCTTAGATCTACCAGGCAGCTGTTATCTTGTGTTAGGGAGCTGCTATCTGGTTACCTTCCCATTGTTCTTTTGTTTGGCTGCTGGGGGGGGGGGTAAAGGGAGGGGGTGATATCACTCTAACTTGCAGTACAGCAGTAAAGAGTGATTGAAGTTTATCAGAGTACAAGTCACATGACATGGGGCAGCTGGGAAATTGACAAAATGTCTAGCCCCATGTCAGATTTCAAAATTGAATATAAAAAAATCTGTTTGCTCTTTTGAGAAATGGATTTCAGTGCAGAATTCTGCTGGAGCAGCACTATTAACTGATGTGTTTTGAAAAAAAATTTTTTTCCCATGACAGTATCCCTTTAAGGTGACCAATTGCAAGTTGTGCTTCTGTTTGACTCTCCTCTGAAGAGTGACACCATGGGATCCTCAAAGCAAGATCTGAAAACAAAGATTGTTCAGTATCATTGTTCAGAGGTTTAAACTGTCAGTTCCAACTGTAAGGAATGGAATCAGGAAATGGAAGGCCACAGGCACAGTTGCTGTAAAACCCAGGTCTGACAGGCCAAGAAAAATACAGGAGCGACATATACGGAGGATTGTGAGAATGTTACAGACAACCCAAAGATCATCTCCAAAGACCTGCAAGAAGATCTTGCTGCAGATGCAGGTGTATCTGTACATTAAGGCTGTTACATTTGCAAAAGGAGCTCAACTAAGTA
Source organism: Xenopus laevis (assembly GCF_017654675.1). NCBI lineage: Eukaryota > Metazoa > Chordata > Amphibia > Anura > Pipidae > Xenopus > Xenopus laevis. The sequence continues at coordinate 159,068,575 of NC_054381.1, forward strand.
TTGATGTAATATCTCTGTTGGGGTGCCCAAATTTATGCACCTGTCTAATTTTGTTATGATGCATATTGTATATTTTCTGTTAATCCAATAAACTTTATGTCACTGCCATAATACTACTGTTCCCATAAGACAAGTTACCGGTATATATTAAAAGGAAGTTGCTACTTTGAAAGCTCAGCCAATGATTAACAAAACTGCAAAGAATGAAGAGGGGTTCCCAAACTTTTTCATATGACTGTGTCGGTGGGCAATTGACTGGATTGCAGAATTGGACATTTATCTTCAGTACAAATAAATTGTGAGTAGAAATGAGAGCAGAGGAGTTGAGATGGTTTATTTATTACTTGTCGGTTGGGCTTTCATACAATTTGCTACTCGTAGGGGTTCAGCGTTTATTTGCTTCTTGTTTCCGTCACCCTGTTTAAGACATAGGAAACCATGGAATAAATATTCCGACTTCCCTACAACTGACAGAGACAGAGGCTTTGGTCACGTCATGTAATATATTTATATAATACACAAAAGCCATCAATATCTTGTAAATTATATCCTTATAAACGGTGAGTTCTGATGTCATCAGTTATAAACGGTGAGTTCTGATGTCATTTCTGTCACATGACTCACTGAAACTTGTGTATTATAATAAATAAAGTTCCCCCAGTTGTAAAATATGAGGATATTAGAAGTTACCTCGGAGTTCCATGACCTGTATAACAACACTCGGCCTTCAGCCTCGTACTTTTATATGGTCATGAAACTCCTCGGTAACTTATAATATCCTTATATTTTACAAGAGGGGGTACTTTATTCACTATGTAATATATTGGCGAACAAACTCTACAGGAGAAGAATAAATATTATAAAGCAGCATTGCATGTTCCAGCCAATAGAAGCATTCACTATAATCAGGTTACACACGGAAGTACAGGTATGGGACCTGTTATCCAGAATGCTCGAAACCTGAGGCTTTCCATAATTTGGATCTTCATACCTTAAGTCTACTAGAAAATCATATAAACATTAAATAAAGCCAATAGGCTGGTTTTGCCTCCAATAAGGATTAATTATATCTTAGTTGGGATCAAGTACAAGCTACTGTTTTATTATTACACAGAAAAAGGAAATAATTTTTAAAAATTTAGATTATTTGGATAAAATGGAGTCTATGGGAGACAGCCATTCCGTAATTCGGAGCTTTCTGGATATCGGGTTTCCGGATAAGGGATCCTATACCTGTACTACAGGTATTGGATCCATTATCCAGAAAGCTCTGAATTAGGGACAGGCCGTCTCCCATAGACTCCCTTTTACCCACATTTTTAAAATGTATTTCCTTTTTCTGTGTAATAATAAAACAGTCGCTTGATCCCAACTAAGATATAATTAATCCTTATTGGAAGCAAAACCAGCCTATTGGCTTTATTTCATGTTTTTCTAGTAGACTTAAGGTATGAAGATCCAAATTACAGAAAGATCTGTTGCAGGAAAACCCCAGGTCCAGAGCATTCTGGATAACAGGTCCCATAGCGGTATGAAAAACTGTCATTCACCCTGTTACACCACATGCCTCAAGGGGTGGTTTACCTTTAAGTTAACTTTTAGTATGTTAGATATGGCCAGTTTTAAGCAACTTTTCGATTGGTCTTTTTTTTTTTTTTTTTATTTAGAGCTTTTTAATTATTTTCCTTCTTCTTCTGACTCTTTTCAGCTTTCAAATGGGGGTCACTGACCCCATCTTAAAAACAAATGCTCTGTAAGGCTACAAATGTATTGTTATTGTTACTTTTTATTACTCCTCTTTCTATTCAGGCCTCTCCTATTCATATTCCAGTCTCTCATTCATATAAGTGCATGGTCGCTAGGGTAAATTGGTCCCTAGCAACCAGATGGCTGAAATTACAAACTGAAGAGCTGCTGAATAAAAAGCTAAATAAGTCAAAGACCACAAATAATAAACAATGAAAACCAATTGCAAATTGTCTCAGAATATCTTTCTCTACATCATACTAACAGTTAATTTAAAGGTGAACAACCCCTTGAATAAATGATATCTCTATATATAGACAGTGTAAGAATGAGGCATTACAACCAGGGATGCAACAAATCCGCTATTTTGGATTCAGCTGAACCCCCAAATCCTTTGTGAAAAATTTGGCCGAATACTGAATTTGCATTTGCATTTTTTTTTACATTCTTGCTTTGTGACGGTGACGTGATTTCCTTTCCCACCACTAATTTACATATGCAAATTAGGATTCGGTTTGGCCAGGCACAAGGATTTGGCCAAATCCAAATTCTGCAGAAAAAGGCCAAATCTCGAACCGAATCGTGGATTTGGTGCATCCCTACTATTTGTACAGCATTTGAACTTTCCTTTATGCTCAATTCTCCATGCCGTGTAGTTGTGAGTTTCCACATTCCGCATCACAAACACATCGTAGGATATTGGTAGCAGAGGTAACACAACAGTCGCACCTTCCTGTCCATGAGACACTTGTTTAGCGGAGGAGCCTGAGGTTTCTCAGAATTCCTACAGTCCTACCTCTGATCACACAAGCTTTGTGCTCATCAACCGCAAAGGATAAGGGGAAACTAAACCTTATTTATGTGTAGGGTTTTATTGCACTAGTATTGCTAATAAACTGTCTCCATATGCTCTGCAGTTATAGCTTGATACCCATTATTTGTCCTTGAACCCAACATCATTTACCCAACAGCAGTGATCCCCAACCAGTGACTCACCAGTAACATGTTACTCACCAACCCCTTGGATGTTGCTCCCAGTGGCCTTAAAGCAGGGGCTTACTTTTGAATTCTTGACTTGGAGACAAGTTTTAGAGACCCAAAGAGCATGGGTAGTGCCAAACAGAGCCTCCCGTAGGCTGCAAGTCCACATAGGGGCTACCAAACCAATCCCAGCCCACATTTGCTGCCCCAGGAACATTTTGCATGCTTGTGTGGCTCTCCAACTTTTTTTACATGTGAATGTGGTTCACAGGTAAAACAGGTTGGGGACCCCTGTCCTACAGCATTAAAATACTCCAAAAGTACATCCACGCCCTTCTAATTATCTGATTGGCTACAGCCATTACTGCCAACACATTATACAATGACATTCCTGACAATTCAGTTATTCCTACTTTGTGGAAGAGTTTGGCAAAGGTCCATCCAAACTTTAGCACAATAGTGTCCCCCATGCACAAAGCCAGAAGAGCCTCTGTAGATTGCACGCAATATATACCCTAATATTACACGTCAGTGGGAAACAAACTGGCAGATTGCACCCATGAGTACAAATATAGAGATTGCACCCATGAGTAACATATAGAGATTGCACCCATGAGTACAAATATAGAGATTGCACCCATGAGTAAAATATAGAGATTGCACCCATGAGTACAAATATAGAGATTTCACCCATGAGTAACATATAGAGATTGCACCCATGAGTAAAATATAGATTGCACCCATGAGTAAAATATAGAGATTGCACCCATGACTACAAATATAGAGATTGCACCCATGAGTAAAATATAGAGATTGCACCCATGAGTACAAATATAGAGATTGCACCCATGAGTACAAATAGAGATTGCACCCATGAGTACAAATATAGAGATTGCACCCATGAGTAACATATAGAGATTGCACCCATGAGTAAAATATAGATTTCACCCATGAGTAACATATAGAGATTGCACCCATGAGTAACATATAGAGATTGCACCCATGAGTAACATATAGAGATTGAACCCACGAGTACAAATATAGAGATTTAACCCACGAGTAAAATATAGAGATTGCACCCACGAGTACAAGTATAGAGATTGCACCCACGAGTACAAGTATAGAGATTGCACCCATGAGTACAAATATATAAATTGCACCCATGAGTACAAATATAGAGATTGCACCCATGAGTACAAATATAGAAATTGCACCCATACATAAAAATAGAGATTACACCCACGAGTACAAGTATAGAGATTGCACCCATGAGTACAAATAGAGATTGCACCCACGAGTACAAATATAGAGATTGCATCCACTAGTACAAATATAGAAATTGCACCCATACATAAAAATATAGAGATTGCACCCATGCGTAAAATAGAGATTGCACCCACGAGTACAAATATAGAAATTGCACCCATACATAAAAATATAGAGATTGCACCCATGAGTAAAATATAGAGATTGCACCCATGAGTAAAATATAGAGATTGCACCCATGAGTAAAATATAGAGATTGCACCCATGAGTAAAATATAGAGATTGCACCCATGAGTACAAATATAGAGATTGCACCCATGAGTAAAATATAGAGATTGCACCCATGAGTAAAATATAGAGATTGCACCCATGAGTAAAATATAGAGATTGCACCCATGAGTACAAATATACAGAGATAGAATATTCCCCAGACACATTTCACATTGGTATACATTCACAGAGCCCTTTTCTGCCCAACAAATATACGTAATCTTCAGGAACCCTCTATACTTAGTCTGGTTAATTCATTTGCAAAGTTAAATGTGGGTACGACCCCCCAAAAATACCTCTGGAGCCTTTAGTCTGCCCATCCACTGAATGTGACATATCTGTGTGACACTGCAATGCTGCTTTATAACTGGGACCCCCAGGCCTACTCCTCGGAGTTACTTATTAGTTATTATACATTCCATGGCTTCAGAATAACTACCCTATTCCAGTAAGATAAATATGAAAAGTTAAAACTTTTTGATTTTGTTTTTTTTTAAATTTATGTAAGAAAAATATTATTCTTGAATAAAAAGAACAAATACAAAATATTTTCTCACAAACCGATAAATCCGAATAGAAAATTTGTACAATGTCTCTCGCGACCTACAAAAAATGGCTCTATATATGCATCATATAAGGAGAGTGTCTTCTAGAGCAAGAGTTAGGTAGAACTACCTAGTAGAAGAACTTGGGGTGGGGGAGAATTTATAGATATATTTGCCCATCGATATAAAAAAAAAAGTTCTCAATTCGAAGTCATTAAAGTTATCAGGAAAATAAAATGTCTTTACATCTCCTCTTCAACTTTGAGGATCATCCCAGAGAAGACTTCTATACCAGCTTGTCCCCCTGACTCCCCAGTAGGCATTCGGGGAGGCACACGGGAAGATGAACCCTTAGTACGTTCCTGCACATAATGGACCGTCTCCCTGTGGAAGTGGTTATTGTCCGCCATCTTTTCCAAGGTTTGGTTCAGCATCTCTACATTGTCTGCCAAGCGTCTGCTCTGTTCTACAAGGTTCTCCAGGATGAGGTTCTGTTGGACCAATAGGGAGCTTTGTTGTTGGTACCAAGAAGATAAAAGGCTGTTTTGTTGCAATTGACTCTCCATCAACTGCTTTTCGAATTCGGAGACGTCGTGTTTTCTCCTCGGATGCTGAGTGGACTGGGCCAGGCGACTCATGAAGGTGGATTTCAGATGAGCATGAGGAGAGGATGGGGGTGAAGGAGAAGAAGCAGAAGTCTGTATGATCACCGGATGGTCGGACATTTCCGGCTCAGTCGTCACTGGCATTTCTATAGTTTTAAGTGGCACCCATGTGCACCCAGGACCATTTTCCTCCTCATCTGTAGGAATTTAAAATAAATATTACTCTCAAAAGAAAGAAAAAATGCCACGTGCATGACACAAAGGAAAGAATTAGCCAAAAATGTGCCACACACAGATTCAACAATTCATTTAAATCTACTTTAGTGCCACCTTGGATATGGTCTGGTACAGACCCACCAGAGCAAAGCGGAAATGCCCTATCAGACCACCCAAGTGCCAGTCTTATTGTTATCCAGTAGAAAACACTCAAAGACACGTTAAAGGCACAGTAACACTATTTTCCTCAGCATACCTACACTAGGAAAAACTAAGAGGTGACAATGTGATAATATTCTTAGCTGAAAGCTTTCTTCTCTTTCGATGAAAAATAAAAAGCTAATCCACACAGATGCTCATCCTTGTTCAGACCAGACTGAATGTGGTCCACCTGATCTGAACAAGCAACTCTGACCACATCAGATTTTGAATATCGAGATAAACTTTTAGGGTGATTGTTGGCTAATCTGGTCCCAAACCATCATGTAGGCACCATAAAACTGGCACACAACATTATCCTGAGTCATACACATACATTACTCTATACTACAGACACTGGAGAACATTTTAGGGTTAGGTGCCTGGAATCGGCCCATTGTACTAGAAGAATGATGCTATTTCTTTAAGGTCACTATATATCATGTTTTTAAACTTAATCCTATACAACAGAACTTTTTAAATTTTTTTCAATTCAAACCTCCCTCTTGAGGGTCAATATTTGGTTATAACTTTTCCTACCTAGCTAAACTAAAACAAGGTTACAGACATAGAAACAAGAACATCCTAAATAAGCCTTCAAATGAGGTTTCCAGAATTATCTCCAAATATCTTACCCTAGCTAACCTCAATACTCACCCCTCCAGTCACTAATCTCCGCCTCCTAAGGAGGGACAGCCCCAAAGTTTGGGAACTATTATCAGAGGGGATACTACAAGGGTATATACTAAAGCTCCATCACAGCTCAGGGGAGAAGGTCTAGTAAAATCAAGAAGGTAGGAATATAAAATCTATTTCAGAGTAAAATGAACAACCCTAGTGGATAAATTTGAGCTGATGAGGAAAGGAAGAAGCTGAGAGGGTCTCTCTACCCCTTTATTTCTAGACATTTTACCTGACTGGAGCTCTAGGGCAATGAGTGGGGCATCAGTGTCCACATCAATTTCATCATGATCTTCATCCTCTTCGTCGCCACCAAACCCGGGATAAATATCACTGTTTGTGTCATTTTGCAGACTCGAGGGGCTGCACCTTCTATTAGTGGTCACCACAGTGCGCCTTATTATCGCCAGCTTTTCCTTGGTCCGTCTCTTCATGTCGTCCCATCGTCTCCTCAGGTCTCTGGTGGTTCTGGGTGACCGGGCTACGGTGTTGATCTTCTTGGCAATCTCCAACCAGATTCTCTCCCTTGCCGGCTGGCTCAAGTTGACTCGCTCGCTTCCGTACAATCTCGAATGATTCTTGGTCACTTCGGCCACCAAAATTTCAAGCTCAAGAGGAGAGAACTTCTCCTTCCTCTTCCTGGGTGCACAGGCCATTCTAAGGTTGCGCCTCTTGTAAAATGAAACAAGAAGTGCAGTTGGACACTATATCCCAATAAGCTCACCGTTACAATACATACAATTTAAAGGATAACTAAATAAACAGTAATATCAGAATGAGTTCTTCAGCATTACCTCAAGAATGTATAAACAGCAGCTACAATACTCACTCTAATACAAGAACCTGTGTTACTGAGTTCATAATACCGGATGAGACCTGTTATCCAGAATGCTTGGGACCTGGGGTTTTCTGGATAATGGTTCTTTCCAAAATTTTCATATCTTAAATCTACTAGAAAATCATATAAACATGAAATAAACCCAATAGGCTGGTTTTGCTTCCAATAAGGATTAATTATATCTTAGTTGGGATCAAATACAAGTTACTGTTTTATTATTACACAGAAAAAGGAAACCATTCCCATAACCTAATACAAGTACAGGGCCTGTTATCCAGAATGGTAGGAAACTGGAGGTCTCTGGATAACAGATCTTTCCATCATTTGGATCTTCATACCTTAACCTTAAGTCTACTAGAAAATCATGTAAACATTAAATAAAACCCAATTTGCTTCCAATAGGGATTAATTATATCTCAGTTGGGATCAAGCACAAGCGACTGTTTTATTATTACACAGAAAAAAGGAAGCATTTTTAGAAATTTGGATTATTTGTATAAAATGGAGTCTATGGGAGATGGCCTTTCGGTAATTTGGATCTTCATACCTTAAATCTACTAGAAAATCATATAAACATGAAATAAACCCAATAAACTGGTTTTGCTCCCAATAAGGATTAATTATATCTTAGTTGGGATCAAGTACAAGCGACTTTTTTACTATTTAAATTAAATCTTTTAAAATTTGGATTAATTGAATAAAAAGGAGTCTATGGGAGACGGCCTTTTAGTAATTCGGAGCTTTCTGGATAACAGGTTTCCAGATAACGAATCCCATTCCTGTACTAGTTTCTATATATTCTATAGGAATAACTAACTTTATGAAGACTGATAACGCCAATATCCATATACACCATGTAGAATATCACCATACACATTGGAAAACAAGCAGACCTTGACGAGTATAGCTAGCATTAGGTTGTACTTTATATTCTATATTAGTGGATACTAATTTAATGGACTGCCTCGGAGTTCTTTCCATGATAGGTCCAGCCTAATCGTAGGCCATACTGAACTGGGACAAATATTCGGCCTATCAGAAGACCTGGTGGAAGAGGGACATTGTCTCCTTGGCCAGTGGAGGTTTCTTGAGTGAGAAATCCACAAGGAGATATTGATCTGGAACGTGAAGCTTATAAATAGCCACTCTACTTGGGTCTTCCCTGTGATTCAGTTTAGATCCCTTATCTCCCAAGCATTCCAATGGGATTTGTTGCTGGACCTGCTCTATCAGGACTGGTGAGTCAAAATACCAACACACCCTCTACTACTTGAAATTGCTATACCGGCGTCTGCTGGTTGATCTGCTTCTGAATTCGGCGTACCCCTGCCCTAACAATGCTGCGGTTACATATATATATATATATATATATATATATATATATATATATATATATATATATATATATATATATATATATATATATATATATATATATATATATATATATATATATATATATATATATATATATATGATTAAACTCGATATCCCCCAACCTTCTGATCTGATATTGGCCCCAGGTTGCATAGAAATAAGCTGTAAACAGTAGATCCTGATGCAAATTCACGGATACATCTTATTTCCATGTATAGAAAGCTATTTTAGTCTTTGAAGTCACTTGGACGTTTGAGATTTTACATATTTTCAATTATTTCTTATATTCCAGGCAGTGTCTCTCTTAGAGAAGAAGTTCAGCCTTAAAGAAATGCTGTATTTTATATACTGTACCAGCCAAGAACCCTATAACAGTAATGATCCAGTCCTTCAAAACCCTTCCATCATAGATCATTCCCTTCTACACTTTACATACTATTAAAAAGCAATGCCTGGTTGCTATGACGGCTGGACCTAGTAACCATGCAGCAGCGTTTTGAACGGAATAGCGTCAGAACAATATCAACGACTGCATTACCAGCAATAATGAATGCTAAATAAAGAAATGTTGTTTAATACATCGACATTTGATGCCAAATGACTTCCTTCCCCTTTAAACAGAGTACTAAACATTTTGGGCACGCTTCTCCCTTTAAGGCAAGATTATACCTGCACTTTAATTGAAGCCGGTGCCGAGGGACTGGCAGGACAGAAAGCAGATGGCACAGACTCCAGCGAGAATCTTATGTTTAATTCACAAAGTCAAGGCTTCCAGGTAAGGGCTTTTATCTCCCTAATATTCCCAGTAACAAAGGAAGATTAGAATCACTCGGGTTCTCTTTTATTCTACTGAATTTGCCTGAACCTGGGTTATCGCTTGTATCTGTGTGTATATTATATATATAGTTGTATGTACGTTTATTGTGCCTGGCTACCAACCCTAATCAGTTAACTCTAGCCTTGCTGGCTCTTTTAGAAAGCTGCTGAGCCAGAAGTCTGGAAGTCTAAAACTGCTACTATCTAAGAAACCTCACCAAGAGCACATCAATAGCTTCTTTGGGTTTAAATCTCCTTATAGAAACATACGTCTCGGCTCAAATCTGGCTGGGGGTTTCTCTGAACACTTTTGACATTTTTACTTTAAGGGATACTGTCACAGCTAGACATTTTGTCAGTTTCCCAGCTGCCCCCAGTCATCTGACTTGTGCTCTGATAAACTTCAGTCACTCTTTACTGCTGTACTGTAAGTTGGAGTGATATCACCCCTTCCCCCCCCAGCAGCCTAACAACAAAACAATGGGAAGGTAACCAGATAGCAGCTCCCTAACACAAGATAACAGCTGCCTGGTAGATCTAAGAACAGCACTCAATAGTAAAATCCAGGTCCCACTGAGACACATTCAGTTACATTGAGTAGGAGAAACAACAGCCTGCCAGAAAGCAGTTCCATTATAAAGTGCTGGATCTTTCTGAAATCACATGACCAGGCAAAATGACCTGAGATGCACCTACACACCAATATTACAACTAAATACACTTGCTGGTTCAGGAATGACATTTTATATTGTACAGTGAATTATTTGCAGTGTAAACAGTGTCATTTAGAAATAAAAACATCATAAAAATCATGACAGAATCCCTTTAAGCAGCTAGTGAGAAATTTACAATTTGGACTGCTAATACCAGGATTTTAGCTCAATGGTACTATAAAACTGCTAATATAACTGTTAGAAATAGAAAATATGTGTAAATTGCAAATGTGCTCACTGAGAAAACAAATCAATTGATATTTTTGAGTATCAAACACGTGAGATGTGAGGGTTAGTAGGTTCATTCCTCAGGCGCCCATTGTTACACTGGTATTTCAAATGCTTCCTAATGTCGGAACTGAGGAATCCATGATTAAATAGAATACAGTAGAAACCCCATTTTACGTTTTTCAGGGGACCGGGAAAAAATGATGTAAAATCCAGGAAAATGAAAAATCAGGGAAATGTGTTAAAGTAACTTTTTTCTTGAAGTACTGAGATGAGTATTTTACATTAAGATACAATATTTAGTGTGTTAATAACAAGGGTTAAACATTGCAGAGTTAATGTTCCAGTATGGGGGGCGAGTGCAAGACTCTCTGTCAGTCACATACACAAGCTAAAGCAATAAGTGATTGGTGCAGGACTGTATAAGAGACACACTCATTATAATTGACCATTTACAGGCACAACCATAGCACAATATACATCTGATTTAGTGATATGTGGGCCATCTCGATACCCGCGGGTCGGGCAGGTCTGGGCCGACCTCGCAACTCTTCTTCGTGGGCAGGTTGAGCTCTTCTCTTGCTCTCCCCACCCGCAACCGTCAAATCTCTGTTTTGGATTTCCGAGTTCTTCTTTTATAGACGATGCGCCTGCTCGCCCCGCCCCTTTTGTGACATCATCGGCGAGTCAAGTCTATAAAAGAACCCCGGAAGTCGGGATCGTGGTGGGCGGGTGCAGGGAAATCCCAACCCCTGTTAGTATTTTATACCTCTTTTTCACAAATAATAACATTCATAGAGGGGAAAAAAGCAGTTTTTGGGAACTTCAGACAAAATTTGGGAAAAAATTACTTAAAATCAGGAAAATGCATTATCAATTGGTAGGACCTAGGGGTGCACCGAATCCAGGATTCGTTTTTTTTCAGCAGGATTTGGATTCGGCAAAATCCTTGTGCCTGGCCGAACCCAAATTTGCATATGTAAATTAGGGGTGGGTAGGGAAATCACATGACTTTTCGTCATAAAAGAAGAATTTCTTCCTCTTTTTATTTTCCTGCCCCTAATTTGCACATGCAAATTAGGATTCGGTTCTGTTGAATCATTCACCAAGGAGTCGGCCGAATCCCAAATAGCAGATTCGGTGCATCCCTAAGTAGGACCACAAATAAAACATTTAAAATGTGGGGAAACTTAAAATCAGGGAACTTAAAATCGAGGTTTCACTGTAGTTCAGTGGGGGAATGTGGCATTTGTCCGATTGGATCATTAGTGCGGCACCGGCTCTGTAGACTCTGCTACAATAATACCTGTGAGTATAAATTATCCATTTACTTCTGTTTGACTGAAACACTCATCTCTTTCCCTTTTGTTTGATTGTATCGAAGAACTGGGAAGTGGTTTCTTGCAGTTTCCTTGAATTCTCAAGCCATAATCTTACCGGATCCAGTTCCCAAGAGGATCCACATTTGGGGAATATTCAGATATAATATTCCACTCCAATAAGTCTATTCAAACTTTTCTTTCACCTCTGAGTTTAGTTGCCAATCACCAAGGTTTATGGAGTTTCGAGCCAACAAGCACACAGTTTGGGTCATTCATCAACACTGGGCAAATTTGCCCATGGGCAGTAACCCATGGCAACCAATCAAATTACAGCATTCATTGTTCTACTTGCAGCTGGCTTTAAAAAAAGCTAATCACTGATTGGTTGCTATAGGTAACTGGCCATGGGGAAATTTGCCCAGTGTTGATAAATGAGCCCCATGGGCTAAAAATCCCCTTTTACATGTACAAAACCTAGTGCTTTCCTGCCCAGCCGATCACAATGCTTAAAGGGTCCCTAAGTTCTATAACAGTAATGATCCAGGCCTTCAAAGTTGCTCCCTGCAGCTCCCCATCTTGGATCTTGTCAGGCCTCTTTAGTGAGTCAGTGGCACTGCACATGCTCAGTGGGATCTGGGCTGCTGCTGAGACACTAAGATTAGGGATCATGGGAAACCATCAAAGTGAGGTCACAGTTGATGCTACAGGGCTGATTATGAATCAGTTCTGATGCAGACTGGACTGGTTTTTATGCCGCCGTGTAGGGTGAACATGAAAGTATTCTGAATGAAGCTGGAACTTTATGTTACATATATACTGTATATTGTAAGCCTGACCCTAAGCTCAAGTGCAGCTGGTTCTGTGCTGCTACAAAAGCTTCTGATAATTTTAGGTAGATACTGTAGTATCATTATAGAATACACAAAAGCCATGAATATCCTGTAAATGATATCCTTATAAACGGTGAGTTCTGATGTCATCAGTTATAAACGGTGAGTTCTGATGTCATTTCTGTCACATGACTCACTGAAATTTGTGTATTATAATAAATAAAGTACCCTCAGTTGCAAAATATGAGGATATTATAAGTTACCTCGGAGTTCCATGACCTGTATAAAAACACTCAGCCTTCGGCCTCAAGTTTTTATATGGTCATGAAACTCCTCGGTAACTTATAATATCCTTATATTTTACAAGAGGGGGTACTTTATCCACTATATTATTCACTGAAGGATACAAAGAGATGGGAAATGTATTAAATCAAAGCCTTGCAGAAGTTTATTATGGTAGAAAACTTGGCTAAGTGGCTCCTATGAGTAATCAGGGAGCTCCCCAAAAAACTGCTCACATAGGGACCCAGTGGGGATAAAAACATCCCTTGCATCATGGCCTTGTATCTGTCCTGCCCCAGAAACTCCCCTTAGCCAAGAACTGAGTTTGATGGTCCCCTAAGTCCCCGACTGCTGTAGCCCCAATGTAGAACTATACATATATATCCTTCTTCTATAGGATTTGTGCAGCACAAGCAGGACACACGATACTTCTGGTGAAGGCTACTTTTATATAGGGACGACATATACAGGATCCATGTTCTTGCCATATACACATACAAAATGTGTTCCCCTTCCCACCCCTAATTTGCATATGCAAATTAGGATTCAGATTCGGTAATCGGATGAATCTTTCCCAAAGGATTCAGGGGTTCGGCCGCATTCAGCGCATCCCTATTAACTATTGCCTCTGTTGTGATGACAGCAGCTGCTCCAGCCATAAAGCAGTGCCGAGGTTTTATTCCTTAATCATTTCCTAGCGCTGATCAGCACAACCAGGCACTGACTTTACACATTTACACATAAGATTCCAAAAAATGTTGTGCCAGTGCCAGTGTTGGTACAAATGTTAGTGAAACAGGCGGTTGCACATGGAGAGAACTTGCTCTATGGAAAGTGATGGCTCCTTAGATAGGAAAGAGCAAAGAGAAGGGAGAGTGTTGGCTCAGTGCTGAATTGGGCACAAGAACATTGGTGAGTAACCTGCGAGTAACCTGCGAGTAACATGACTTCCCAGAAATACACACAAAACCCGGAGAGAGATAATTCAGTCTGCAGAGTGAGACAAAGTAGCAGCCAAAAGAAAGCAGTTAAAATGTAATGGAGAGAATAAATGATTCCATTAGAGAGGTTTATAGATCAGTCCTGACCCATGAATTGTACAAGGGGTTGGCACAACGATGCCAATAGAGAGAGTCACTCGGCCTATTCATTATGCACAAAGAGACGGCACTTTGCTTTCTGTCATATATACACACACATATAAAGGGTAAATAACTTACACTAATCCCTCAGCACTCAGTAAACTCAGCACAAAGGAAAGGGATTTCTGCATTTATACCAACCAATAAACGGGCACACACATAAATCTTGCCGATTAATCGAGGTTGAGGGTTAAGATGGGCAGAGATGCAAAAATACCACAGAGATTGGTACAATTTTTGGACTGTGTGTGGAGTGTCCTGATTTTTTTTTTATATCATGGCGATTGGTTGTACAGTTGATTGTAAAGGTTGAAAGATTTCTATTGGCTACTAATAAGATCTCTGCATGAATTGTATGTATATCTGATATCTACTTTACTCCAAATTACTGAAAGATCCTTTATCTGGAAAACCCCAGGTCCCGAGCATTGTGGATAACAGGTCCCATACCTGACCCTGAATTTTCTCACTCTGAACTTCCCAAGTCTGACCTGGACCCAACCCAATGATTGGCCAAGTTTCAACCCAAACCCGCCCAGCCTTGTGGGTCACCTTGGGTTTCGGGTCAACCCACACATCACTGAGCTCTCATATAATGTTATATATGTGTATAATGTTATATATGTGTATAATGTTATATATGTGTATAATGTTATATATGTGTATAATGTTATATATGTGTATAATGTTATATATGTGTATAATGTTAAATATGTGTATAATGTTATATTTGTGTATAATGTTATATTTGTGTATAATGTTATATATTTGTATGATGTTATATATGTGTATAATGTTATATATGTGTATAATGTTATATATGTGTATAATGTTATATTTGTGTATAATGTTATATATGTGTATAATGTTATATATGTGTATAATGTTAAATATGTGTATAATGTTAAATATGTGTATAATGTTATATATGTGTATAATGTTATATTTGTGCTAATTTGAGGTTTCTTGCAGAGGAAAGACATAGTCCCTGCAGCTCTAACCCTGCCAGTCTCCATATTGTACAATATTCACAACCAAATCGTGACAAATCAGATGTTTATGAGGGGAGTGTGAGCCAGAGTATAGGGAAAGTGCAGAACTCCCAGCAACGTTTCTGAGCCTGTGCCTAATGAGCCTAATGAGCCTAATGAGCAGTCAGGGTGCCACCTCTGATTTAGTCACACACATCTGGTTACATTAAAGTGCTAGCTTCTGGGAAATTCACATCTATCTGGGTGTCCAGAGTCATAATTGTTTATTGCACACAATCCTGCAGGTGATTGGCTATTAGAGATACGATGAGTCTTCACAAATAAGAACTTGTCAGCCTGTGACCTACATGTGAAATACACCCCATGTGTGACTTACACACACACACACCACAATCCACTGTATTGAGTCTGACACGGACTGTAGATGTGTCTCAGCTGCCTGGCACCTTCCCAAATTATACAGGGTTACAGCTGGGTTATTATCTACCAAGAAATGGCAGTAGTCCAACAGATGCTTATGTTTACTCATACAAGTTTGTGTACATAGGTATTGCCCTGTACTAAGCACAATTCAGCAGGAACAGTCCCCTAAGTTTGCTCATAGTCTGTACAGAGAGATCCCATAAAACTATGGCAGCATAGGTATGCCCTGTACTAAGCACAATTCAGCAGGAACAGTCCCCTAAGTTTGCTCATAGTCTGTACAGAGAGATCCCATAAAACTATGACAGCATAGGTATTCCCCTGTACTAAGCACAATTCAGCAGGAACAGTCCCTAAGTTTGCTCATAGTCTGTACAGAGAGATCCCATAAAACTATGGCAGCATAGGTATGCCCTGTACTAAGCACAATTCAGCAGGAACAGTCCCTAAGTTTGCTCATAGTCTGTACAGAGAGATCCCATAAAACTATGGCAGCATAGGTATGCCCTGTACTAAGCACAATTCAGCAGGAACAGTCCCCTAAGTTGCTCATAGTCTGTACAGAGAGATCCCATAAAACTATGGCAGTATAGGTATTCCCTGTACTAAGCACAATTCAGCAGGAACAGTCCCCTAAGTTTGCTCATAGTCTGTACAGAGAGATCCCATAAAACTATGGCAGCATAGGTATTCCCTGTACTAAGCACAATTCAGCAGGAACAGTCCCTAAGTTTGCTCATAGTCTGTACAGAGAGATCCCATAAAACTATGGCAGCATAGGTATTCCCTGTACTAAGCACAATTCAGCAGGAACAGCCCCCTAAGTTTGCTCATAGTCTGTACAGAGAGATCCCATAAAACTATGGCAGCATAGGTATTCCCTGTACTAAGCACAATTCAGCAGGAACAGTCCCCTAAGTTTGCTCATAGTCTGTACAGAGAGATCCCATAAAACTATGGCAGCATAGGTATTCCCTGTACTAAGCACAATTCAGCAGGAACAGTCCCCTAAGTTTGCTCATAGTCTGTACAGAGAGATCCCATAAAACTATGGCAGCATAGGTATCCTCTGTACTAAGCACAATTCAGCAGGAACAGTCCCTAAGTTTGCTCATAGTCTGTACAGAGAGATATTATACAACTCAGTAGAAATATGTAAGAATATAATGGAACTGTAACTATACAGACCTCCCGTTTGCTTGCAAGAAATACAGAGTGAAATACGGGTTCCATTACAGCCTTATGTCAGCCTATACAAACACATCTCTTACAATACCAAAGAATAAATTGACATTTTCTGGTAATCCAATCTATATATAGATCATAAGCCAAAAACTGACAGTGGACAGGCCGTATAAAGAACATAATACACATTTCTGTTCTGTAGAGACTACGTACTTATGTCTGTGTGTGAAATGACCAGTAACAACTTGTGTGTAAGAGACTGCAGAACTATTTCCCCCATCCCTGGATTTACTACTTATACATACATTAGTGTGTATATATATATATATATATATATGTAGAAACACAAACAATTCCTCCCATTCCCTATGAGGGTGCAGATCCCTGACGTCTGTGCCCTGGAGCTAATGGAGGAGTCGTACTTACTTGGTGCTGACTGGCTTTTGCCAACTGGCGATTGGCAGACTCCACATTAGAAGAAGCAGTCTCTATATTGGCTTCAATGCTGTCTGTAAATTGAAATGACAGAGGTTAAACAGTAAGATATATATATATATATATATATATAATAAGTGTGGAAATGAGATGTAACGGATACACAGGGACCTGTAAGACTAAAACTCTGCTTCATACTGTAAATTTATTGCACTAGGGATGGACCCAATCCACTATTTTGGATTCGGCCAAACCCCTGAATCCTAAATGAGATTTGGCCGAATACCGAACTGAATCCTAATTTGGGGTGGGAAGGGGAAAACATTTGTTACTTCCTTGTTTTGTGACAAAAAGTCACAAGATTTCCCTTCCTGCCCCTAATTTGCATATGCAAATTAGGATTCGGATCCGGCCAGGCAGAAGGATTCGTCTGAATCCCGAACCGAATCCTGGATTCGGTGCATCCCCAGTTTTGGCTGAATCCAGAATCTTTCATTAAGGATTTGGCCAAATCAACTGCCCTTCAATTTTTTTCTTTTCTATAAGTTTTTGAATTACTTGCCTTCTTCTTCCTTTCAAATGGGGGTCACTGACCCCGTCTATAAAAACAAATGCTCTGTAAGGCTACAAATATATTGTTATTCCTCCTCTTTCTATTCAGGCCTCTCCTATTCTTATTCCATCTCTTATTCATATCAATGCATGGTTGCTAGGGGAATTTGGACCAAGAATAATGAATTGAAAACCAATTACAAATTGTCTCAGAGTATCACTTTCTACATCATACTAACAGTTAATTTAAAGGTGAACAACCCATTTACTATATAAATTTTACTTTGATATAGGCAGGCCCGGATTTGTGGAAAGGCCAAAGAGGGGCGGCATGCTGCCCAACCACACCCACATTGGTTCAAAAATGTGCTGGAGATATTTTAAATTTCCCGTGCGCCAATCCCCATGGCTCCTGTCCCCCAGGAGACAGGGGCAACAGACGGTAGTTGGCCTAGGGGCGCCCACTATGTAAATCCGGCCCTGGATATAGGCACCCCAATATCAAACACAGGGCAACAGTATCACAGGTCAATTGAATTCTCACACGCGTCAAAAGAGAGTTTCTGATTTGATGATCAGTAAGGGCAGTTTGGAATATACAGAGAGCTTGGACAGTCTCACAGTGTGTTGTTCAGCCCAATGTTTCTTGCCTGTAAGTATCATATAATCACCTTCCTTTCCAATAAAACCTGCTCAATTCTTACTGTAATACTTGATCTGAATATTGAAGAATTCTTGAAGAGATTCCTGTTGGTAATTAAGTGTCGCTACCAAAGTGGTCTGAGGCAGATCTATAGGATTAGCCCTGTAGCAGCCACACTAGTTGCAGGCAGAGCTGCAGCCACATTGACTGATTATGGCCAGGGGTCCCCAACCGCCGGCCCGCAGGCCAGTACTGGGCCACAGACAGTCTTGAACTGGGCCGCCGAGCCGAGGAGAAAATTAACGGGTGCACCGAATTGGATGCCGACCCTCCGACCCCCTCCTGACACCCCAACCCCCTCTACTGGTCCAAAAAAGGTTGGGGACCCCTGATCGAAATAAAATACATAAATAAAATACAAAAACTGCTGTTCCTGGATCCAACAAGTTGAACTTGATGTTTTGTGTAAGTTAATTTCGTATTTGTACTGGAGTGTAAACAATAGAGAGCCCAGCTCTGTGACAGTCACTCAGAAATAAGACTGCCTTCAGGAATGAAACTCAGAAGATTTTACTTATTAAAGGGGAACTATCACGAAAAAGAAAATTTTATATGAGCTTCCCATTACTGAAATAAGAAACTTTTTAAATATAATCAATGAAACATTCTGCATCGGTTCTGAAATAATCAAGTTTTATACCTCCCAACATTTTGGAAATAAAAAGAGGGATAAGTTTTCGCACGGCAAAGCGTTTTACCACACCCCCTGATTACTATGTACATTTTACAGGTTATGAAACTTATTTCTGTGGTTTTTTTCCCAGTTATTACAGTTTTGCTAACGAAGGAGAATTGCCCTTTAAGCCGAGAGTCTAACTTCTCCCAAGGGACCTGTTATTTTATATTGTTACAATTATTTATATGCTTATCTCAAAATTGTTACAAAGGTATCTTATCTGCAGCTGTGGCTGTTCTGGGCTCTCTGCCAAAAGCCAATTGAGTTGGAAACATTGTTTCTTTTTCTGGCTGTTCAGTGCAGAGAAAATTGGGACTTTTCAGTACAAATGAGGGACTGCGGGTTGAGCTGTCAAAAGAGGGATTGTCCCTCTGAAAACGGGACAGTATGTGGTTTATATCAGTGTGCCTCTCTCAGCTTCTGTTTCTCTTTATGCAGCAGTTGCGTGTCAGATATTCACTGACAGTTAGATCCTATATATATATATATATATATATATATATATATATATATATATATATATATATATATATATATATATATATATATATGGTTCCTTTTGCCTAGCAGATGAATTAGAGCTCACTCAAATAACCGATTCCAGTACAAACAAAATCTAACAAAATAACTGCCTTTTGCACAAATTCTGCATGTAGAGAGACATGATGTCTGGTGAGTTTAATAGAGTGAGCTCTAATACATCTTCTAGGCAAAAGGAGCCCCCTATAAGGTATATTGGATCTGTCATTCAAAATCAGAATTCCCAACTCCTGCATGAAGAAACAGATGCTGAGAAGGGGAAGAGTGAAAAGCAAAGTAATTATTTCAGAAACAGTTAAGAGTTTTTAATTGATAATATTTATAAAAAATTCTTATTTCAATATGATGAAACTTGAATTAAATATTCATTTTCACGATAGTTCCCCTTTAAACTGTGGAAGAAAAAAAAATATAAAGGACGAGGGAAGTAAAAGGGATATAAAAACATAAATGTATTATATTATACAGGGAATGTGGCTTCATACATACCTATGGTATCTCCTTGCTCATAGACAATAGATGCCAAGTCCTTCATAATCTGGTTCACATCAATCATATCACTCTGGAACAAACAAGATCAAATCACATGAAGAACAAGCTCATAGATCT
This sequence comes from Xenopus laevis, assembly GCF_017654675.1. Classification (NCBI taxonomy): domain Eukaryota; kingdom Metazoa; phylum Chordata; class Amphibia; order Anura; family Pipidae; genus Xenopus; species Xenopus laevis. Next base: position 159,088,746 of record NC_054381.1, read on the forward strand.
TAATTATAGATTATTAAAGGGGTTGTTCACCTTTGAGATAACTTAGTATGATGTAGAGAGGGATATTCTGAGACGATTTGTAATTGGTTTTCATTTTTTATTATGTGTTTGAGTTATTTCGCTTTTTATTCAGCAGCTCTCCAGTTTCTACAGCCTGGTTGCTAGGGTCCAAATTCCCCTAGCAACCATGTACTGATATGAATAAGAGACTGGAATAGGAATAGGAGAGACCTGAATAGGAAGAGGACTAATAAAAAGTAACAATACATTTGTAGCCTTACAGAGCATTTGTTTTTTAGATGGGGTCAGTGACCCCCATTTGAAAGCTGGAGAGAAGCAGAAGAAGGAGGCAAATAATTAAAAAAAAAAAAAACTACAAAAAAAGGACGGGCTATTGAAAAGTTGCTTAGAATGAGCCATTCTATAACATACCAAGTTAACTTAAAGGTGAACCGCCCCAATAATGAGCCAATGGTTTGTAGGGATTTTACCCCCCGGCTCTGTCACATTGCTGTACATTCATCCTTTAATTTAAAGGTAAACCACCCATTTAATTGCACCTAATATTTAAATGCTATAGTTGCACCCAAACCGTTATTACATTTCCACTCCCTCCAAAATGTTGGCACAGAAGCTGGCACTTTATGCTCTGATGTAACACTCCCTCTGCGGAGCTGCAATGAACAAGCAATCTGTAATGTGCAATTTATTCTGCCACCAGACATTGCACTAGTGATGTGCAGCCACACGCTTATTTAGCAGGCAGTGCGTATGTAGCGCGTGTGTAGCATGTATGTAGCGGGTCAAACTCTCTACATACCCTGCCAGTGACATCTACTTCTTTATATACTCACACTTGCCTGACACACCCACTTTGTGACATCAGAGGTGGGTGGGCAGTTGCACCTGACAGTTTGCTGGGTGAGGTTGGGGGAGGGAGGGCACAGCACTACCACATGCACGGATTTCAAAAGGAAATTAAAGGTAAAGTCAGTAGGCATTAGTCCCCTCCCAGTGATTCTAGTCCAATTCTTTCCAACATAAACCCCCAACATTCAAAAAAAAAAAAAAGAAAAAAAAAGAGGGACAAAAGGTGGTGGTGCCGCGCACAGCAGACATCTTTGACCCCACCTATGTTATGGCCACACCCCCTAATTACCATGTTCATTTTACAAAATTTGGCAGGTTATGAAAGTCTGAACACATTTCTAGGAGTTTTAGTGCAATGTTTTATGTGTTTCCTAATGAAAGGGATTTGCCCTTTAAACTATCCCAGTTCTCCTATGAGACCTGTTTATCTTAACTAGTTACACTTGTATCTCTGCTTATCTTAAATTGTTACAATTGTATCTTTGTTTATCTTAAATACAACTAAATGCGGGAGATGCTCAACTATAACTCACTACTTGTTGTAGCGCTAGGTGCAAGCTGCTGGTCCCCCTGCCAGGGACCCACGTATAACTCCAAGAAACACACGCTGCAGTACTCCGAATCCTGTAAAAGTCGTTTATTGTGCCAACAAACCTCTTTGTTTATCTTTAATAGTTACAATGGTATCGTTGCTTATCTTAAATAGATACAATTGTTTCTTTGAGTATCTTAAATAGTTACAATTATATCTTTGTTTATCTTAGTTACAATTGTATCTCTGCTTATCTTAAATAGTTACAATTGTATCTCTGCTTAGCTTAAATAGTTACAATTGTATCTTTGCTTAGCTTAAATAGTTACAATTGTATCTCTGCTTATCCTAAATAGTTACAACTGTATCTTTGAGTATATTAAATAGCTACAATTATATCTTTGTTTATCTTAGTTACAATTGTATCTCTACTTATCTTAAATAGTTATAATTGTATGTTTGCTTATCTTACATTGTTACAATTATATCTTTGTTTATCTTAAATAGTTACAATGAAAGCTCTGCCTATCTTAAATCGTTACAATTGTGTCTTTGCTTATCTTAAATTGTTACAAAAGTATCTAAGTGCAGCTGCCAAGTGTTCTGGGATCTCTGCCAAAAAGCCTTTTATTTTAATCACATTTCAGAAACGTTGTATTTTTTTCTAGCGTCGGTGCAGGAGATCAAAGAGAAACCCGGGACTGTAAGCTGAGCTGTCCAAATCGGGACTGTCCCGCAGAAAGCAGGACAGATGGGAGGTATGCTCCAAGACAGCAACAATCTGGGGGATCTAGGAATACCCCATAACAACTGCACTAAAATCAAACCTTCCCTGTTATTAAGGCAGTTGGGGTTTTTGACATGTAATATACAGAATACAGTATATCCCTCTCTCCGAGCCTTATTCCATTAAGCAGACAGAGGACATCCCACACACACACAACTGTGATTACTTGTGATCCGTTTGTGCGGTTCTTGTAGATGTGGGAGTAAAGTGAAATCCATTCGGTACCACGTGAGCGGTGATTAGGGCTGATTAGGTCCATAGAGAACTACGGCTGAATTACTTGCAAGATAAAGGCAATTGGAGGCACTTTTGTTGGGAAGAATCCAATTTGTATCGTCACCTTCTCAGTGTGAATAAGAAAAGGCGCTTTTGGGAAGAGATTAAAAGTCACCTTTAAGTGGGAGGCTGTTAGAGGGTATTTTGTGTCTTTATCTGATGTGTTGAGTGAATAAGATTTTATACAAGTCACAGAGGCAGGATTGTCCCACTGGGAATGGACTTATTGAGACTGTGCCGGAATCTCAGTGAGTTTTACATGGAGTATCTCGGCACCACTCGTATCCACATGAAGCTTTTCACGGAGCAAATGCAGACGCTGTGCCAGGAGCTGAGCAAACAATGAGGTTTTGTGAGATTTGTGCTGGTGCCGAGGCCTCGGAATCCAACCAAGCGGCAAAAACACAGGCCGGTCCATGGGAATCCGCACGCAAATCAGTCGCCTGCTCGTTAGCAGCTCCACTATCCAACACTTTCATCTGCACAAAGACTAACACTTTCCATTTCATGTATCAGCTGGAGCCTGGACACTTCGCAACGTGTATGTCACTCACCTGCACCATGGACACCAGTTCCATCACTGTCTCCCCAAGAGCTTGCAATCCCCACCCACCTACTGCGGCACGGTTCACCTTTAAAAGGGGTTGTTCACCTTCCAATCACTTTCACAGTTCAGCTGTTTTCAGATTGTTCACTAGAAATAAAGACTTTTTTCAACTACTTTCCATTTTTTACTAAATGTAGCAATTTAGAGCAGTTTACAGGGTCGGCGACCCCCTCCCCTCCCAGAACTGCTTTAGAGGGTGAAAAATGACACTTATGCCTTAGTATTACAAAAACAGTCACCCGTAGAAAATAGAAAGTAATTGGAAAAAATCTTTGTTTCTGGGAAACAGTCTGAACCCAACTGAACTGAAAAAAAAAGTATTGGACGGTGAACAACTCCTTTAAGATAACTGTAAGTATGTTAAAGAATGGCCTAAGCAACTTTTCAATCTGCATTTTTTAGCTTTTTTTTTTTTATTATTTTTGAATTAATTGCCTTCTTCTTTTGACTCTTTCCCGCTTTCAAATCGGGGTCACTGACCCCATCTTAAAAGAAATGCTTTGTAAGGCTATGACTCTTTCCAGCTTTCAAATGGGGGTCACTGACCCCATCTGAAAAGAAATGCTCTGTAAGGCTACACATTTATTGTTATTGCTACTTTTTATTACTCACCTTTCAATTTCATTCATATTCCAGTCTCTTATTCAAATCAGTGCATGGTTGCTAGGGGAATTTAGATCCTAGCAATGAGACTGGATAAATTACAAACTGGAGAGCTGCTGAATAAAAAGCTAAATAAGTCAAAAACCACAAATAATAAAAAATGAAAACCAAATGCAAATTGTCTCAGAATATCCCTCTCTAAATCAATTTAAAGGTGAACAACCCCTTTAATTCGTCAAACACCACTGAATGCTGATCAATCACAACAGTTGTTGTTAATATGTTCCTCTGTATATGACTAAAAGGGACCAAATGAACCCACAATTGCTGGATTCGGCCGAATACTAAATCACCCAAATAACTGGCTAAATGACAGAATTCAACACCTAACAAAAGCAGTCTGGAGTAGTTCAGTAATTTAAACTCACACGGCTTTTAGGTTTCAAGCTGAATTCAGGATTTGGTGTGAATATATTATCCTGTAGATCTTATTCAGATCAGATTTTTATCACATTCAATAGGTCTAAGCCTAAAAATATGACAAATGTAGGAATGAGATCGGCTATATGGAATCCCGTTATCCAGAAAGCTCCGAATTACAGAATGGCCATCTCCCATAGACTCCATTTTATCCAAATAATCCACATTTTTAAAAATAATTTCCTTTTTGACGAATAATAAAACAGTAGTTTGTACTTGATCCCAACTAAGATATAATTAATTCTTATTGGAGGCAAAACCTGCCTATTGGGTTTATTTCATGTTTATATGATTTTCTAGTCGACTTAAGGCATGAAGAGCCAAATTACAGGAAAATCCCTTATTTGGAAAACCCCAGGTCCCAAGCATTCTGGATAATGGGTCCGTACCAGTATAGGAAATACAGGGCATGGTTCCAAAAGGATATATACCAGTAAATAAATTATTACCCCAACTGTCACCCCTAAAGGACCTTTCAGGTGTATCTACCTGTTGCAGCTCTCCCCCTGCAGCTTTCCCTCCATTCCTCTTCCCTTCCCATCTGACTTCCGGCACAGCTCTCTTACATCACACGGCGCGCTTCTGTCCCTCTCGACTATCCACCATGCTTGATGATGTCACTTCCGGTTTGATGGTGGTCGGCGGGTTGCGGATAAGGCAGTTGCAGGTCCGGGTCGGGTAGCGGTTCAAAGTTGGTAAATATGTGGGTCGTGGTTTGGGTGTTAGAAATTGGTTCTGCGCAGGACTCTACTCCCTGCCAGAACCTGGCCCGGGCCCAGAGAAGAGATTTCATTCCGCGCTGCTTCCCCATAAACCCGAGGCTAAATATGTAACTTTGCAGAAAACAAATATTATGCTAAACACGCAGCTTCCTTGAGCAATTTCAAAGAGCGAGAATTACGGTCACTTAAGCACATTAAAGAGAAATTATTCAAGAAATTCCTAGCAGACTCCTGTAAGTATTCAACTATAATAAACCTTTTCCTTCTTCTCAGGCTTAAACCTGGGGATTTCTCTTATCCATGTGCCAACATGAAAGTTATTGCTAATTAAAAGGTACAGTATGTGCCCAGAGCCTGGTCTTTCTACAGACAGCCAAAGGCTGAGTTATACAGGGAAACTATAGGGGATAATGTACCCCCTACTGTAAATGATAAGGATATTAGAAGTCACTGAGGGGTTGTTCTGTGACCATATAAAGGCACAAGGCTGCAGGCTGAGTTATACAGGGAACTCTGAGTATCACTCATGTATTATAAGGGATAATGTACCCCCTACTGTAAATGATAAGGATATTAGAAGTCACTGAGGGGTTGTTCTGTGACCATATAAAAGCACAAGGCTGCAGGCTGAGTTATACAGGGAACTCTGAGTATCACTCATGTATTATAAGGGATAATGTACCCCCTACTGTAAATGATAAGGATATTAGAAGTCACTGAGGGGTTGTTCTGTGTCCATATAATGACACAAGGCTGCAGGCTGAGTTATACAGGGAACTCTGAGTATCACTCATGTATTATAAGGGATAATGTACCCCCTACTGTAAATGATAAGGATATTAGAAGTCACTGAGGGGTTGTTCTGTGACCATATAAAGGCACAAGGCTGCAGGCTGAGTTATACAGGGGACTCTGAGTATCACTCATGTATTATAAGGGATAATGTACCATAATACACAAGCATTAAATATGACAAAGTATTGAAAAAATGGGTGTTTCAAATGAAGCAATTTTTTTCTGTGACCTTTATTTTTAATTTCATTATTTTCTTCTTTTCTTTGCTTATAGTTTTTTATTTTTTAGTTCCGTCGTTCAGAAAGACGCATTTCTTTCTCAGCAGGTAAACAACGGGAGCTTATCTTTGTCACTTTCATTTATATGTGTATGTATTTTGGGAAGGGGTGAATATAGAAATACAAACAATAACGGGTAGCAGCAGACAGAAGCGATGTATCTCGCTGCTAAACAGTTTGAGTGACGGGGCCCCCAAAACTGCCTTCTTCTGCCAGAAAAACCAAATCCGACCCACCAACCCCTTTATACACATCATTCTGTAACTCACATATAAAAATCACAGCCTGGGGGTTGCGACTGCCGAGGAGAGGCGAGACTTTCAATATGTTGAAAGGACATTGAATAAAAAGAATGCAAGCTCTGGGGGATAGTAGTTCTGGCAAGGAGAGAGCCATTGAAGTTCCTATAATAAGGAATGATTGGTATTGGCTGCACGGCTGGGCTAAAGGCCACATAACACAACAAGAGACAATTAATCCCACTGGGAGGTTTCCAGGAACATATTTGTGTTGGATCCGGAGAGGAAATATATAATTTGAGAACATTTTCACGTAATAAAAACAATGACAAAGTATTTATTGGCCATTTCCATATTGGCGGCTCTTGGCTGTGGCTCCACAACTTTTTCTCGGCCCTCATTTCGGATAACTTTCCAGACAACAGCAATGGAGCCTGAACTACTGTGCGGATTGATTCAATTTCGTGTGTGGATTGAATTCAATATTCCCCGACGGCTGTAAATCTCACAGAGAGCAGGAAAAAAAAAATGTCCCACGTCCAACGATGGTCTTTTTGTCAGTGGAGCCGGAGAGAAGAAAAATGAGCCTGAAGTTCATTAGTGGTCTGTGCGGAGGAAGGGTACGTAGCCCAACAACGGCACTGGCTTCTCTATAGAAGAATCTATGAAGAATTGAGGATGTCAGAGATATAGAGAATAGGACTACTTGCTGTCTGGTAATTCTTCTCCACTCGGAACATTCATACAAAGAAAAAAAACCTTTTTGTTGCCTGGCCCATTAGTATGTTTTCCTAGGCAGGCCGATCTATAGAGCAATTCAGTTGACTGAAGAATGACGACAGCTTGACAAATGTAGATATTTAATAGCATAATAAATATGTATCTATTACAGGGTGAATGTAATGCAAGTGCTGTGCACATTTAGTCCATAATTCATTGCTCGGCTATACCTCAGGCTTTTTTTTTTCATCTCTTAAGTGGGTTAAACCGTTGTTGTTGCTGAACTAATTAGCCAGAGCTTTTATAGGTGACTGGGGTGCAGGAAGAGCCTCGTTTCACATACACGTAAGGAGATATAATAAATCTGTATGCCGATATACATACTTCCCCTGCTGCTTTGGGATGAGGGACTCATAATCTGGAAAGGGCGGCCAATGTTTGGTCTTCTATTGGCTGTTGAGTGTTCTTCGTTCCTAGACAAAAAGCAGAGAAGCTCCAGGAGAGACATTGGCTCATACCAACTGGAGCCTATAACTAAGTGCCCCATGTAGGCATGAAACGTGGCAGGCTTTTGTTTAATCTATGTCCTGATTGTGGCAGCTTGTTTGGATTGTTTGGTGTTCTCCTACAGCTGAAGGTCTGGGGCATGGGCACCTGGCTCCCCCGTGTGATGTGGGTAAGTCCACTTGTTCAGAATAACCAAATTCAACATTACTGGATTTTCATACCAACTGGAAACTTGGCACTTTGGAACTTCCCCATAACAACCAGCAGTTGTTACTGCCCAATCAATCACATCTCAATGGACATACACAGTGACGCTTCCAATCAGTTATATCCATAGTAGGTTATAACAAAATTCCGAGTTTTCTGGATAACAGGTTGGGTGGTGTATCCAATACAGGGAGTGCCAGGATGAATGGTTGTGCAGGTGATACTTCCAGTGAGTTATGGAGATAAAGAGCTTCATGTTTTGGGTAGCCGAGGATGAGTAGAGTATAACAGTGCTTTATTAGCAGATTCATGCAGCCATTACACAACTGTAACTTTCACTTTTAAGCTGTCAGGAAGTATGTACAGTATAAGTCTGGGCACAGTGACATCTACTGGCCATTTCTATAAACACCACAAAGAGTACAATCAAGGGGGGAGATGATGTAGGTAGACAAATATAGTTGTACAGGTATGGGACCGGTTATCCAGAATGTTTGGGACCGGGGGTTTACCAATAATTTGGATCTTCATAACTTATAGAGATACGGACACCAGAAATTACACCGCTTTTGCATCTATTGTAAAATATTGGCTTTGCATGCTACTTATAATTTTTCTATAAAGTATTGGCCTGATGTTTTCCATTACCTGTATGAGGGGGCTGCCATATTTGTTCAGCAGGAGTCAGTTAGCATAAGAAACTCTCACTGACAGGCTGAGATGTGACAGTCGGGTTGGCACTTTAACAATTACTTACAAAAAGAGACCTCTCAGCAAAAAACCATCAACATGACCTATAGGTAACTTTTAATGTACATTCATATTTTAAAAAGTCGTTTTTTAGTGTCTGTATCACTTTAAGTCTACTAAAAAAATCATGTGACCATAAAATAAAGCCAATAGGCTGGTTTTGCCTCCAATAAGGATTAATTTTATCTTAGTTGGGATCAAGTACAAGTTACTGTTTTATTATTACACAGAAAAATGGAAATCATTTGGAAGAATTTGGATACAATGGAGTCTATGGGAGACGGCCTCTCCATAATTTGGCACTTTCTGGATAACAGGTTTCTGGAAAACAGATCCCATTCCTGTATTGTTAATTAGGTGCATGCAAAATCATTGTTTCACATTTTCTTTTATTCTTCTCGCACACAGACATAAACAGGTTAAATTGACAGATTTTCTTGCAATAATTCTATTTATTCCATATTAGTGATTATTGTGTGTCTTTAAAGGTCTCAATGTAGATGCTATACGGCCTTCTTGCACTTATACCCTTAATGGGACTGCACTAGGCAAATCCATAATGGAGATGGAGCTTGGAGTCCTTGTAGATAATAAACTTGTCTGTAGCAAGCAATGCCAGTCAGCAGCATCAAGGGCAAATAAGGTCTTGACTTGTATTAAATGGGGCAGAGAGTCACGGGAGGAGGGGGTCCCACTGTATAGAGCACTGGTAAGGCCCCATCTAGAATATGCCCTACAGTTTTGGTCTCCATCACTCAAACAGGACATTATTGTATTTGAGAGGGTACAGAGAAGGGCAACTAAGCTGGTAAAGGGAAAATCTTAGCTATGAGGAAAGACTGGCCAAATTGGGGATGTTCACTCTGGAGAAGAGGCGCTTAAGGGGTGATATGATAACTATGTATAAATATATAAGGGGATCATATAATAATCTCTCTAATGATTTATTTACCAGTAGGTCTTTCCAGCTGACACAAGGCCACCCATTCCGATTAGAAGAAAAGAGGTTCCAGCTAAATATTGGGAAGGGGTTTGTTACAGTGAGAGCTGTGAAGATGTGGAATTGTCTCCCTGAATCAGTGGTACAGGCTGATACATTAGATAGGTACAAGGAAGGGTCGGATGCTTTATCCACCAGTAGCTCCTCCCAGCAGACAGGAGGGAGCCAATGAGATTAGAGGAGGGAAAGGGGTGTTACAGGGAGAGCTGGGAAGTGAATCAGGGGTACAGGCTGATACATTAGATAGGTACAAGGAAGGGTCGGATGCTTTATTCACCAGTAGCTCCTCCCAGCAGACAGGAGGGAGCCAATGAGATTAGAGGAGGGAAAGGGGTGTTACAGGGAGAGCTGGGAAGTGAATCAGGGGTACAGGCTGATACATTAGATAGGTATAAGGAAGGGTCGGATGCTTTATTCACCAGTAGCTCCTCCCAGCAGACAGGAGGGAGCCAATGAGATTAGAGGAGGGAAAGGGGTGTTACAGGGAGAGCTGGGAAGTGAATCAGGGGTACAGGCTGATACATTAGATAGGTACAAGGAAGGGTCGGATGCTTTATCCACCAGTAGCTCCTCCCAGCAGACAGGAGGGAGCCAATGACATTAGAGGAGGGAAAGGGGTGTTACAGGGAGAGCTGGGAAGTGAATCAGGGGTACAGGCCGATACATTAGATAGGTACAAGGAAGGGTCGGATGCTTTATTCACCAGTAGCTCCTCCCAGCAGACAGGAGGGAGCCAATGAGATTAGAGGAGGGAAAGGGGTGTTACAGGGAGAGCTGGGAAGTGAATCAGGGGTACAGGCTGATACATTAGATAGGTACAAGGAAGGGTCGGATCCTTTATTCACCAGTAGCTCCTCCCAGCAGACAGGAGGGAGCCAATGAGATTAGAGGAGGGAAAGGGGTGTTACAGGGAGAGCTGGGAAGTGAATCAGGGGTACAGGCTGATACATTAGATAGGTACAAGGAAGGGTCGGATGCTTTATTCACCAGTAGCTCCTCCCAGCAGACAGGAGGGAGCCAATGAGATTAGAGGAGGGAAAGGGGTGTTACAGGGAGAGCTGGGAAGTGAATCAGGGGTACAGGCTGATACATTAGATAGGTACAAGGAAGGGTCGGATGCTTTATTCACCAGTAGCTCTTCCCAGCAGACAGGAGGAAGCCAATGAGATTAGAGGAGGGAAAGGGGTGTTACAGGGAGAGCTGGGAAGTGAATCAGGGGTACAGGCTGATACATTAGATAGGTACAAGGAAGGGTCGGATGCTTTATTCACCAGTAGCTCTTCCCAGCAGACAGGAGGAAGCCAATGAGATTAGAGGAGGGAAAGGGGTGTTACAGGGAGAGCTGGGAAGTGAATCAGGGGTACAGGCTGATACATTAGATAGGTACAAGGAAGGGTCGGATGCTTTATTCACCAGTAGCTCCTCCCAGCAGACAGGAGGGAACCAATGAGATTAGAGGAGGGAAAGGGGTGTTACAGGGAGAGCTGGGAAGTGAATCAGGGGTACAGGCTGATACATTAGATAGGTACAAGGAAGGGTCGGATGCTTTATTCACCAGTAGCTCCTCCCAGCAGACAGGAGGGAGCCAATGAGATTAGAGGAGGGAAAGGGGTGTTACAGGGAGAGCTGGGAAGTGAATCAGTGGTACAGGCTGATACATTAGATAGGTATAAGGAAGGGTCGGATGCTTTATTCACCAGTAGCTCCTCCCAGCAGACAGGAGGGAGCCAATGAGATTAGAGGAGGGAAAGGGGTGTTACAGGGAGAGCTGGGAAGTGAATCAGGGGTACAGGCTGATACATTAGATAGGTACAAGGAAGGGTCGGATGCTTTATTCACCAGTAGCTCCTCCCAGCAGACAGGAGGGAGCCAATGAGATTAGAGGAGGGAAAGGGGTGTTACAGGGAGAGCTGGGAAGTGAATCAGGGGTACAGGCTGATACATTAGATAGGTACAAGGAAGGGTTGGATGCTTTATTCACCAGTAGCTCCTCCCAGCAGACAGGAGGGAGCCAATGAGATTAGAGGAGGGAAAGGGGTGTTACAGGGAGAGCTGGGAAGTGAATCAGGGGTACAGGCCGATACATTAGATAGGTACAAGGAAGGGTCGGATGCTTTATTCACCAGTAGCTCCTCCCAGCAGACAGGAGGGAGCCAATGAGATTAGAGGAGGGAAAGGGGTGTTACAGGGAGAGCTGGGAAGTGAATCAGGGGTACAGGCTGATACATTAGATAGGTACAAGGAAGGGTCGGATGCTTTATTCACCAGTAGCTCTTCCCAGCAGACAGGAGGGAGCCAATGAGATTAGAGGAGGGAAAGGGGTGTTACAGGGAGAGCTGGGAAGTGAATCAGTGGTACAGGCTGATACATTAGATAGGTATAAGGAAGGGTCGGATGCTTTATTCACCAGTAGCTCCTCCCAGCAGACAGGAGGGAACCAATGAGATTAGAGGAGGGAAAGGGGTGTTACAGGGAGAGCTGGGAAGTGAATCAGGGGTACAGGCTGATACATTAGATAGGTACAAGGAAGGGTCGGATCCTTTATTCACCAGTAGCTCCTCCCAGCAGACAGGAGGGAGCCAATGAGATTAGAGGAGGGAAAGGGGTGTTACAGGGAGAGCTGGGAAGTGAATCAGGGGTACAGGCTGATACATTAGATAGGTACAAGGACAGGTTGGATGCTTTATTCACCAGTAGCTCCTCCCAGCAGACAGGAGGGAGCCAATGAGATTAGAGGAGGGAAAGGGGTGTTACAGGGAGAGCTGGGAAGTGAATCAGGGGTACAGGCTGATACATTAGATAGGTACAAGGACAGGTTGGATTCTTTATTCACCAGTAGCTCCTCCCAGCAGACAGGAGGGAGCCAATGAGATTAGAGGAGGGAAAGGGGTGTTACAGGGAGAGCTGGGAAGTGAATCAGGGGTACAGGCTGATACATTAGATAGGTACAAGGAAGGGTCGGATGCTTTATTCACCAGTAGCTCTTCCCAGCAGACAGGAGGGAGCCAATGAGATTAGAGGAGGGAAAGGGGTGTTACAGGGAGAGCTGGGAAGTGAATCAGGGGTACAGGCCGATACATTAGATAGGTACAAGGAAGGGTCGGATGCTTTATTCACCAGTAGCTCCTCCCAGCAGACAGGAGGGAGCCAATGAGATTAGAGGAGGGAAAGGGGTGTTACAGGGAGAGCTGGGAAGTGAATCAGGGGTACAGGCTGATACATTAGATAGGTACAAGGAAGGGTCGGATGCTTTATTCACCAGTAGCTCCTCCCAGCAGACAGGAGGGAACCAATGAGATTAGAGGAGGGAAAGGGGTGTTACAGGGAGAGCTGGGAAGTGAATCAGGGGTACAGGCTGATACATTAGATAGGTACAAGGAAGGGTCGGATGCTTTATTCACCAGTAGCTCCTCCCAGCAGACAGGAGGGAGCCAATGAGATTAGAGGAGGGAAAGGGGTGTTACAGGGAGAGCTGGGAAGTGAATCAGTGGTACAGGCTGATACATTAGATAGGTATAAGGAAGGGTCGGATGCTTTATTCACCAGTAGCTCCTCCCAGCAGACAGGAGGGAGCCAATGAGATTAGAGGAGGGAAAGGGGGTGTTACAGGGAGAGCTGGGAAGTGAATCAGGGGTACAGGCTGATACATTAGATAGGTACAAGGAAGGGTCGGATGCTTTATTCACCAGTAGCTCCTCCCAGCAGACAGGAGGGAGCCAATGAGATTAGAGGAGGGAAAGGGGTGTTACAGGGAGAGCTGGGAAGTGAATCAGGGGTACAGGCTGATACATTAGATAGGTAGAAGGAAGGGTCGGATGCTTTATTCACCAGTAGCTCCTCCCAGCAGACAGGAGGGAGCCAATGAGATTAGAGGAGGGAAAGGGGTGTTACAGGGAGAGCTGGAAGTGAATCAGGGGTACAGGCTGATACATTAGATAGGTACAAGGAAGGGTTGGATGCTTTATTCACCAGTAGCTCCTCCCAGCAGACAGGAGGGAGCCAATGAGATTAGAGGAGGGAAAGGGGTGTTACAGGGAGAGCTGGGAAGTGAATCAGGGGTACAGGCTGATACATTAGATAGGTACAAGGAAGGGTCGGATGCTTTATTCACCAGTAGCTCCTCCCAGCAGACAGGAGGGAGCCAATGAGATTAGAGGAGGGAAAGGGGTGTTACAGGGAGAGCTGGGAAGTGAATCAGGGGTACAGGCTGATACATTAGATAGGTATAAGAAGGGGTTGGATGGTGTTTTAGCAAGTGAGGGAATACAGGGATATGGGAGATAGCTCATAGTACAAGTTGATCCAGGGACTGGTCCCATTGCCATTTTGGAGTCAGGAAGGAATTTTCCCCTCTGAGGCAAATTTGAGAGGCTTCAGATGGGTTTTCTGCCTTCCTCTGGATCAACTGGCAGTTCGGCAGGTTAAAATAAAATTAATAGGTTGAACTTGATGGACGTGTTTTTTTTTCAACCTTACTTACTGTGTTACTGTGTTTCGCTGTCTGACGAGCACTTACTGACCTTGGTGTCACTCTACCGAACGTTAAGACTTGGGTAACTAAACGAGACACGGGGTTCACTTGACTGTTTGAGGTCACTGAATTTGGCGTCACTCTGAATTAATCAGAATTCACAAGAGAAAAATTTCATCTGTCCTCAGTCCAAGCAGGAATAGAGAAGCCATGACTTTCCATCTTGTCCAAATTGAGAGACGGCCGATGATGTGGAAACATCTGAAGATGGAGAGAGAAGTGTCTCTCAGGTCAGTGCCGATAATGAACGATGACTGGAGTTATCTAATTAGATGCAATACTCGTCGTATAGCTGTGATTCTCTAGGACAGCGTCTGTACATCAAGTGGGTTGACGGGCGCAACTGAATTGTCCCTGGGGGATTACGTTCCTTATGTTCCGATGACAAGCGATGTAACGGAGGCGCCAATAGAAAAATATAAATTCACAAATGATCACTGTGACCTTTATGTGGGCTATAGTCTTATAGGCAGAACTGTACTTGAGCCCGGTGCATTGCACAGATTCTTTATATATATATATCTATATATCTATATATCTATATATCTATATATCTACATACATACATACATACACATACAGGTATGGGACCTGTTATCCAGAATGCTCGGGACCTGGGGTTTTCCGGATAACGGATCTTTCCGTAATTTGGATCTTCATGCCTTAAGTCTACTAGAAATTAATTTAAACATGAAATAAACCCAATAGGCTGGTTTTGCTTCCAATAAGGATTAATTATATCTTAGTTGGGATCAAGTACAGGCTACTGTTTTATTATTACACAGAAAAGGGAAATCATTTTTGAAAATTTGGATTATTCGGATAAAATGGAGTCTATGGGAGACAGCCATTCCGTAATTCGGAGCTTTCTGGATATCGGGTTTCCGGATAAGGGATCCTATACCTGTATGTGTGTGTGTGTGTGTGTATTTTGGCTGTTACACAGTTACTGTATCTGCAAAGTGGCAAATTAAATTGTATTTCTGTTTTTATTAAATGGCTTTATTATTTAGCCCTCAGGAGTGGAAGATCTGACAGACTCAATTTACCAATCAATCCTTACCTCTATAAATATACATATTATACAAATATATACACACACACGGAATATGTAGTTAAATAACACTTTATACATCATTGCGCTGTCCCCCATAATCACGGAGGACATGGCACAGCATAGAACAAGCCAGGGCTTTTGCTTTTTTTAAATCTAAATAACGAGTTACATTTATCAAATTTATATAATAAAAAAAGAAACCTTAAATAAAATTATTTGGATAAAATGGAGTCTATGGGAGATGGCCTTTCCGTAATTCAGATATTTCTGGATAATGGGTGTCCAGAAAAAGGATCTCTTACCTGTATTGTTAATTGGGCGCATGTAAAAACATTGTTTCCAAGGTTTCTTGGGTTCTTCTCTTTCACTGCACTAACAAACCAGAGCTTTTCCTTTTTTACATCTAAATAACGAGTTACATTTATTTAATTTCTGAAAAAAAGAAAGAAACCTTAAAAAAAGGAATCTCTCGCTCTCATTACAAGAAGATCCTCCAGCACAGCAAGTATTAATGTGACATGAAGGTGGCATCCATGTTTAACCCCACTCCTCTTGGCTTCTTCATTGCTAAGAAGCTGATAGGAACCAATATGGACAATATGTTTTTCCATGTAAAACGGACTTCAAACCAGCTACACAAAGCTATGCTTGACTTTCCCTCTAGTACAAATTATAGAAAGAAGCCCCTAATACGTACACCAGTCTTGCTACAAGTCAACAATGTTGGGCTTTCTGAAAGTTTTGATTGAAGCTCACCTTTGAGGTCCACCACACACCATATTCTAGCTAACTGGTCAACCTGAGAATGTATTTCAAGAAGAGGGGGCAGCCTGGCCACAGAAAGTTAGCAAAGCCTCTAGAGACTGGTTACGGGAGCCCATCTCTTTGTATGTCCAAAGCAAAACAACTGCAAGTTTTCTACAGACATTCAGCAAATGTAGCTGGCATGGGAAGAGAGAGCAAGTCCATGCAGAATCCTAAAGCTCACATTCCCTGAGAAAGAGGGTAGAGTAATTGGATCTGCAGTAAACTGTTGCAAAACCTGCAAGGGAGAGGTTTTATACAGAAGTATTTAAAGCAAAATATTTATTTATAAAAGTCCCTAAGTTAAGGTATAAAAACATAGGCAGAGAGGTCGATAAATGAGCAGATCCTGCCCTGAGTTTTGCCCTCCTTGAGTGAACAATATTGGGCTAATCTGATCTTGGGCCATAGGGTCCAACAATCGAATCACAACCCGAATGCAGGAGCTCAGTGCTAGGGCTGCATCAAATGAACCGACGTGGTCCTTTTTACCGACCACGACATCTACTGTCCAATCAGCATCTACCCGATATTGGTCAGGGAAGCCCATTGGAGGGCGCCTTACACTGGCTAATAAGCTGCCAACTTGGTCCGACGGCCGCTTTTATCGCCCGCGCATGGCAACCTATTCACAGTTTAAAATATTTGAATTTTTTGAGAACACACTTTCGAAGACGCCCCCCATCCAACTACTGATTCTCATTACTGGAGTGAGAATTTCCTGAAAATATGTACAGAGAAAGAAGGCACTGCACCAAATTCCGGGGTAGTAAAGGCCCTTCACAAACCCGTCACATTCTAGACTAGTTGTAAAGGTCCAGTATAGCGGATTCCATACCTCAATCTGTTTTACGGCTTCTTCCTTTTGACGGATTTGATCAAGATCCTCTTCACTGAACTCAGTCAAATCCTGGGTTTGCTTCTGGCTCTGCCACTCTTCATCTCCACCGTTAAAAATCTTTTCATCATCTGCAAGGTCTGAAAAAGGAGTCCGGGGGCTCTAAGGAAACAGAAATAAAATATATAGTATGTTCAGCGATAACATTGTACACAACAACATATTGCCCCATTTGCTTGGCCAACAGATACAAGTTACAGTTAAAGAACTGCTGACCCAACTGGAAGGATCTTTTGAGAATGACAGTCAACCTCCCTGTCATTCTTCCTTAAATATTTTTTAGAAACAGTATATCCAAATTATCTCTCAGCTTCCATATCTTAATCACAAATAATCATATTAGTGCAATGGCACATGCATTTGAAAAGGACTTTAGAGACACAGAATATGGATGTGCTGTAATTGAACAAGATTTTCCAAACAAAATGTATAATATATCATATTGTCTCCAGACAGAAAAAGAATATTTAAAACATGTTTTAGCAAAGAAGCAAGCTATTACACAGCCAGGTGGGGTCTTCTTGAGAGAAAATATAACTTCAAAAAAAGTCAAAATGCAGAAATTTCAAAAAAAATAATTCAAAATTACATACATGACCGTTTTTGCCTAGTTAAACTGGATCATGACATAGATCAATGGATTTCAGCCATATTAATTGGCCTCCCAGCAAGTGACCAAAGTATCTTTAATGGTACTTTGTCCGTCCCTCTTATATCTAAATAATAGCGCAGAAGTGGAATGATCCAACATGTAATATAGTGCATGCAGTCCGAGGATGAATTCATTAGGTTTTCAGCTAAAAACACAGAACAGAAATGGTTGTCCTTTAAAATGATATTAAATCATTACTGTTCTCAATTTATTCCCTTAAGGACTAAACGTAGAAGCTCTAAGAATCATCCTGTGTGGCTTAATACAGAAGTAAAGAAGTTAATGGGAAAGAAGAGAAAGGCATTTAATAACTACAAATCTGTAGGGACAGAAGCTGCATTTAATGAATATAAACACTAATAAATGTTGTAAATCAGCAATCCAGAAGGCTAAGAAAAGAAATGAAGAGTTAATTGCGGTGGAGGTGAAAACTAACCCTAAAAAGTTTTTTAAATCTATTAATAGTAAAAAGATGCAGGTTGAGAGTGTTGCTCCATTAAATAATGGTACCAGTATGGTTGTAACAGATACAGATAAGGCAAATGTGTTAAATCAGTTCTTTTCTTCAGTGTATACAATAGAGGAGTGCGAGTTCCCAGGCTCACTTAATAACTGCACGAATGGTTCAGCTCAATCTAGTCAGTGGCTGACTCAGGATATGATTCATAAAGCTTTAATACAAATTAATGTAAACAAGGCTCCAGGGCCTGATGGCATACACCCCCGGGTTCTAAGAGAGCTTAGTTCAGTTTTAGACCAGCCCTTATTTCTGATTTTCTCAGATTCACTGTCATCTGGTATGGTGCCTATGGATTGGAGAAAAGATGATGTTGTTCCAATATTTAAAAAGGGATTATGATCTCAGCCTGGCAATTATAGGCCAGTAAACTTGACATCTGTGGTGGGCAAATTATTTGAAGGCTTGTTAAGGGATCACATTCAAAATTGTGTCCTAATGAATGGCATTATGAGCAACAATCAGCATGGCTTTATGAAGGATAGGTCATGTCAGACGAATTTTATTGCATTTTATGATGTGGTAAGTAAGATTCTGGATAGTGGAGGGGCAGTAGATGTGATCTATTTGGATTTTGCCAAAGCGTTTGATACTGTGCCCCACAAACGACTGCTTTCTAAACTAAGGTCTGTTGGGCTTAATGAAGTCGTTTGCACATGGATAGGAAACTGGCTACAGGATCGGGTACAGAGGGTGGTTGTTAATGGGACATTCTCTATTTGGAGTAAGGTTCTTAGTGGGGTCCCCCAGGGCTCGGTATTGGGTCCACTTTTATCTAACTTGCTTATTAATGACTTAGGGGAGGGTGTTGTAAGTAATGTATCAGTGTTTGCAGATGACACAAAATTATCAGCCCAATTAATTCCATCCAGGATGTGGCACTTGCAACAGGATCTTGACAAACTGGCAATCTGGGCAGCTAAGTGGCAAATGAGATTCAATGTTGATAAATGTAAAGTCCTGCACCTGGGATGTAAAAATATTCAAGCCACTTATACCCTTAATGGGACTGCACTAGGCAAATCCATTATGGAGACGGAGCTTGGAGTCCTTGTAGATGATAAACTTTAAACTGTAGCAAGCAATGCCAGTCAGCAGCATCAAGGGCAAATAAGGTCTTGAGTTGTATTAAATGGGGCAGAGATTCACGGGAGGAGGGGGTCCCACTGTATAGAGCACTGGTAAGGCCCCATCTAGAATATGCCGTACAGTTTTGGTCTCCAAAAGGACAATGATGTGTGCATGAAGGAGCTTGTAGTAGGACATTGGAATGAAGGAGAGATGTAGGCATGAATATGAGACGCTGGCACGAAGGACAATGACGTAGGATGCTGGCATGAAAGGAGAAGTACATCGGACATTGGCATAAAGTAGAATAACGTAGGTTATTGGCATGAAGGAGAATAACGTAGGACATTGGCGTGAAAGATAATGATATAAGACTTTGGCCTGAAGGAGCATGAAGTAGGACGTAAGCATAAAAGAGAATGACGTAGGCATGAATGAGAATAACGTAGGGCGTTGGCGTGAAAGATCATGAGGTAGGACGTAGGCATAAAGGAGAGTGACATAAGACGATGGCATTAAGGAATCCCACCAATTTTCTCCCTTTCTAGGGTTATTTGAAGATGTGGAGGCCCCTGTACTGTACATCAAGCAGGACACCATCAGCCTAAGCACATAAACCATCACCTTCTTTCATACAAGTGACATACGCCAGTATTATAGTGGTAACTGACTGAAGGACCAGTAACAAATACCTACCATTTATTAGATTTATGGTAAGTATTACAAGTCAAAGGACTGATTGGCTGCTCAACTCTGGCAGACTCCCCTACCCAGTCCGTGCCGCTCTTTGGAATATATGTGGACACAATTCCCAATGGCAACGCTATAGAGAGAGCAGTACCGACACTCGCTGCTGCTTCGACAAACAAGCTGTGCTTTTGTTTTGCTTTAAAGGTCAACACTGACCTTTAACAAACACGCTGTATATTTGGAGCAAGACAGTGATATATGAGTCAGCTTTGCAGAATGAATTTTAGGGAATTATTTATCCGTTTTTTTTTTCAGTAAAGTGTCTCCTGTATTGGTATTAGAGTGGTTCCTGCAAGCGCAGACGTCACTCTTTTAGCAACACACAAGCTGATGTTGTACAATACTTTCTGCCCTTCTTCTCCAGCACAACTCACCTTGGGGGCTGACAGATTTACAGCAGCATCTCCCTGAGCAGAGGCCCAAAGCAATCACACAGAGCAGGGGAGATCTGGGACACCTCCATCGTTTAGGAAAGTGAAAAAGCATTTAATGATGCCGTCGCACAGACAATGAGTCAGGAAGGGTCTAATTTGAACAATTGCGTTTAAAGAGGCATTTTATGGTTTAACCGAGAGAGATGTACCAATATAATTGGGTTCTTCAAACATACTTTCCTTAAAGGGATACTGTCATGTGAAAAAAAATGTTTTTTCAAAATGAATCAGTTAATAGTGCTGCTCCAGCAGAATTCTGCACTGAAATCCATTTCTCAAAAGAGCAAACAGATTTTTTTATATTCAATTTTGAAATCTGACATGGGGCTAGACATATTGTCAGTTTCCCAGCTGTCCCATGTCATGTGACTTGTGATCTGATAAACTTCAATAACTCTTTACTGCAAGTTGGAGGGATATCACCCCCTCCCTCTCCCCCCCCCCCAGCAGCCTAACAACAGAACAATAGGAAGGTTCTTGGTAGATCCAAGAACAACACTCAATAGTAAAAACCCATGTCCCACTGAGACACATTCAGTTACATTGAGAAGGAAAAATAGCAGCCTGCCAGAAAGCATTTCTCTCCTAAAGTGCAGGCACAAGTCACATGACCAGGGGCAGCTGGGAAATTGACAAAATGTCTAGCCCCATGTCAGATTTCAAAATTGATTATAAAAAAATCTGTTTGCTCTTTTGAGAAATGGATTTCAGTGCAGAATTCTGCTGGAGCAGCACTATTAACTGGTTCATTTTGAAAAAAAGTATCCCTTTAACTTCCCAATGAAGAACTCGAGAGCTCCTGCAATGAGAGGCACTACTCCTGCCTGCAGAACACGGATCTCAGTGGGAGGCTAATTAGCAACTGCACCCAATGTGTCTCCTCAATGGTCAAAACTAGACTTTAGTACAGGTATGGGACCTGTTATCCAGAGTGCTTGGAGTCTTCCTGATAAGGGATCTTTCCACAATTCATACCTTAAGTATACTAACAGAAAAAAGTCAGCATTAAACCCACTTGGATTGTTTTGTCTCCAATAAGGACTAATTATATCTTCGAGGAGATAAGCTACTGTTTTATTATTAAAGAGAAAATGGTAATTATTTTTTAACATTTAAATTATTCGATTAAAATGGAGTCAACGGACTTCACGTAATTTGGAGCTTTTTAGGATAATGTATCTGATACCAGTCCTATAAATGATGGACAGCTTTGTATTGGATTCATGCACAAAAGCCTTATGCAGAAAAGTAATGTTCCTTTCTAGTGCAACCACTAACCAATTTCTGGGGTGCCAGCTAATCCCCTATAGCTCAGATACCATCTGCACTCCACTCTGGGCTTAGGGCTTGCAATTTTCAGACAGTTCAGACAAAACTCCACCAATTGGATTCCAAGGATGCTCATCCTCCGCTCCATCATCCTGCCAACTCGCTTCATCGACCAGCTTAAGACTTATTGGGGTTTACAGGGATATGACCCTTTGTTGATGTGATCTCAATCATCAAAGCTTGTGCTTTCTGCTTATTGCTTATTGCTTTAAATCTACGCTTTATTGTAATATTTTTTACTAAAGACATTGTAACCACCTTCTAACTTCTTCTCACTACCTGGTTCTTCTGTTTATAGAGGAGGAAATATTGAAACAAATTACTATCTCCCACATAAAGCCTCTGTATAAGAAGCTGCTCCTTATCTCAAAGGCTAACTGAGGCGGCAGTTTAGGGAAAGGACTTGTTTATAGACCTCTCATTATATAAAAGCTTGGTCTTGGTATTGCAAGAGAACATGTTCTTTCTAGGTGAGGTTGCCATAACTATGTAGGCCTCGGCTAATTAAGGACACAACAGTTTTCCTGCTAAAGTGCTGGAGAAGAGAGGCTGCTGCTTTGATTATCTTTATTATTATTCTGGTAAGAACACCTTATTTAAGTGCTTTCCGAGCTCTTTATTTTACAAATAAGTGCCCGTTCCAGGAATGCCTATTGTACAAGGCTGCACACAAACAAAGTGTTTCAAGGTGACTGGACGGAACATGGTGTAAGAGCAAATAAAGAGGGGGGCTAAGTGCAACGGGAAATAATGGGAGCCCTGCACACTGCCCTCCGTATATGGTGAAAGGAGGAACACGGTGGCTGATTCATAGGCAACTCCGATACACACGGAAAAGAGTTCAAGTAACATTGTAGGCCGAGATTCACCTCATTTTACTTTTGCTTAGGAAGTCAGTAAAATCATAGGGAACACAGACTCCCACTGATCTTCTCATGTATCGAATGGCAGCTCTCATATTGTTTATTGTAGTACAGTCCAAGGTACAAATTGTGTGCACAGAACGGGCTCATTCCTAGGTGACCTGAACAAATGGCTCCGGCAAACAATGGCGAGGTCTTGCCAATGGAAAAGCAGCAGGTGTCCCAACTCTCTCCCCATTGGTTCTGCTCCACAAGCGCTTGGCTGAAAACACATTTCATTTGACCTGAGCCTTCTTTGGGGTTTCCCACATTCATTATATTTATTATAAATATAAAAAACACTTTTGCAGATGTCTCTGGTGCTACAGACTAGAGTCCTGCAGCGGCTCGGGTACCTGTGGGTTACTCGCAAAAAAAACGGGCATTTTCAGGATTTTCAGGTGCGGGTATAGAAGCGGGCCGGGTTGCGGGTCTATTTTAATGTCTTATATTATGTAATATTGTCTATATTTTACTACTTCTAAAGTTTTACAAAACTTGTTTCTGTCCCGTCCACTTTTGATGATGTCACTTTCGGTTTGCAGTAACATCACTTCCTGTTTGATGGTGGTCGGTTTGTTGCGGATAAGGCAGTTGCAGTTCCGGATCGGGTAGTGGATCAAAGTAGGTAAATATGTGGGGTCGCGGGCTGCGGGTTCGGATCTTAGAAATTGGTTCCGCGCAGGACTCTACTACAGACCTTCAACTTTCCGCCAGGGCCAATACATACTACTAGGGATGCACCGAATCCAGGATTCGGTTCGGGATTCGGCCTTTTTCAGCAGGATTCGGATTCGTCCGAATCCTTCTGCTCGGCCGAAACCCTATATTTGCATATGCAAATAAGGGGCGGGAGGGAAATCACGT
The DNA here is from genome assembly GCF_017654675.1 of Xenopus laevis. Lineage (NCBI taxonomy): Eukaryota > Metazoa > Chordata > Amphibia > Anura > Pipidae > Xenopus > Xenopus laevis. The sequence continues at coordinate 159,111,928 of NC_054381.1, forward strand.
GACTGTCAGCAAACAAGGAAGTAAAAAATGTTCCCCCTTCCCACCCCTAATTTGCATATGCAAATTAGGGTTCGGATTCAGTTCGGTATTCGGCCGTATCTTTCACAAAGGATTCGGGGGTTCGGCCGAATCCAAAATAGTTGATTTGGTGCATCCCTACATACTACATGTATGGGGACCAGAATGCTTGGGACCTGGGGTTTTCCGAATAACAGATCTTTCTGCAATTTGGATCTTCATACCTCAAGTCTACTAGAAAATCATATAAACTGGCTGGTTTTGCCTCCAATAAGGATTGATTATATCTTAGTTGGGATCAAGTACAAGTTACTGTTTTATTATTAAACAGAAAAAGGAAATAATTTTTAAAAATGTGGATTATTTGTATAAAATGCAGTCTATGGGGGGTGGCCTTTCCGTAATTTGGAGCTTTCTGGATAACAGGTTTCTGGATAATGGCTCTTATACCTGTACACCCTAACTGAAAACAAATCTTGCCAATACAGAGGTTGTCCCGATCTGAACGCTAGCAGAATCTCCTCTCTAACCCTTCTATGTTGTCAGAAGTCAGAAGGCATTTTCATGTCTGAGACGAGTTGCTTCTCGGTGCTTCTATTTTTGTGTTGTGGAACAAATTGCTCTGCTGGAAATGTAGAACTAAATGTCATCCTTTATTTGCCTTGTCGTTTTGATAAGAGGCACTTGGAAAGGAAGGAAATCAACTTGTATTCCTTGTGTACTTAACAAAATGGAATGAAAGAAGTTTGGGAGTTGTGGCATTTGTGCAGTGAGGATACAAAATGCATCAGAGAGAGATGCACTGACAGATGAACAAACCCAACTAACTAATAGAGAAAAAAAGGCCTCGCTCAGTTAAAAGCTAATGGCATGAGAGAAGTCCTGTAAGAACAGAGCCTGGGTCAGGAGACACTTATTCCCCGACATGTTACCAAGCAGGGAAGTGCCAGCCTATGGGAAATGACAGATAATTAGTTAGGACCAGCATATGGGATTTGCCTTGATGTGATATGCCTCCTGCTTTCCACTGATTGGTGACCAGGCACTAACCAATCAGAGCCTTGAGGGGGTCACATGGGCCATACCTGTTGCTTATGAATGCTGAGGATCCATTACAAACTCACTGAACAGTTATGTCCCATGTGGCCCCCCTTATAGTCACTGACTAACTCAGAGTTAGAGCTGAAAAGCAGGAAGTAGTGTTCTGTTATGTTACACATCCTGTCACTCCAGCCTTTATACATTACATTTTTGCCTAACTAACTATATTAGATACATTGTTTATTTTGCACAGCCTATTTATTTACCCAGTTTTATTTTTACACTGAACTGTTCCTTTAATAGCCCCAGTCACTAATGCCAAGGTGATTCTCTAGCTCTGTTGTATTGAGTTCAAGTTTCTGTGCAATCAAATATTTGTTCCAGATAGGGTTGCCACCTTTTTAAAATTCCTTTACCGGCTGGTGGGGGGCGGGGATGCAAAGGGGCAGGCTGTGATGTCAAAATGGGTGGGGCGTGATGTCAAAGGGGGCGGGGCCGTGCCATGGACACTAAACAAACCACAAAGAAAAGGTAAGTTCAAGGGGATTGGGGGCAGGCCGAGGGCTCTTTTTAATTGTATTACAAATTTACCGGCAGCTACATTGCCGGTAAATTTGTGATACCGGCCCCGGCCTTGGCAGGTATTTTACCGGCTAGGCCGGTAAAATACCGGCCGGGTGGCAACCCTAGTTCCAGACCAACCCAACAATCACTGCAGAGTTCTAAGAAGCCTCTGGAAGGAAAGTCTGCACAATCAGAATGTTTTTAATCTAATATCCCTACATGCACTGGCAGGAGTCGAGCATAGAGCTATTCCATTGGACTCGGAGAGGTGGAAATGGGTTCGACAAAGTGATGAATGAGGCTTCAGTTGAAAACATGAGCCTGGGTTCCGTGCTTCCTACTTTGTGGAATAGTTTGGAGAAGGTCCATCAAAGCTTCAGCACAGTAATGCCCTCGTGCACAAAGCCAGGTGCTACAGAATGGGACGAACTTGACTGCACAGAACCCTGACTTCAACCCAACTAAACCCTTGTGGGATCAATTGGACCCCCGATTGTGTCTGATAAACATCAGTGCCCAACATCACTGAATGGAAGCAACTCCCAGCAACAACGTCCCAATATCTAGAGCAGGGTCCCCAGCCTTTTTTATCCATGAGCCACATTCAGGTGTAAAATAATATCGGAGAGCAACATAAACATTGCAAAAAGTTCCTGGGGCGTCCAAATAAGAGCTGTGATTGGCTATTGGTAGCTGCTGTGTGGCCTTGCGACTAACAGGCTCTGTTTGGCATTGCACGTGGTTTTTATGAAACTAAAGCTTTCCTTTAAGCCAAAAATTAAAAAATAAGCACCTGCTTGGAGGCCACTGGGAGCAACATCCAGGGGGTGGGAGAGCAACATTGGTTGGGGATCACTGATCTAGAGAGATGCTTCCCAGAAGCGTAAGGGCAGTTACAGCAGAAAAGGAAGGGGCACCTTCATAATCCCTTGGTTTTGGAATGAGCTGTTGGATGGGGTCCCGATATATCCTGCCATATAGTGTAGCTGTTAAAGGAGAACTAAACCCTAGAAGTGAATGTGACTAAAAATGTCCTATTTTATATAGTGAACTTATTGCACGAGGCTAAAGTTTGAGCTTGTCAATAGCAGCAATGATCCAGGACTTCAAACTTGTCACAGGGGGTCACCATCTTGGAAAGTGTCTGTGACACTCACATGCTCAGTGGGCTCTGATTGGCCGTTGAGAAGCTAAGCTTAGGGCTCGTCACTAATTATCCAGCAGAAAATGAGCTTCCCTGGCTGTAATATAAGCTGATGCTACAGGTTTGCTGATTATTAGATTCTGATGCTAATTGCACTGGTTTCTGTGCTGCCATGTAGTAATTATGTGTATTAATTACTAATCAGCCTTATATTGTGACATTTCTATTCTATGTGTACTGTATATTGTGAGTGGGTCCCTAAGCTCAGTAAGTGACAGCAGCACAGAGCATGTGCAGTGAATCAGCAGAAAAGAAGATGGGGAGCTACTGGGGCATCTTTGGAGACACAGATCTTTACTGCTAAAGGGCTGTGGTTGCCTTGGGCTGGTACAAAAGCACAAAACATCATGTACAACATTTCTTGCTACTTCTTTAGTTAGGCTTTAGTTCTCCTTTGAAGCACAGAGAAGTGGAGCTTGTTGGGCCGTATGTGAAGCAGATAAAGCCCAGCAGCCTCATATCTCTAGAGAGAGAAACACAAACCAATGATCTATTTGTGAATAATCGTGCGGTGTGTGCACTTGTTTCTGCGCAGGCTTCCGGATACTCGAGGTTGGGCTGAATGAAGGATTAATGGAATCATTTTAGATTCATAGTGTGTTGGAGAATCTCATCCTTCCCCTGCCAGTCACACATTCAAGTTCCCCTTTAGAAATCCCGAGGTTTGCGCTGTCGCTGCAGGACTGGATGAATATATTTTAGTGATAGAGAATGTGCAAGTCAGTAAATGAGAGCTGAAATGGGTTATGTGAATGGGACGCGGGAAGCCATTGTCTGGACAGTCGGCAATTTCAAAGCCCAACATCAAGACGTGATTGGGGCTCGGCCGATCCTTTCCTGTTACATTTAAGGGCAGGAAATTCCTGGATAATATTCATTATGTTCTGGGAACAACTATGAAGAGTGAGAAATGTATTTATAATTATTATAGCAGCTGAAAGCCATGGGGTTTATTTAATAATTCCACAGTAAGAACAAATATATTTGGTGAGGCAAGCACTATGGCAGCTCCCATTTATAAATATCCCAAATCTGTGCAAACATATAAGCTCCACCTTAATTTGGATTTTGTTGGAAAGAGGGGGAACAAAAACAAATTTTATCTGCTACACCAGTTTCTGTAGTGGAACAGCCAGGGTTAAAGCGCAAGTTTCAGCAGTGGAACAGCCAGGGTTAAAGTGCACAGAACCCAACAATTCTATACAGCTTTACGTTATGTTATATAATGGCTAATTCTACGCAACTTTTCAATTGGCCTTCATATTTTCTTTTTTATAGTTGTTTAAGTATTTGCCTTCTTCTGACTTCAGCTTTTAAATGGGGTGGGGTCACTGACCCCATCTAAAACAACCCGTTACTGTTTATTACTCCTCTTTCTATTCAGGCCTCTCCTATTCATATTCCAGTCTCTTATTCATATGCATGGATGGTTGCTAGGGGAATTTGGATCCTAGCAACTAAACTGGAGAGCTGCTGAATAAAAAGCTAAATAACTAAAAAAACACAAATAATAAAAAATGAAAACCAATTGCAAATTGTTTCAGAATTTTACTCTGTACATCCTACTAACAGTTAATTTAAAGGTCAACAACCCCTTTAAGGATTCCTCAAATAATTTCCAAAAGCTGAAGACAAAGCTGAATCAGGAGCGGAATAAAGGCAATTTATTCTCTATACATGAAATCATTACATTATATATGATACAAAGAATATAATGTGTCGCTGCAGAATTCAGACCTCGATTAGGTCTCATCGCTTACACTGTCGAATACTGATTGTTATATTATTACATGAGACGACGACTTGTATATAATCACACTTTACAGGTCTCCATTCTATTGAGTTTTAATGAAGTATAGCAGAATCAAAGAGCCTGGCAGAACCAAATCCGAACCCTCCAAGTGTTAAAAAATTACAGCACATACGGTAAGTTTTTCCTCTGTACCAAGCACAATTCAGCAGGAACAGTCATTAAGTTTGCTCATAGTCTGTACCGAGAGATCCCATAAAACTATGGCAGCATTGGTATTCCCTGTACTAAGCACAATTCAGCAGGAACAGTCCCCTAAGTTTGCTCATAGTCTGTACAGCGAGATCCCATAAAACTATGGCAGCATAGGTATTCCCTGTACTAAGCACAATTCAGCAGGAACAGTCCCTAAGTTTGCTCATAGTCTGTACAGCGAGATCCCATAAAACTATGGCAGTATAGGTATCCCCTGTACTAAGCACAATTCAGCAAGAACAGTCCCCTAAGTTTGCTCATAGTCTGTACAGAGAGATCCCATAAAACTATGACAGCATAGGTATTCCCCTGTACTAAGCACAATTCAGCAGGAACAGTCCCCTAAGTTTGCTCATAGTCTGTACCGAGAGATCCCATAAAACTATGGCAGCATAGGTATTCCCTGCACTAAGCACAATTCAGCAGGAACAGTCCCCTAAGTTTGCTCATAGTCTGTACAGAGAGATCCCATAAAACTATGGCAGCATAGGTATTCCCTGTACTAAGCACAATTCAGCAGGAACAGCCCCTAAGTTTGCTCATAGTCTGTACAGAGAGATCCCATAAAACTATGGCAGTATAGGTATTCCTTGTACTAAGCACAATTCAGCAGGAACAGCCCCCTAAGTTTGCTCATAGTCTGTACAGAGAGATCCCATAAAACTATGGCAGTATAGGTATTCCCTGTACTAAGCACAATTCAGCAGGAACAGTCCCTAAGTTTGCTCATAGTCTGTACAGAGAGATCCCATAAAACTATGGCAGTATAGGTATTCCTTGTACTAAGCACAATTCAGCAGGAACAGTCCCTAAGTTTGCTCATAGTCTGTACAGAGAGATCCCATAAAACTATGGCAGCATAGGTATTCCCTGTACTAAGCACAATTCAGCAGGAACAGCCCCCTAAGTTTGCTCATAGTCTGTACAGAGAGATCCCATAAAACTATGGCAGCATAGGTATTCCCTGTACTAAGCACAATTCAGCAGGAACAGTCCCTAAGTTTGTTCATAGTTTGCACAGAGAGATCCCATAAAACTATGGCAGCATAGGTATTCCCCTGTACTAAGCACAATTCAGCAGGAACAGCCCAGTATAGAGACTATATATTACAAGTCAAGGAGGAATTACATTGCTCCGTTCACACAATATGTGACAGTACAAATGCACAGTAAGTGTCATACAAGGAGAGTGGAGTTGGGGGGGGGGGCAGGGGTAAGAGTATAAGTGGCAGGACTGTGGGCTCAGAGGGGTATTTATGAAGATGAATGTCGAAGGGTAAAGTCAATGTGGCCGAGAGTAAGTGAAATATGTCAGTGAATAAATCGTCCCAGTTACATTCTCAGGTAATAATGACTCTTTGGCAATTCCCAGCGACACTAACAGGGAGAAATGTGACATTTGGAGGCGTTTGTCTCCCGAGAGAAAAATCTTGGGCAGCAAATGACTGTGTGTGACATGATATTAAGCCTTTGAGACAAGACACTGGGCTGAGAGATTTGATACATTAGTAAGAGAGCAAATAGTGTCCCATTATATAAGTCAGTAGAATCCCTGCATTTCCCCTCACATTACCCACAGTCCTTCCTCATCAAGGTCAGGCCTCCCAATATAAAGAGCTTGTTGTAATGAGATTATCCCCCCTGTCCTCTCGCTGGATCTCCCGTCAGTTCCTTTTGTCCGGATGTGCCGGCGACGCACACGAGAAATGATTTCATATTATATATAATGTTATAAACTGACCCATTTGTGTCCCAAGGTGACACAGCGAATAAGAAATCCCATCCGTTCTCTCACAACAATGGCTTTATCATGTCTGGGGGCACAATCAGTACATGTCCGCAAATAACCGTGAATATTGTAATGGCAACTGGCGTATGAAACCCCCCAAGTGCCACATACGAGGTGAGTTTATGTCACGTGACTGAGAACCTGCAGGAACCCAGGGCAAGCGATAGTATGTGCTCCGACATTAAAGGGAAACTCTGGCTTCATCCTCAGCAATTTCCCAATATATATTCATTAGAAACAGAGTCTATACACATTTATAAATGTAACTGCTGTTGAAAGCAGTGACTGTCTGGAGTGTTTACACTGTCTGCACTGCTGCTTCTAACTCCTGAAACAATGAAGAAAGCGGATTAACAGAGGCAACTATTGCTTCAGGGATTGGACAGTCGTGGATGGAAGAGTCTTGGATGGAGGTCATCTGAGAGAGTAAAAAGAATTAAAGTCTGGCCCAGCAGTGCAGAAAGAGACCAATCTGTTATGTTACTGTTCCTAAATTAAAACTATTTAAGTGTTTTAAAGTAATAAAAATATAATGCAGTGTTGCCCTGCACTGGTAAAACTGATGTGTTTGCTTCAGAAACACTACTATAGTTTATATAAACAAGCTGCTGTGTAGCCATGGGGGCAGCCATTCAAGCACAGGATACACAGTAGATAACAGATAAGTACTACTATAGTTTATATAAACAAGCTGCTGTGTAGCCATGGGGGCAGCCATTCAAGCACAGGATACACAGTAGATAACAGATAAGTACTACTATAGTTTATATAAACAAGCTGCTGTGTAGCCATGGGGGCAGCCATTCAAGCACAGGATATACAGTAGATAACAGATAAGTACTACTATAGTTTATATAAACAAGCTGCTGTGTAGCCATGGGGGCAGCCAATCAAGCACAGGATACACAGTAGATAACAGATAAGTACTACTATAGTTTATATAAATAAGCTGCTGTGTAGCCATGGGGGCAGCCATTCAAGCACAGGATACACAGTAGATAACAGATAAGTACTACTATAGTTTATATAAATAAGCTGCTGTGTAGCCATGGGGGCAGCCATTCAAGCACAGGATACACAGTAGATAACAGATAAGTACTACTATAGTTTATATAAATAAGCTGCTGTGTAGCCATGGGGGCAGCCATTCAAGCACAGGATACACAGTAGATAACAGATAAGTACTACTATAGTTTATATAAATAAGCTGCTGTGTAGCCATGGGGGCAGCCATTCAAAGGAGAAAAGGCTCAGGTTCTCTGTAGACCATAATGGTGTTATCTGTTATGCACTATTTAACCTTTTTTCAATTTCCCCCATTGCTACACAGCAGAACATATAGTTGTTCTGTCTACAAACCTCTTCTCTCCAAGTTCTTTTCCAAGTGGACAATGGAGTATTTCATTACTTTAGTGTTGATTCCACTAACTCTTATTTTGAATCTGATCTTTCGTTGCCTTAAAGGGGCGGTTCACCTTTACATTCACTTTTGGTATGTTATAGAATGGTACAATCTTAGCAGCTTTACATTTGGTCTATATTTTTTCTTTTTTATACTTTTTGAATTATTTGCCTTTTTTTTTTACTCTTTCCAGCTTTCAAATGGGGGTCGCTGACCCCATCTAAAAACAAATGCTCTGTAAGGCTACAAATGTATTGTTATTTTTTATTCCTCCTCTTTCTATCCAGGCCTCTCCTATTCATATTCCAGTCTCTTATTCAAATCAGTGCATGGTTGCTAGGGGAATTTGGACCCTAGCAACCAGACTGCTGACATTACAAACTGGAGAGCTGCTGAATAAAAAGCTAAATAACTCAACAACCACAAATAACGAAAAATAAAAACCAATTGCAAATTGTCTCAGAATATCTCTCTCTACATCATACCCCTTTAATAACATCTCTAGAGAGAGTCTCTCTCATACGACTGCTCGAGTTTGCTCTTCACCCCCAGACTGGCCATTGCTATAAACACGTGTCTCTGTTACTTCTCCCCTCCTCATCCTTCCAGATTGGCTGGGTCAGACCATTCTTTATAAAGGTTACACTAAACCAATCGTAGCTGTCCAATTTCAGCTCCACCTTAAATCTTATCCTAACCTGTAGAAAAGCCGGATGTTTTACTAAATAACGTGACTCCCTGAACCCTCTGAGCAGAGTCTTTCCCTCGTTGTCCCAGTTTAGCGACTATAATGTGTAAAAGTGCAAACAAGTCTTTTCCATCCACAGCCGACGTGATCTCTCTGTTGCTCTGGATACAGCTCAGCACTTTATCCTCATTTGGATTCATTATTCTCTAGGCATTGGCCACAGAGCTGCCGCTTATTTGGCTTCACCTTCTCCTTATCTTTTCCGTTATCGTAACCTTGAACAGAAACGTATCAGATACAACTGGGACACCTTTATGAAACCACTCAGGTCCTCTGCAGGCCCCCCCTATTATATTTAATAACTAGGAGAAAGGCTCTATGTGATTGACAGTTAAAATTATCCCTATTCAATATAAAGATTGATATATAGTGTAGCGCCAATAAACACTATACGTTATTTCCCCAAATAATGAGAAATTAGCAACTTTACATTCATCTCTCATTTAAAGGAGAAGAAAAGGCTAAAAGTAAGTAAGTTTTATCAGAAAGGTCTATATAAATACACCAGTAAACCCTCAAAGTAATGTTGCTCTGAGTCCTCTGTGAAAAGAAACAAACAGAGTTTCTAGAGCTGTTTACTCAAGTATGGTAAAGTATTCTGCAGATTAGTGTTATAGGTCTCAACCTCACTAATTGTGCATGAAGATTGTGAGAAATCATGTGTATAGCTTATTCTTCCTGTTAATTTCTATTTTCTTTACTTTTCTTAACTGCCCTCTGTTTTTCTTTGTTTTTTTTTGTTTTTTATGAGCCACACTTTGGCCAAATGCATGTGTTATAATATTTCCTTTTTGTTTCTTCTTTTCTTTTTTTTGTATACATTGTATACAGATAATGTAAAACTCACTTTGGTTTTATTATCATTTATTGTAAAAGTGTTTGAAAAAATTGTAAATAAAAAAAAAAAAAGACTTAAGAGGGTTATTTACTAAACTCCAAATTTTTCTGAGAATTTAAATAAAAAGAAGTCACATATAGTGTGGCTAATATATTGTCAATGTACGGCTTTCGTAGCTTTCCATCTCCTTTAACCAAATCCATTCAGTTGTGTCTATAGTGAAGGCCCGTTACAAACGACCTCATTAGAGGGTCATTGGTGGACATCAAAAGGCCTTGTGAAAATGCCTTAAAGAGACACCTGAAGGCAGAAAAACCTGCCATTTTTTGTGTAAATGTTGAGGCACAATATAGATTCCAATATAGAGAAAGTCTGTGTAAGTCAAGTCATAGCTTGTGGTCCATATAATATTGGCCTAGACCAGTGATCCCCAACCAGTAGCTCGTGAGTAACATGTTGCTCTCCAACCCCTTGGATGTTGCTCCCAGTGGCCTCAAAGAAGGAGCTTATTTTTGAATTCCAGGCTTGGAGGAAAGTTTTATTTTCATAAAAACCAGGTGCACTGCCAAACAGAGTCTCAATGTAGGTCGACAATTCGCATAGGGGCTACTAAATGGCCAATCACAGCACTTATTTGGCACCCCAAGAACATTTTTTCATGCTTGTTGCTCCCCAACTCCTTTCAAAAGGTTGGAGATCCCTGGCCTAGAGCCTGTAGTGTAGCCCTTGCCCTATGTAGGCCGGTGATTGGAGGCGCATTATTTTACATTTATATGGCTGCTGTATAGAGGGAACCTCGAGACAGTCCAGAGACTTATCATAAGCCAAATACTCTGTGGCTTGTAGCTGACTGTACAAACGAGAAAAGTAGCTGACACTCAGTAGAGACAGTTCGAGCCAATTTTTGTAGACAAATTGTGTCCAACCAGGAACCACGTTCTGTTCTTTTATTTCTGATGAGTCGGCACATAGTGCTGAACTTATTTCGAACACTGAATCTCAAAAACTGGAACGGAAAAAGTTTGACTTTTGAAAAATCAAGTACAGGTATGGGACCCGTTATCCGGAAACCCATTATCCGGAAAGCTCCGAATTAACGAATGGCTGTGTGACATAGAATGGAAATTCGAATGTGAGATTTATCACACCCGGACTATGGAAACGGTCCTAATTCGAATATTCGCCACCTAAAACCTGCCGAGTTTGTGTACAAGTCAATGGCAGAAGTCTGTTGAGCCATTTGGGGATGTTAATAGCCTTCCTGAGGTTTGTTTTTTTTTTCCGGGAGAATAACTCGATTTGTACGAATCGAATGAGTCAAATTTTCCAGTCTAAACCATTAGTTGGAATATTAGACATTTTCTTAAATAACCTCCCAATCGAAATGTGAGTATATTTGAATTAAAAAAAAAATTCAGGTCAAATTCGAAATTTGACCTTTGATAAATATGCCTCTAAGTCTACTGCTATTTGCTGCATATTATTCACCTCCACGAATGGTCTCTTCTTAAAGGGATAGATAGTGTCATGGGAAAACATGTTTTTTTTAAAGACACATCAGTTAAAGTGGACCTGTCACCCAGACACAAAAATCTGTATAGTAAAAGTCCTTTTCAAATTAAACATGAAATCAAATTTCTATTTTTTATTTAAGCATTCATAGCTGTTGTAAACTCATTTAAACATCTCAGCTGTCAATCAAATATTGTCTGCCCCTCCTCTATGCCCGTGGCATAGAGGCGGGGCAGACAATTACTTTCACTTTCAATTCAGCACTTCCTACATGTCACTGCTCTCCCCACATTCCCCCATTCTCTTCACCATTTAATTGTGTAGTCAGGACATGGGGATGGACATCAGGTCCCCCATTCTGGTGCACAAACAAGATTCTGAGATGATACAAGGCTTGTCTTAATAACAGTGACCACAAAATGGCTCCTTCCTGCTTGTTATAATTATGAAATCCAAGACTGAAGGAAACAAGATTCAAATAATTTATGTGGTTTAATTAAAGTTCATTTTCGTTGACGAATCTGATAAAATAGGATTTTGAATAATTTTTTTGGGTGACGGGTCCCCTTTAAAGGAAAACTATACCCCCCAAACAATGTAGGTCTCTATTAAAAGAGTAAAACAGCTCATGTGTAAAACCCGACTTCATGTAAATGAACCATTATCAAAATAATATACTTTTGTAGTAGTATGTGCCATTGGGTAATCATAAATAGAAAATTGCCATTTTAAAAAAATAAGGGCCGCCCCCTGAGATTGTAAGATTCACTGTGCACACATACAAACCACATGTAAGGTCACATGAGCCAATTAACAGGCAGAGTTCTGCCTTTTGCTTCCTCACTTCTTCCTGTTACAGATAGAGCTGCAGTATTTCTGGTCAGGTGATCTCTGAGGCAGCACAGATAGTCACAAAATGGTGGTTCAAGGCAAGAGATGTAAAAGGGCAATATTTATGTAAATATATATTCCAGTTTGGTAAGATTATATCAAATTGAATGACATATTATATAAACTATCTGTTGCTTTAGTATTCATTTTGGGGGTATAGTTTTCCTTTAATAGTGCTGCTCCAGCAGAATACTGCATTTCTCAAAAGAGCAAACTGATTTTTTTTTAGATTTAATTTTGAAATCTGACATGGGGCTAGACATATTGTCAGTTTCCCAGCTGTCCCCAGTCATGTGACTTGTGCTCTGATAAACACCAGTCACTCTTTACTGCAAGTTGGATTGATATCCCCTCCCCCAGCAGCCAATGGGAAGGTAACCAGATAACAGCTCCCTAACACAAGATAACAGCTGCCTGGGAGATTTAAGAACAACACTCAATAGTAAAAACCCATGTCCCACTGAGACACATTCAGTTCCATTGAGTAGGAGAAACAACAGCCTGCCAGAAAGTAGTTCCATCCTAAAGTGCAGGCTCTTTCTGAAATCACATGACCAGGCAAAATGAGCTGAGATGCACCTACACACCAATATTACAACTAAATACACTTGTTGGTTCAGGAATGAAAATTTTATATTGTACAGTGAATTATTTGCAGTGTAATTTAGAAATAAAAACGACATCATAAAAACCAAGTCAGAATCCCTTTAAAGTCAACTCTAAAACTGTATTAAAACCTTTAATAAAAGTGGCCTTGTCTGTACAAAAGTGTATCCATGAGCCCGGCCCACTTTTAGAGACACACATTAAAAGTTTGGGAGTTTTACTTTGAAAGCAGCAAGTAATTTGCAGGTAAAACTTAGTCCCTTTGTAAAATGTATAATGAAGCAATAGAATTCTTAATGAATCAGATGAAAATTGAGCGTAGGACTGGCCAGATATGGGATGACTTTGACGTAGTTGTTCAGCTTAAATATATTGCAATATATGGACAAACACTCCCTGTTTTGTTTAAAGGGTAAGGCATTTTTTAGTAGCAGTAGCACAAAATGTCGCTGTCTTAAATATATTGATAATGGGTTGAGTGCAGAGGACTCTTGTATTTGTCTATATGTATTTTGTGGTCACAGCCTCATTGCACCCCAACCTAATGGTTTTAAAAATTAGTGGTGAGCACAACTTTCCCTTGTTTGTTATATATAATATATATATATATATATATATATATATATATATATATATATATATATATATATATATATTAAAATAGGTTTTTACCTGCTTTATATTCTTCTGCTCGGCACTCAGCAGCGATTTGGACTTGTCTGCAATTTTCTGCGGATGGGAAAGAGGGAGAAGAGACAAACATTACATTTATATTCCATTGGAATATAGCAGAAACAGATTTCCAAGAAACTTTATATATATATATATATATATATATATATATATATATATATATATATATATATATATATATATATATATATATATATATATATATATATATATATATATATATATATATATATATATATATATATATTTCTATTTTACTTATCCCGTGTGTTTGGGCAACTCCAGCCATGTTACACAAATGCAGATTAAAGGATGAAAAAAAAAAAAGCAGTATAAATTCTATGTAAATTGATATTTTGAACATATTAAATGGATGGAATATGGCACATTAACCCTGCGCAACTATACAAGTTACAAAGCATCTCGCCTGTCAGAATAAATAAGAATCAATATAAGTCCATAAAAAGCACAATCCATCCCATTTAATACTAGCGCTTTTTATAAGGAATCAGTGGAACATGCTGGTTAAATGAATCTGACCCGAGAGCTTTATTTATTTGCATATTGCTATTTACTATTTACTCATGCAACATCCATCATCTCTACCAGTAACCCCAGTGACCAACTTACTGGGAGAACAAAAATCCCTTCAGTACAGATTTAAATAAAACCTATTGTCCAACCTGCAGTCTGGATCATAACATAAATATCAATACTGAATAAGTGATTAGTTCCCTGTATAACTCAGCCTGTAGCCTTGTGCCTTTATATGGTCACAGAACAACCCCTCAGTGACTTCTAATATCCTTATCATTTACAGTAGGGGGTACATTATCCCTTATAATACATGAGTGATACACAGAGTTCCCTGTATAACTCAGCCTGCAGCCTTGTGCCTTTATATGGTCACAGAACAACCCCTCAGTGACTTCTAATATCCTTATCATTTACAGTAGGGGGTACATTATCCCTTATAATACATGAGTGATACTCAGAGTTCCCTGTATAACTCAGCCTGCAGCCTTGTGCCTTTATATGGTCACAGAACAACCCCTCAGTGACTTCTAATATCCTTATCATTTACAGTAGGGGGTACATTATCCCTTATAATACATGAGTGATACTCAGAGTTCCCTGTATAACTCAGCCTGCAGCCTTGTGCCTTTATATGGTCACAGAACAACCCCTCGGTGACTTCTAATATCCTTATCATTTACAGTAGGGGGTACATTATCCCTTATAATACATGAGTGATGCTCAGAGTTCCCTGTATAACTCAGCCTGCAGCCTTGTGTCTTTATATGGTCATAGAACAACCCCTCAGTGACTTCTAATATCCTTATCATTTACAGTAGGGGGTACATTATCCCTTATAATACATGAGTGATACTCAGAGTTCCCTGTATAACTCAGCCTGCAGCCTTGTGCCTTTATATGGTCACAGAACAACCCCTCAGTGACTTCTAATATCCTTATCATTTACAGTAGGGGGTACATTATCCCTTATAATACATGAGTGATACTCAAGAGTTCCCTGTATAACTCAGCCTGCAGCCTTGTGCCTTTATATGGTCACAGAACAACCCCTCGGTGACTTCTAATATCCTTATCATTTACAGTAGGGGGTACATTATCCCTTATAATACATGAGTGATGCTCAGAGTTCCCTGTATAACTCAGCCTGCAGCCTTGTGTCTTTATATGGTCATAGAACAACCCCTCAGTGACTTCTAATATCCTTATCATTTACAGTAGGGGGTACATTATCCCTTATAATACATGAGTGATACTCAGAGTTCCCTGTATAACTCAGCCTGCAGCCTTGTGCCTTTATATGGTCACAGAACAACCCCTCAGTGACTTCTAATATCCTTATCATTTACAGTAGGGGGTACATTATCCCTTATAATACATGAGTGATACTCAAGAGTTCCCTGTATAACTCAGCCTGCAGCCTTGTGCCTTTATATGGTCACAGAACAACCCCTCGGTGACTTCTAATATCCTTATCATTTACAGTAGGGGGTACATTATCCCTTATAATACATGAGTGATGCTCAGAGTTCCCTGTATAACTCAGCCTGCAGCCTTGTGTCTTTATATGGTCATAGAACAACCCCTCAGTGACTTCTAATATCCTTATCATTTACAGTAGGGGGTACATTATCCCTTATAATACATGAGTGATACTCAGAGTTCCCTGTATAACTCAGCCTGCAGCCTTGTGCCTTTATATGGTCACAGAACAACCCCTCAGTGACTTCTAATATCCTTATCATTTACAGTAGGGGGTACATTATCCCTTATAATACATGAGTGATACTCAAGAGTTCCCTGTATAACTCAGCCTGCAGCCTGTATTTTTTATGCAGGTTCTTCCTGATTAATGATCTCCATGAAATCAGAGGACAGTACAGGACATAACCAGTGTAGCATCAAGGGGAAGTTCACCCGTACCTTCTGCACGACTCCGTAGCGCTGGATGATATCGGATAACTGGCTTTTTATTCTATCAAGCTGAAGACGATCCTGCTGCAGAACAGACAGACACCATAGTGTTATTACATATGAATGATTTCAGCCTGTCTATAAGCTGCAAAAAGTACATTCATCTCCTTATTAGTAGTAAATAAATAGAGACAAGCTTAATACATGGACAGATTTGCAGGATTACTATTAACAACTCTCATTTCTACATTCAACTGCAGGTATCAGTCGCCGTTTGTTTAGGGAGAGAAACACATAAAAAGAAAGTGATTTATTTCCACTGAGTCTTTATATGTTTGTGCAGGAAGAATAAAGTCACATTCCAGCAGTGAGACACATTATTACACTACAGCGCTGTGAAACATGTCGGCGCTATATAAATACATGTTAATAATAATAACAACAACAACATGAGTGTATGGCTTGGTGGAAATTCAGCAGGAACAGTCCCTAAGTTTGCTCATAGTCTGTACAGAGAGATCCCATAAAACTATGGCAGCATAGGTATTCCCTGTACTAAGCACAATTCAGCAGGAACAGTCCCTAAGTTTGCTCATAGTCTGTACAGAGAGATCCCATAAAACTATGGCAGCATAGGTATTCCCTGTACTAAGCACAATTCAGCAGGAACAGTCCCTAAGTTTGCTCATAGTCTGTACAGAGAGATCCCATAAAACTATGGCAGCATAGGTATTCCCTGTACTAAGCACAATTCAGCAGGAACAGTCCCTAAGTTTGCTCATAGTCTGTACAGAGAGATCCCATAAAACTATGGCAGCATAGGTATTCCCTGTACTAAGCACAATTCAGCAGGAACAGTCACTAAGTTTGCTCATAGTCTGTACAGAGAGATCCCATAAAACTATGGCAGCATAGGTATTCCCTGTACTAAGCACAATTCAGCAGGAACAGCCCCCTAAGTTTGCTCATAGTCTGTACAGAGAGATCCCATAAAACTATGACAGCATAGGTATTCCCCTGTACTAAGCACAATTCAGCAGGAACAGTCCCCTAAGTTTGCTCATAGTCTGTACAGAGAGATCCCATAAAACTATGGCAGCATAGGTATTCCTCTGTACTAAGCACAATTCAGCAGGAACAGTCTCCTAGGTTTGCTCATAGTCTGTACAGAGAGATCCCATAAAACTATGGCAACATAGGTATTCCCTGTACTAAGCACAATTCAGCAGGAACAGCCCCCTAAGTTTGCTCATAGTCTGTACAGAGAGATTACATAAAACTATGGCAGCATAGGTATTCCCTGTACTAAGCACAATTCAGCAGGAACAGCCCCTAAATTTGCTCATAGTCTGTACAGAGAGATCCCATAAAACTATGGCAGCATAGGTATTCCCTGTACTAAGCACAATTCAGCAGGAACAGCCCCATGGTTTTCTTTCTGTGAATAGGTGCACATTATAAAATGTTGCCAATATGTGTAATCCACTGCACTGAGCATAGTTCTGCTATAAAAGAACATGTTCCAAACAGAGAATTGTGTGCTGACAAGCAATACAAGAGAAAATTAGAAAAACGGTTTGTTTCACTCACCCGAGACGACCCCCGAACAAACTCGGACAGTTGGCGAATGGATTTGGTGCTGGAAGTGATAGTGTTATTGGTTTCTTGCTGAGTGGAATGGCTGTGAAACAAGAAGAGTAACAATTAGAATAGTACCAAATGAAGTTTATTATAATGACTCCGGTGCTAGACAAGCCCAGTCAGTATAAGGCACTAGAATGTTGGGGTGAATAAGAAGAAGAAAGGAGTATAAATAAAATACTATAATCTGAGGGTCACTTCCCAATTATAGGCTTCATATCAGCGTCACTAGTTACCTGCAGATTCCCTTTTGGGTTTCTCTGTGGCACCAGGGCAAGGACAGAAGTAAAAACCCACATAATCTTAATTACGTGACTGGGCCCCACAAGTCACACTTATCTGCATGTTTATCCCTTACAGACAGCTGCCCCATCCCATGTATTATCCAAAGCCTCCCATTGTGCTTCCCACTCATTTCCTATTCACACACAGCACCAACACCATCAGGGAGTATTACTGAGGGGCAAAAAAAAGTGACTTGCGGGTAGTGAAGGGGATAAAATATACTGGCGAGTGGGCAGGGCTGGGCGGGACATGGGAGGTTTTTTGTATAATGGGGAGTGGCTGTGGTGGATGAGGGGTCGTGGCTGCGGTGTGTGAGGGGTCGTGGCTGCGGTGTGTGAGGGGTCGTGGCTGTTGTGCATTAGGGATGTGGCTGTGGTGGGTGAGGGGTCGTGGCTGTGGTGGATGAGGGGTCGTGGCTGTGGAGGATGAGGGGTCGTGGCTGTGGTGGATGAGGGGTCGTGGCTGTGGTGGATGAGGGGTCGTGGCTGTAGGTATGTAGGCATTTTTTTCCAATCAGGGTCCCATTCCCCTTGTCAGCAGGATCCTCTGCCCACGGCACCAGGTTGATAATTACTGTCCCACTAATTTAGCAGTACGAGGTCCTGTGAATTTTAAAAGTGTCCCTGCCCGGCAATGAATTAGTGCTTTAAAGGGCTGGTTCACTTTTAGTATGTTATACAATGGCTGATTCTAAACAACTTCATTATTTTTTGTTTATAGTTCTTTAATTATTTGCCTTTGTCTTCTGACTCTTTCCAGTTTTCAAATGGGGGTCACTGACCCCATCTTAAAAAAACCCCCAAATGCTCTGTAAGGCTACAAATATATTGTTATTGTTACTTTTTATTATTCATCTTTCTATTCAGGCCTCTCCTATTCATATTCCAGTCTCTTATTCAAATCACTGCATGGTTGCTAGGGGAATTTGGACCTTAGCAACCAGACTGCTGAACTTACAAACTGGAGAGCTGCTGAATAAAAAGCTAAATAACTCAAAAAGCACAAATAATAAAAAATGAAAACCAATTACAAATTGTCTCAGAATATCACTCTCTACATCATACTGACAGTTAATTTAAAGGTGAACAATCCCTTCAAACCAATTCCCAGGTTCCACGGGACAGAACAAGCACAGTAGGCTAAACACATGTGTTGGCTACCAGTGTAAATGCTGTGGTTGCCCAATCACCACGTGCCGAAAGTTATGAAGTCTCGAAGCACCGAAAAGACCCGAAGTCACGAAAACAGACAAAGTTGAAGTCCAAAAGCAGCGAGTTCAATTCTACTGAACACCAATGTGTGTATTTTTATATTTGTTTAATCCCCTGGCCACCAATGTATTATTTAATACTCTATAGGCCCCTGCCATCAATGTTCTTTTAAAAAATATTCTTCAGGGCCCCAATTTTTTTTTATATGTAAAGGGGGCCCTGGCGCGTTTTTTTTTTTTTTTTTAAATGTTCTTTGGGGCACCAATTTTTCTTTACTTGTAAGGGGGGGCTCTGGCACTAATCTTTTTAAAAAAAACTTTTATGGGGGGCCCTGGCCCTAAATGCTTTTTTTTTTTTTTAACTTATAGGGGGGCCCTAGTCCCCAATAGCTTTTTATAACTTGTGTGTGTGGGTCTGGGGGCCCTGTGAATTATAACAGCGGCCCTGATCCCTAGTAAGAAATAAGTACAAATGAGTGTAGCCAGTCGGTGGGATGAGGTGCAAGCCCTGGGCTAGGGTCACACTACAGGTGGCCAGTCCACGGCAGCAGATGGGGGGCACTATGGGTGGCACAGAGGAGATACTGCGTGACGTGATGATTCTCATGTTTTATCTATAGGAACAGAAGCCATTGTGGTGTTTATTCCCAGCAGTGACACTTACCTACATGAATAATAGAGAGAGACACAATCAATGGCCATAGCCGTATAGAGAGTCCAGTTACCCCTCTGGCTAATAATGGCAGAGACCCCCCCCAAACTAAATGTGTATTTGTTCTCATCTCAGATAATGACTGAAACATCACTGCATTGGCGCATTTAGTTACTGTATCAGGACTGGAATGTTAATCTGATAGAAAGGGGAAAGCGCGGCATTATGGGTAATAGAAATGGAGCCAGATGCCCCCCAAAAGAGCGTTTAACCAGCGGCTCCCTGAGAGCAGCACCGGAGAGCTCATTAAACAGAAATAACGAGAGGAAATTCACATTGTTCAGCAAGTTCCCTTCATTTAATAAAGAAGAGTCAAAAGAGATTTCATTATGGTGATTATTAGTGAGGAGTTAATTACAGAGAGGTATAGCGGGGGGACTGTTAAATAAACAGCAGCCAGTGAATTACGCACGGCTCTTAGTCTGCTGGGAAGCAAAGGGAGGCTAAATCAGACCAACTGCATCAGGGGCACCAATACGGCAAATAGCACCCACACCCATCCAGCTGCCACTATGGGGAGAGGCTGAAATATCAAGCAAAATTATTGTCTAGCAAAGCTGCCCTCCCTCATTAAAGGGGTTGTGTGCCTTTAAATTAACTGTTAGTATGATTTAGAGAGGGATATTCTGATTTAATTTTTCATTATTTGTGTTTTTTTTTACTTATTTAGCTTTTTATTCAGCAGCTCTCCAGTTTGCAAGTTCAGCAGTCTGGTTGTTAGGGTCCAAATTCCCCTAGCAACCATGCACTGATTTGAATAAGAGACTGGAATATGAATAGGAGAGGCCTGAATAGAAAGATGAGTAATAAAAAGTAGCAATAACAATACATTTGTAGCCTAACAGAGCATTTGTTTTTTTCAGATGGGGTCAGTGACCCCTATTTGAAAGCTGGAAAGAGTGGGACGACAGCAAATAATTAAAAAAATAATGAAGGCTAACTGAAAAGTTGCTTAGAATTAGCCATTCTAGAACATACAAAACGTTCCGTTAAAGGTGCACAATCCCCTTTAAAGTTACAACTGTCGATATGCATGTGACTGTATTTAGTGGTATAAAGCAGGTCGCATCAAGATTAAGGGGATAGGTTAGGGGGCAGATTTATTAAGGTGTTTTCCCAGCAAACAATCAAGTTTTTGAGGAAAATAGATATTTAAAAAAAAAAATAGATGAAGACTAATTGTAAAGTTGCTTAGAATGAGGCATTGTATAAGAAAGGCTCCCATTTAGCAGCATTGCTGCAGTATATACAGGCTGCTCTCATACACACACACCAGTATGTGACACAAAGGGAAAGGAATAGAGAGCAGCCAGTTATCTCTCACAGTGGGATTGTATCTCTCACAGCACTTTCCCTTGTGGCCTGTGGGTGGCGCTGTGAGATCTGCAGAGAGAGGAGCTGAACGATCAGATGAATCAGTTGGAATCTGCCCACATGTTTCTGTGGCAACAAGTGCAGGTATTTACGGCAATCACCTGTATTTAATGGCTACACTGGGACTCTGCACCTCTCCTTTATCTGCCACAATAATGACACTCACACATGCCCCTGCCCTCCCTACACACACACCTCACACTCATTGATACAACTATAGCCGCGAAACCCCTGCACACACATTAACACTAACACACACTCACACACACTAATGCACACACACACTCATGCACACTAACGCACACACACAGACACACACACACAGACACACACACACACACATATGAACACAAGCAGCACCTCTGGGTCCATCTATACAGTGACTCTCAGCAATTTCAATTTAGACTTTATTATTCACTCTTTCTGACCTTAAATTTAGGGATGCACCTAATCCACTATTTTGGAATCGGCCGAAATCCCGAATCCTTCACGAAAGATTCGGCCGAATACAGAACTGAACCGGAACCCTAATTTGCATATGCAAATTAGGGGTGGGAAGGGGAAAACATTTTTTACTTCCTTGTTTTGTGACAAAAAGTCACGCGATTCCCTCCCCGCCCCTAATTTGCATATGCAAATTGGGTTTTAGATTCGGTTTGGCCAGTCAGAAGGATTCGGTGCATCCCTACTTAAATTGCCTTTAAACACTTTTCTGTCTGGAATGAGCCCAACTGGTTGCCAAACCTGTGCTGTGATGTCAGACACGGGATCCGTTATCCAGAAACCTGTCGCTGTGAAATGTAACAAAGTCATTTTCTCTATTGAAATTAGCTTAACGTCGTTGCAGTTTGTCTGTATTAAGAAGCTGCGCATGCTCATCCATTGGGGCGTATGGAGCCTCATTAGATTCGCTCAACATCAACATGAGTTTCTAGTGCAAAGTATTTTCCAAACCTGCCCCCAATTGAGATTGGACTGATTTTTGGACAGATATCGGCCCAGTGATGGGCCCCAAGCACAAGCATTGTCAGTTCAAAGCTGCCCGTGTGGCTCATTACTAGCAGCTCTTTCTTGGAGAATTAGACGGTACCAAAATCTACAAAAAACACAAA
Source organism: Xenopus laevis (assembly GCF_017654675.1). Taxonomy (NCBI): domain Eukaryota; kingdom Metazoa; phylum Chordata; class Amphibia; order Anura; family Pipidae; genus Xenopus; species Xenopus laevis. The sequence continues at coordinate 159,134,021 of NC_054381.1, forward strand.
GTTTCATTTTTTTTTATCCAGTGGATAAAGGAACTTTCATTTAAAGGAACAGAGTAGGGGGTTCATCACAGTGAGGACAGTGAGGTTGGGGAATGCACTGCCGGGTGATGATTCAGTTAATGACTATAAGAGGGACTTGGATGATTTCTTGGACAGACATAATACAAAGGCTATTGTGATACTAAACTCTATAGTTAGTATAGATATGGGTATATATCATTTATGTGACAGTAGGGAGGGGTGTGTGTATGGGGCTGGGTTTTCATTTGGAGGGGTTGGACTTGATGGACTTTGTCTTTTTTCAACCTGATGTAACTAACTATGTAACTAAGTAACTAACTATGTAACTGTGTAACTATGTAACTAACTATGTAACTAATTATGTAACTGTATAGCTAATTATGTAACTAATTATGTAACTAATTCTGTAACTGTGTAACTAACTGTATAACTAACTGTGTAACTAACTGTGTAACTAACTGTGTAACTAACTATGTAACTAACTATGTAACTGTGTAACTAACTGTGTAACTAACTACGTAACTAACTATGTAACTGTGTAACCAACTATGTAACCAACTATGTAAACAACTATGTAACGAGAAACTGTGTAGGAATAATTACACAAGGGTTGAACAGATTTGTGACATACCTGACAGTCTTTCGGGTGAAAACCAGACAGGTGACAAACAACCCTAGGGGTCACACACAACCTACACAACCTGCTCCTGACGCCTCACGTACTGCCCGTTACACCCCGGCTGCTGCTTTCTTTTGTTTATGAGATAAATAATCTGATAAAGCGGGAGGCAAGATCCACTCCTTTTCATTTAATAAACATATAAAAAACCAAATTAATTTGGAGAGTCTCTTCCAATCACAGCGGCGCTGCCCCAGACTTACATTAAAGGCTCCCCAGGATATTATTGCTTTACTGTCCGTGTCATTAGTATTCATGTTCTACTCCACACACACAGGCTTTAAAGGCAAAATAAACCTCATTCTGTCACAGCACAAAGCACACATATCACCGGCTGGTTAAGGCTACAGTAAGTTTGTCCAGATGCGACGCAGACTGAAATGCTGCATCTGTCAGACCGTGCGGCTGTGGCCTCAGAAGATCCGAGGCAGGAGCAGAGACGAGTATTATATGACATGTGTGTATCCAGAGTGTAAGTGTGACATTGTTGTGTGTATGTGTGTATGACATGAATTATATGTGACATTCTCATCAATGAGAAACAGGAGGTCTGTGTGCTCCCCGGCACCATTACAACTGTCACGGCCTCCGGCAACACTATGTGACATGTTGGCTGCTCAGCTAAATATCTACTCACACAATCTGTCTAGTACTATATATATATATATACACACACACATATACATATATATATACATATACACACACACAGACTGGGAAAGCTTCTCCCACTCACTGAGGAACCTTACACACAGCCTGTACACTGCCCTACACACCAACCACTCCATTCCTATTTGCTTAAAGGGGTTCAGCTTTACATTAACTGTTAGTATCATGTAGAGAGGGATATTCTGAGACTAATTTCATTTTTTTATTATTTGTGGTTTTTGACTTATTTAGCTTTTTATTCAGCAGCTCTAATTTGGAGCTTTCTAGGTAACAGGTTTCTGGATAACAGATCCCATACCTGTACTGCTTTTAATAACAATTTGAATGGCACTCTCTTTACTTTTGGTTCTTGGGTTTTCCCGTGCGTATGTTTGTGCAGAGACTTTGCAAGTGACCCTGGCAGTGCCCATGTTGGGGCAATGGAGCCCCTGAACTGGTAGAAGAAAGCAAAGGTGGGCTGCTCAGCTAGAGACAGAGAAGTCCTTATAGGATTTTTTATGGTGTAATTTTTATATCTAAATGACACTGTTTACACTGCAAATAATTCACTGTACAATATAAAATGTCATTCCTGAACCAGCAAGTGTATTTAGTTGTAATATTGGTGTGTAGGTGCATCTCAGGTCATTTTGCCTGGTCATGTGATTTCAGAAAGAGCCAGCACTTTAGGAGAGAAATGCTTTCTGGCAGGCTGTAGTTTCTCCTACTCAATGTAACTGAATGTGTCTCAGTGGGACCTGGATTTTACTATTGAGTGCTGTTCTTAGATCTACCAGGCAGCTGTTATATTGTGTTAGGGAGCTGCTATCTGGTTACCTTCCCATTGTTCAGTTTATCAGAGCAGAAATCACATGACTGGGGGGACCTGGGAAACTGACAATGGGGGTCATTTATAAACACTGGGCAAATTTGCACATGGGCAGATACCCATAGCAACCAATCAGATGACTGCTTTCATTGTTTTCCTTGCAGCTGACTGATAAAAGCTTCTCACTGATTGGTTACAATGGATTACTGCCCAGGTGCAAATTTGCCCAGTGTTTATAAATAAGCCCCAATATGTCTAGCCACATGTCAGATTTCAACATTAAATATAAAAAAAATTCTCTTTTGAGAAATAAATTTCAGTGCAGAATTCTGCTGGATTAGCACTATTAACTGATGTGTTTTGAAAAAAAAAATGACAGTATCCCTTTATGGAATGAAACAGAGAACTCCAGCCCACAACACCGGGAACTCACCCAAATGTGTTGGGCACAAGCTGTCACGTATCAGTCACACAGATTGGATTGAAGGCTCATGGGCCCAGTCCAAAACGTGGGGGAACCAGGAGCTGAGGACTGAGTCTTAAAATCAGTTCTGGCACTCGGCCCATGTTTGGGGTTTGGTTTCTGTAACAAATGATTATAAACTCCTCAGCGCTCAAGAACCAGCACCATCTCCCCAATATGTTAAAGTTCAGGCTTGATGGGAAAGAACCCCAAAATTCACAAATCATTTCCCATGATAAAACATTCACCATTGCTGATTAATTATTATTAGTGATGCACCAAATCCACCGTGAAAGATTCGGCTGAAAACTGAACTGAATCATTATCTGTATATGCAAATTAGAGGCAAAATATCTGTATATGCAAATTAGAGGCAAAAAGGGAAAAAGTGGGAACATTTTTTTTATTTGCTTGTTTTTGTGACGAAAAGTCTTGTGGTTTCCGTGCATAATTTGCATATGCAAATTAGGGTTTGGTTCGGCCAGGCACAAAGATTTGCCCAAATCTGGCCAAATCCTGGATTCGGAGTATCCCTAATTATTATTCACATTCCCACCTATTGCTCGTGTAATGACAAAGCTAAAGAGCCACTAAACAAAGCTGCTCCCCAGTTGGTACTTCCAGGACAGACTCTCTGGTGCCCTAGTCTGGGGGGAACCGTTCGGGCCCTAGTCTGGGGGGAACCGTTCGGGCCCTAGTCTGGGGGGAACCGTTCGGGCCCTAGTCTGGGGGGAACCGTTCGGGCCCTAGTCTGGGGGGAACCGTTCGGGCCCTAGTCTGGGGGGAACCGTTCGGGCCCTAGTCTGGGGGGAACCGTTCGGGCCCTAGTCTGGGGGGAACCGTTCGGGCCATAGTCTGGGGGAACAGTTCGGGCCATAGTCTGGGGGAACAGTTCGGGCCATAGTCTGGGGGAACAGTTCGGGCCATAGTCTGGGGGAACAGTTCGGCCATAGTCTGGGGGAACAGTTCGGGCCATAGTCTGGGGGAACAGTTCGGGCCATAGTCTGGGGGAACAGTTCGGGCCATAGTCTGGGGGAACAGTTCGGGCCATAGTCTCGGGGAACAGTTCGGGCCATAGTCTGGGGGAACAGTTCGTCCCATAGTCTGGGGGAACAGTTCGGGCCCTAGTCCGGGGGAACAGTTCGGCCCTAGTCCGGGGAAACAGTTCGGGCCCTAGTCCGGGGGAACAGTTCGGCCCTAGTCCGGGGAAACAGTTCGGGCCCTAGTCCGGGGGAACAGTTCGGGCCCTAGTCCGGGGGAACAGTTAGTGCCATAGTCTGGCGGAAAGGGGTAATACAGTTATTGCTTTTCTTACAATAAGGAAAGGTTCTGGAACAGGGAAAGGACTTGCCCGAATACATTATTTCTGGAATGTAAACCCCCAAATGAAATTCATCTTAGCATTTTAAAAGTACTATAAATAATTGCAGTCAGAAGCATTAACTGTCCAAACCCAACAGGGCAAGTGCTTGGGAGTTTCTGCCATGAAGCATTAAAGGATTGTTCACCTTTCAATGAACTGTTAGTATGATGTAGAGAGGGATATTCTGAGACAATTTGTAATTGGTTTTCATTTTTTATTATTTATGGTTTTGAGTTATTTAGCTTTTTATTCAGCCATCTGGTTGCTATGGTCCAAATTCCCCTAGCAACCATGCACTGATTTGAATAAGAGACTGGAATATGAATAGGAGAGGCCTGAATAGAAATAGGAGATTGAAAAAGAACAAAAAACAATTAATATGAAGGCTTACCGAGAATTTGTTTTCTAGATGGGGTCAGTGACCCCCATTTTAAAGCTGGAAAGAGTCATAAAAAAAGGCAAATCAGTCAAAAACTAAATATAAATAATGAAGACCAATCGTAAATTTGCTTACAATTGGCAATTCTATAAAATAATAAAAGTTAACTTTAAGATGAAGCACCCCTTTAATACAACTGTAGAAGACTCAATAGTTACAAATAATCTTACAGGCTAAACAGAGGAATGACTCAATGCAGATAAGTATCTTCAAAAATCCCTCTAAAATCAATGCGTGAGCAGCATAAAGCCTAAAAGCAATTAATTACTCTGCCTTGTTATCCAACGTATAATGCTGAGACTTCTTGTTTTATGTAGAGAACAGTCTGTAATTGTAATCAAACAATTGTGTCTAAATGGGCACACAGCTATAGGTCCTTGTGTTCGAAATATACTTTGTATTTGGAAAGATGTAATTCCAAAATTAATTAATTGATTACATTTGTCTAGAAATCTGACTTTAAGCACAAATCCCCTGGTAAATTACAGCCATAAGGGATTAATAACAAGCAGTGATATAAAGAATTGGTATCAGGTATCAACTCATATTTTGTTATACAGATAGCTAGAATCTCAGCTGCCATAAAGCAGGACAGGACTGCTGCTTACAATGGGGATCAGATAGGATCTGTGCAGCCACTGGGACAGAATGTTCTGTTATACAGATAGCTAGAATCTCAGCTGCCATAAAGCAGGACAGGACTGCTGCTTACAATGGGGATCAGATAGGATCTGTGCAGCCACTGGGACAGAATGTTCTGTTATACAGATAGCTAGAATCTCAGCCATAAAGCAGGACAGGACTGCTGCTTACAATGGGGATCAGATAGGATCTGTGCAGCCACTGGGACAGAATGTTCTGTTATACAGATAGCTAGAATCTCAGCTGCCATAAAGCAGGACAGGACTGCTGCTTACAATGGGGATCAGATAGGATCTGTGCAGCCACTGGGACAGAATGTTCTGTTATACAGATAGCTAGAATCTCAGCTGCCATAAAGCAGGACAGGACTGCTGCTTACAATGGGGATCAGATATGATCTGTGCAGCCACTGGGACAGAATGCTCTGTTATACAGATAGCTAGAATCTCAGCTGCCATAAAGCAGGACAGGACCACCCAATAACTGTGCCATATGAAATTGTTTGGTCCTGTTAATACTTACAATATTTCATTTCTAGCACAACACGTAATTATCAAAGGAATCTTTAAGGATACGAGAGTTTGGGCTCCACATAAAGCAGCCAGATGGCGTCTCTTTGTCACCGGGTTTATATAGACTAAACTTTAGATTTATCCAAAATTAAAACAAGTACTAAACACACAGAAGGCACCAATGTGTCAGTCAGGAGCCACTTACTGAACTAGAAAAGTTTTGTGGATCTTCAGTAACTGCATTCTGTATAATCGCCTTTAATGCTTCACTAAATACATTTTATTGGTTACAGAACTGATCTGTGAGCTCTATGGAGATCAGTCTTGCAGGCTACATCTTCCAACCTCCTAAATGGAACCCAACACCCCTGAAATGCTCCTCCAAATGCCGAGAGGGCCACTATGCAGGTGACTTACCACTGATTGGGTAACCAGGCAAAACTCTTCTGGAGCCCTCTATGCCCGTGTCTGCACACTTGTTAAAATTGGGAAGGGGAGTCTATCTCAAGTCCAGCTCAAGTAGTAGGTGGACCTACATCACTACATCACTATAATGGAAGCTTACAGGGGAGGGGCACAGAGTCTGTAAACCAATTAGTGGGTGGGACTTGATCACTGATGAAAGCTTAAAGGGGAGGGGCATGGAGTCTGTAAACCAATTAGTGGGTGGGACTAGATCACTGATGAAAGCTTAAAGGGGAGGGGCATGGAGTCTGTAAACCAAGTAGTGGGTGAAACTAGATCACTTTAATGGAAAATACAAGGGGAAGCGCACGGAGTCTGTAAACCAAGTAGTAGGTGGGACTAGATCACTCTAATGGAAGCTTACTGGGGAGGGGCACCAAGTAGTGGGTGGGACAAGATCACTGATGGAAGCTTAAAGGGGAGGGGCACCAAGTAGTGGGTGGGACAAGATCACTGATGGAAGCTTAAAGGGGAGGGGCATGGAGTCTGTAAACCAATTAGTGGGTGGGACTAGATCACTGATGAAAGCATAAAGGGGAGGGGCATGGAGTCTGTAAACCAATTAGTGGGTGGGACTAGATCACTGATGAAAGCTTAAAGGGGAGGGGCATGGAGTCTGTAAAACAAGTAGTGGGTGGGACTAGATCACTGATGAAAGCTTAAAGGGGAGGGGCATTGAGTCTGTAAACCAAGTAGTGGGTGGGGCTAGATCACTTATGAAAGCTTAAAGGGGAGGGGCATGGAGTCTGTAAACCAAGTAGTGGGTGGGACAAGATCACTGATGGAAGCTTAAAGGGGAGGGGCATGGAGTCTGTAAACCAAGTAGTGGGTGGGACAAGATCACTGATGGAAGCTTAAAGGGGAAGCGCACAGAGTCTGTAAACCAAGTAGTAGGTGGGACTAGATCACTCTAATGGAAGCTTACAGGGGAGGGGCACCAAGTAGTGGGTGGGACAAGATCACTGATGGAAGCTTAAAGGGGAGGGGCATGGAGTCTGTAAACCAGGGGTCCCCAACCTTTTTTACCCGTGAGTCACATGCAAATGTAAAAAGAGTTGGGGAGCAACACAAGTGGGGTGCCACCGTGGGGTGCCAAATAAAGGCTGTGATTGGCTATTTGGTAGCCCCTATGTGGACTGGAAGCCTACAGGAGGCTTTACTTGGCTCTATACATAGTCTTTATGCAATTAAAACTTGCCTCCAAGCCAGAAATTCAAAAATAATCACCGCTTTGAGGGCACTGAGAGCAACATTCAAGGGGTTGGAGAGCAACATGTTGCTCGCGAGCTACTGGTTGGGGATCACTGCTGTAAACCAATTAGTGGGTGGGACTAGATCACTGATGGAAGCTTAAAGGGGAGGGGCATGGAGTCTGTAAACCAAGTAGTGGGTGAAACTACATCACTCTAATGGAAAATACAAGGGGAAGGGCACGGAGCCTGTAAGCCAAGTAGTGGGTGGGATTAGTTCACTCTAATGGAAGTTTACAGGGGAGGAGCACCAAGCAGTGGGTGGGAGTAGATCACTGATGGAAGCTTACAGGGGAGAGGCATGGAGTCTGTAAACCAAGACATGGGTGAAACTAGATCAATCTAATGGTCCAGTTTACAGGAGAGGGACATGGGACTGTGCAGCAGTGGGTGGGACTAGAACAATGATGGCCGCTTACAGGGGAGGGCAAAGGAGTCTGTGACTCACACAGTGGGAGGGACTATAACACAATGATGGTGGCACAATGAAGCTTACTTGGGACAAAGTATATAACTCAACATCTACATCACCGGCCCACTAGCTGTAATTAAACTTCCACAACTCCCCGACAGCCTTCAGTGGTCTGTAAAATGCTATGGATAGTAATATGCCCCCACCTGGAAGGGTGGGGGTGCTGAGCTGTGCTCCAGGTAAGGCTGTGCAGAACATGGAGGAGATTATACTTGCTGGAGAGGTGGATAACGGGGTCGTGTAATACACAAAGGGTTGCCATGCCTCCATGTAACAATTTTCCAATTGTGGCCTTTACATTTAGTATTAGGGAGGTGCAGGCATTGGGCCTTTATTAATCTTTATTAAGATTCTGTAGAAATCCCAAGCCGGAGCTTTTGTTCCCACACAGCAGAGCCTGACACGCTATACGCAGCCCTGAGAAATGCGAGTGTGCAGCACGGAGCCTGGTGACAAGACAGTGACATGCTTTGTGTGGGAGAATGATTGCACTGAAGTGAGTAACAATGAGAGTCATTCCTGGGGAGCCTTATTGCACTCGGCATGTCCTTATATTGAATATCACCCCCTCATCTCTGACAGCACAAACACCCAATTAATATCACAGCTTAAGTTTCCCTTTACAAACACAGTGGAATTGCCCCAGGCACTCATATCCTATTATGTATATTACCCAGTCAGGCAATCGACTCCTGATGTTTGTGACTGTCATAGGAAGCTTGGATTGTAAGCTCTGGTGGCTCAGGGACTGATGAGTATGATGATGAAGTGCATGTGCGGGGTGTGAGCAAATGATGCAACGGGGGCCACTGAGGCATGGCTTAATGCGACGTTCTGATGTAACACTAAATAATATGTTGCTGCTGAATACAGTATAACAATTTGAAAGTGCCTTAAAAGGACAGTAATATTTTCTCTATTTCCCATGAAAGGATCACTTTGCCTTTATCTAGTTGCCTGGTATTGATTTTAGATCAATAGCACGTCGGGGGTCAATGCAGGAGTTGGTACTGAGTAAAGGTGGCAATAGACTCATGATAATGTTGTACTGAATTAATTTTCATATGATATTTGGTGCGTGTATAGTGGGAGATGAGTCGAATGATATAGACAGAAGACTTGGCTATTAGTCTGCCCGGAAAATTTTGAGTGGGCGCCTTTGAAGGAACATCGGCCGTTGTTAAGTGTTGAATGGTCAGATACAGGTAGAATTTTATTGTTTCTCTCGGTATATGTGACTATTCAGCTCTACACACGTGTATTGAAATTTCTCCTGGAAACATCGTAACTGTTACTTCTTTGGCCACCTTAAAGGAGACATTGTGTGTGAAAAATAATGTACCAGCGCATTATACTCATTTAGATATAGGAGAATTGTGCTTAAAAAAAGTAGTGTTTCAGGCTGATTTATTGAATATTTCTGCAAAAACCCTAATAATCTCTCACCTTCTCTTCCACTTTCTGTTCCCTGAATTCCCAGGCTGTGCACTCAGCTCACTGCACTGTAGGACAGGAACCAATCAGCAGCTAGCAGGACCTGATAGGGAACTGAAGCTTGTCTGTGCTTGTGTGACTGCAGGGCTGTGATTGGCTGTCCCCCTCCTACTGTGCTTCTGGCAGGGACCATTAGGACACGCCCACCCCTCATTTGAAACACAGGCAGGGACCAGAGAACATCTATAGGGAGCTCCAATAAAGTTATTTTAATAATTTTTAGCACTATGTAAAAGCAACATCATATATTAGTCAAAATTGCCTACAAAATTAGGTTTTTTTTTTCATTTATCCCATATGTCTCCTTTAAGAGACTTTGCCTTTTTACTGTAACATATACAAGCCTTTAGTTTCCCTTTAAACACCCCAGTAAAGCTGGTCTCATGTGCAGGGATTAGTAAATCGGGTTCCCGTATTGCTCAGCTGCAGTTAAAGCTTGTTGTGTTTGATTACAGAGAAATGATTGTGTGATGTGAGCGCAGAACTAGGTGGAATTTATCGGCTGTAACCTCTGGGAATGAGCCGCTCACTGTCCTTATTTCCCTCCTATTAGCGACTTACAGACAAATAAATAATAGAATAAAATGCTAAATCATTTGCCAGGTGGTGAATACAGCTACTCGGGAGATATTAAAGTGCATTTGTGTAGGCTCCATGTCTGTCTGGTCACACATGTAATATATATATATATATATATATATATATATATATATATATATATATATATATATATATATATATATATATATATATATATATATATATATATATATATATATATATATATATATATATATATATATATATATATATATATATATATATATATAATACATAAAAGCCATGAATACCTTGTAAATTATATCCTTATAAACGGTGAGTTCTGATGTCATCAGTTATAAACGGTGAGTTCTGATGTCATTTCTGTCACATGACTCACTGAAACTTGTGTATTATAATAAATAAAGTTCCCCCAGTTGCAAAATATGAGGATATTAGAAGTTACCTCGGAGTTCCATGACCTGTATAAAAACACTCAGCCTTCGGCCTCGTACTTTTATATGGTCATGAAACTCCTCTGTAATTTATAATATCCTTATATTTTATAAGAGGGGGTACTTTATTCACTATAGGGACCAGAAGTGGAAGGAACACTGGATACAATATAGATTGCATTCCACTACAGATGCACCAAGTCAACTATATGGGATTAAGCCGAATACACAATTCCTTTGTGAAAGATCCGGCCGAATACTGACCCGAATCCTAATTTGCAAATAAGGACAGGGAAAGGAAAAAGTGGAAAAACATTTTTTAGTGCCTTGTTTTGTGATGAAAAGTTGCACAATTTCCATTCCCATCCCTAATTTATTTTTGAATTCCAGAGTTGGAGGCAAGTTTTGGTGCATAAAAACCAGCTGTACTGCCACAAAGAGCCGTCTGTAGGCTGCCAGTCCACATAGGGGCCACCAAATGGCCAATCACAGCCCTTATGCTTTGGTTGCACCCCAACCCCAATTGAATGAGGCTCATGGGTAAAAAGGTTGGGGACCCCTGATATAAAGCCTTATTTACCCAGCACAGAGGTGGTGCAATTGGGCAAAGATCCACTTGTTTGGCAAGGTATGTGCATGGGGAGCTTTACATTTGTAGCGGATAGGGAAGACTAACTCAGTATTCTCTGTATCCAACCACAAAACCATAAACACAAAATTCAGCATGACGGGTCACAGCCACTTCACTTATAAGAGAACTAAAGCCTAACTAAAGAAGTAGGTAGAAATGTTGTACACGAAGTTTTGTGCTTCTGTACCAGCCCAAGGCAACCACAGCCCTTTAGCAGTAAAGATCTGTGTCTCCAAAGATGCCCCAGTAGCTCCCCATCTTCTTTTCTGCTGATTCACTGCACATGCTCTGTGCTGCTGTCACTTACTGAGCTTAGGGAGCCACTCACAATATACAGTACACATAGAATAGAAATGTCACAATATAAGGGTGATTAGTCATTAATACAGATAATTACTACATGGCAGCACAGAAACCAGTGCAATTAGCATCAGAATTGAATAATCAGCAAACCAGTAGCATTAGCTTATATGACAGCCAGGGAAGCTCATTTTCTGCTGGATAATTAGTGACGAGCCCTAAGCTTAGCTTCTCAACAGCCAATCAGAGCCCACTGAGCATGTGAGTGTCACAGACACTTTCCAAGATGGTGACCCCCTGTGACAAGTTTGAAGTCCTGGATCATTGCTGCTATTGACAAGCTCAAACTTTAGCCTCGTGCAATAAGTTCACTATAGAAAATGTGCCATTTCTACCCACATTCATTTTTAGGGTTTAGTTCTCCTTTAAGTTATCTTTTAGTATGTCCAATTGTAAGCTACTGATCTTTATTTCTTATAGCTTTTTAATTACTTGCCATTTTCTGCTGACTCTTAAGTTTTCAAATGGGGGTCACTGACCCCATCTAAAAACAAATGCTCTGTAAGGCTACAAATGTATTGTTATTGCTACTTTTTATTATTCATCTTTCTATTCAGGCCTCTCCTATTCATACTCCAGTCTCTTATTCATATCAGTGCATGGTTGCTAGGGGAATTTAGACCCTAGCAACCAGATGGCTGAAATTGCAAACTGGAGAACTGCTGAATAAAAAACTAAATAACTCAAAAACCACAAATAATAAAAAATGAAAACCAATTGCAAATTGTCTCAGAATATCCCTCTCTGCATCATACTAACAGTTAATTTAAATGTGAACAACACCTTTAACTTTCAGAGCCCCTAATTTGCATATGTTCCATGAAATAATGAAATTAGGGTTTGGTTTGGAGACTTTCACAAATGTTTTAGGGGTTCTGCCGAATCCCAAATAGTGGATTGGGTGCATCCCTAGTGGATTGCAATCTATATTGTATCCAGTGTTCCTTCCAGTTCTATTCCAGGCCCTACAGAAGGAATTACATGTCTAACCAGACAGAGCCTACAGAACCCTAGTGCCTGGCCAAACCCAATCCAAATCCAAATCCTTAAAATCATGTGACTTTTTGGCACCAATACAAGGAAGTAAAAAAATTAACCACGTATGCAGCAGGCCGTTCTCTTCCACCCTTCCCAACCCAAATTCTCATATACAAACTAGGATTTGGGTTCAGTATTTGCCCAAATTTTTCACCAGGGATTCAGGGGTTTGGCTGAATCCTAAAATAGTAACACTGCTTAGAGACAATGTGCCTGTTGATAACATTGGAGTTCAATCCCTGAGAGACAAGGGATGTGCAGAAAGGCTCCGAAACCTGGAAAAATCTCCACGTGTGACATTAGGTGATGTTTGCCATCAGTATAAAGGAAAAGAAGTACAGGTATGGGATCCCTTATCCGAAAACCCGTTATCCAGAAATTTCCGAATTACGGAAAGGCTGTCTCCCATAAACTCCATTTTATCCAAATCTTTAAAATGGACCCGTCACCCAGACACAAAAAGCTGTATAATAAAAGTCATTTTTAAATTGAACATGAAATCCAATTACTATTTTTTATTAAAGCATTCATAGCTGTTGTAAATTCTTTTAAAATCTCAGCTGTCAATCAAATAGTGTCTGCCCCTCCTCTATGCCTTAGACAATTACTTTCACTTTCCATTCAGCACTTCCTAGTAGTGATGTAAACCCAACCCGACCCTAACCCGTCTTTCGCCAACCTGCCCGAGCCCGACTTCCAGCCCGTGCTGACCCATCCCGCTGATGACGTAACAAAAGGGGTGGGCAGGAGGTGCGCGTCTTTAAAAAATGAAGCTGGAATTCGGAATCCAGCGCGGGGAGAGCAGGAAGAAGAGCTGAACCTGGACCCGCCCATCATCCGCAAATGGAGGTGTGGGGTCCGCCTGAACCAGGTCCCGCAGGTATCAGGGCCTATGAATATCCAACTTACAGAAAGATCTCTTATCTGGAAACCCACAGGTCCCAGCATTCTGGATAACAGGTCCCATACCTGTACTATGATATAAAGTGGGAGATCTATATGGGACCACCCCATACCCCGAGGAGCAAATGGAAGTCTTAAGAGTAAGAATCTCCTTATTGTATTTCAGGGGGGGTAGCCTGCATCCCACAGCTGTTCTCAAATAACTCCTTGGTTTCCTCAGCAGTTGTGTCTCAGCCGCACACCATTGGGTTAGTCATTGCAATGAATAACATTTATTTTGGCGTGTCATGTTCTTTTTCTGTGTTGTGATTGATGAGCAGAAGTAGTGAGAGCATGTTGTGCCGCTGCTAATTCCTCACCCACCCAGGTCCATTTGTCACTGTCAGACCCACGACATGAGACGCTTTAGGGAGAGGCTGGTCCCTAGCTGGGTGCTGGGAGTTGGACTGTCATAGCTGCCCTTTCATTAAGTCTGATTAGCTCAGAGTATCATGTGACTTTGCACATAGATTATCAGTCTGTCTTGTTACTCTATACAGGTATTTTTGTTTTTCCAACATCCCACTGGAGAATTTTCATTGGCTCATTTCTGTCCCTCTTTGTATCTGTCCCGCTGTTAATAAATCTCTTTATCTCCTGCCTCCTCCTCCAGCTGTGGGATAAATCATTCCCTATACAGAATTATTTACATTTCCCTGTGTATCAGACCCTCAGGCAATTGTGACACGTCAGGTATTTCTTTTTTTGTTTAATATTGTCAAAGCGATTGCCCCTAGTGGGGTGCACGTCCCATGGAGCCGGATTTAGGGATCAGTTATATCGGGGCACAAGGAGACATGGCAGATAAATCCTGCAGTGTTAATGCCACGCTTGTGCGTGTTCCTCAGTGATTCATATCACTGCCAGTGTAGCAGCTACAGTACAACCCCCATTTTACTTTTTTTCAGGGGACCAGAAACAAATGGTGTAAAATCAGGGAAATGTATAATGTATAGGTGGGACCACAAAATAACAATGTAAAAGGAGGGAAAACTTAAAATCAGGGGTTGTAAAATTGAGGTTCCACTGTATATCCATGACTCTGGTTAAAGGAGAATTCAACCCTTCAGTAAAAAACCTGTACCCCCAGCCTAACTGCCCCCCCCCGGGAAATGCCCCTAACTTTTTACTCACCCCTCAGCACAGATTCAGGCATCGGAGTTCACCGCAGCCATCTTCTGGGCCTTCATGTCAACTGCACATGAGCCAACTCGCCGGTCTCCATCTCAGATTTCCGACTACCCGGAAGATGGCTGTGTGGAACTCCGATGCCTAAATCTGCGCCGAGGGGTAAGTATAAAGTTAGGGGCATTTCCCTGAGCACCAGTTAGGCTGGAGGGAGGAGGGTCTACATCTAGTGGAAGTACATTTTTTTTTTGCTAAAGGGTTGAATTCTCCTTTAAGTGGGTCCTCAACGAATTTTCACAAGAGGTGAGAATGTAGTAGTGATGTGTGGGTGAGAAAGAACTCAACCCGCACCCAAACAAAAGGAAAACTATACCCCCAAAATGAAAGCTTAAGCAAATGATTTATCAAATTAAGTGGCATATTAAAGAATCTTATCAAACTGGCATATATATATATATGTGTGTGTGTTGGAGACACTGTGAGATTTAAATAAATCATTGAATTCTTTGGAAAACGGAGTGCTGGTCCTTTCTACAATTTTATATACCTATTTTTGACCAAGCACCCGGCAAAACGAGATGTGAAGGAGTGCGGGTATCGTCTGCAATTTCGTTTACTACTGCAATACTGCAGCTCTAACTGTAACTTGTAGAGATCACCTGACCAGAAATACTGCAGCTCTAACTGTAATAGGAAGAGATCACCTGACCAGAAATACTACAGCTGTAACTGTAACAGGAAGAGATCACCTGACCAGAAATACTGCAGCTCTAACTGTAACAAGAAGAGATCACCTGACCAGAAATACTGCAAGAGATCTCCTGACCAGAAATACTGCAGCTCTAACTGTAACAAGAAGAGATCACCTGACCAGAAATACTGCAAGAGATCTCCTGACCAGAAATACTGCAGCTCTAACTGTAACAGGAAAAGATCACCTGACCAGAAATACTGCAGCTCTAACTGTAACAGGAAGAGATCACCTGACCAGAAATACTGCAACTCTAACGGTAACAGGAAGTGTTGAAGCATAAGACACAACTCTGTCTGTTAATTGGCTCATGTGACCTAATATGTATGGTTTGTTTGGTTTGTTTATGTGCACTGTGAATCCTACGATCCCAGGGGGCGGCCCTTATTTTTTAAAATGGCAATTTTCTATTTATGATTACCCAATGGCACATACTACTAAACAAGTATATTATTATGAAAATGGTTTATTTACATGAAGCAGGTTTTTACACATGATCTGTTTTATGCAATATATTTTTATAGAGACCACATTGTTTGGGGGGTATAGTTTTCCTTTAAAGATGAACATCCCCTTTAAGAGTGGGAAAAAAATGTTACTACTTGTTTTGTGATTTGCCTTCCCGCCCCTAATTTATATATGCAAATTAGGATTCAGATTTGGTTTGGCACAAAGATTTGTCTGAATCCTCCTGAAAAAGCCTGAATCCTGGATTCCTGAATATTGGCTTATGTTTTTGCCCTTTGTGACCCGTGTGTGTCTGTAAATGAGAATATATGAAAACAATTGTGATAAATGAAACAATATTCAGAATATCCCCTTCAGTGGTGAGATCCCCATGATTACATGTCCCTGGCAGGTTTATTTATGTCAACAGATAATTCCTTTGGTGAAAGCAAGACCATTATTAATTGGAAGGCAATGGCTGACTTTATAGCACAGACTTGAAATAACGAATGTTTTTGCAGAAACTGATGGATGGAGTGAAAGGTTGAAAGCAGGGAGCTAATGGGGGTTTAATGAAGAGATCATGGAGATGCGGAGCGTATAGGCAATGCTACGTGCCACATTGTTTAATTGAGGGTCGGCCTTTCATCGTATCTCGTGTAGATTCTTTCTGCGGCTTTGAGGGAGCTTGAGGGGGAAGAGGATATTTCCATAAATGCTTTGACACATCATTTAGACTTCTGCTAATATGCAAAGCCCTTCAAAGTAATACCTTGCATGCAAAGCGTGCGGCCGTGGGATTAGCGAGCTCTGCGCTCTCCGCTTATGCCTCTCTAATCCTGCCATGAAAGCGCTGCTTTAGAAGTAGAAAAAAAGGAAGATATGACAAGATTTGAATATTTTCTTTCCACGGCCATGTCTCCTGGAATAACTCTATTATCGCTTTGCTATTGGCCGGATCAGGAGCATGTTCTGTTGCTGCATTTTATGTTCAGCCCGAGGGCTGGTAGAACTAACACACTGGATTGCAGGGCTGGGGAAATGCATGATGGGTCAGGAAGCTATCCAGGGTGCTTAACCAGGGAGCTATTCAGGGTGCTAACCAGGGAGCTATCCAGGGTGCTAACCAGGGAGCTATCCAGGGTGCTAACCAGGGAGCTATCCAGGGTGCTCTCCAGGGAGCTATCCAGGGTGCTCTCCAGGGTGCTAAACAGAGAGCTATCCAGGGTGCTCTCCAGGGTGCTAAACAGAGAGCTATCCAGGGTGCTAAACAGAGAGCTATCCAGGGTGCTCTCCAGGGTGCTAAACAGAGAGCTATCCAGGGTGCTTAACAGAGAGCTATCCAGGGTGCTATCCAGGGTGCTAAACAGAGAGCTATCCAGGGAGCTATCCAGGGTGCTATCCAGGGTGCTATCCAGGGTGCTATCCAGGGTGCTATCCAGGGTGCTATCCAGGGTGCTATCCAGGGTGCTATCCAGAGAGCTATCCAGAGTGCTATCCAGGGAGATAACCAGGGCGCTATCCAGGGTGCTGAAGACATGCATGTGAGAGTAGGAGTGAAGGTGACCATAAACTATAAGAGCTGATTGTTTAGAGATATGCCCACCAAAGGCATGGCGATATCAAGCTAATCCGATCATTCGGCCCTTGGGCCAAACAATCGGATTAGGCACCAACGAGGGCCGTATCAGATAGCCGATGCAGTCCTCAATCGCAGGGGAAAATCAAACTAGCCCGATCGATATTGATCGATACTTTGCTTGGGTTTGCCATTGCTTTATTGGACTCTTGCCAGTCTAGTGTGAAATTGAAGTGAACATTAAGTAATCATAAGATAGACTCCAATTTAAAGCAACAGTTCCACTAACAGCAACTACAAAGGTGTCAACAAAATATTGTCAGTAAATTGGTAGGGATGTGTCAGACAGACTATAAATACAAAGTGGCTATAAATAACAGAATTCACTGTACATATCCAACAGCAACATCGGGCTCCTTTCCATCCTTGAGCTTCATGAGGCATAAACAGCAGGGACATGGTTCATGATCTTTTTTTTTATTAACTATCCCCCCAATCAAATTTAGAGTATATTTGAATTTATAAGAGTAAACTAAATTGACATGAATTCGAAATTTGACCATTGACAAATGTGCCCCTTAGTGTCCTATTGTTGGGGTTATATCTCTTACATTGTGTAAGCATTTAAATGTGTCCTGATGACAACACTTTGACAACTGATGACATCACTAAACACCATTTAAACCTGATGACATCACTAAACACCGTTTACAACTGATGACCTCACTAAACATTGTTTACAAATGACGACATCACTAAACACTGTTTAAACCTGATGACATCACTAAACACCGTTTAAAACGGATGACCTCACTAAACACTGTTTACAACTGATGACCTCCTTAAACAACTGATGACCTCACTAAACAACTGATGACCTCACTAAACACTGTTTAAAACTGATGACATCACTGAACATTTTTTAAAAATGATGACCTCCTTAAACAACTGATGACCTCACTAAACAACTGCTGACCTCACTAAACACTGTTTACAACTGATGCCATCACTAAACACTGTTTACAACTGATGACCTCACTAAACACAGTTTACAACCGATTACATCACCAAACACTGTTTACAACTGATGACATAATAAAAAAAGAATTATGTGAAATGGTGTATATGTAAGAGGATAATTGTGGCTTTTCTGCGTTGCATTGAGACGCCTTTGCTTAGTCTCTACTAAAGACCAAGGAGATGTCTCATGGAGGACAAGGTGTTCTGCTGAAACTTGAATTCCCAGGCCAGTTGGTGTAAGGATCACCTTGTGGGGAGGCTGGCAGGGCTAATGATGATTGCAAGTGGGGTGGTCCCAATGTGCAGGGAGCCAAATTGTGGGCTAATGGCTAGAGGGCAAATATATTTATAGATGGACCCTGAGGGAAATGCACAGATTATTAGAAAACAATGAAAATAGGGTTCACCTTATCCTTCTTAGACAGACTTGCTGCTCAAAGCTTGTCTTTAGTTATGTGAAGGGTAGAGCTGTCCCTGAATGGCTCCCACTACATACACATTTATATACACACACACACATATATACTGTACACACACACAAATTGTGGGGTGTCCAGAGCAAGCACGTTGGGAGTAACAGAGCAGACAATACATGGGGCAAATATCAAGGGGTATTATTACAGGCCTCTCCCAAAGGAGTAAGGGCAAGAACAATGGGACATTTTGTCACCAGCACTAAATCCCCTGTAGCGTCATGTGTTTTAACGTTAGTTATCATCAGAATGATAGAGTTTTGTTGCCATGAGCTCTTGCCCTAAAGGTTAAAGGAACAGTTCAGTGTAAAAATAAAAACTGGGTAAATAGACAGGCTGTGCTAAATAAATAATGTATCTAATATAGTTAGGCAAAGATTTAATATAAAAGCAAGTAGTGTTCTGGCTATTATGTTACACATCCACTCACTCCAGCCTTTATACATTACATTTTTGCCTAACTAACTATATTCGATACATATTTTATTTTGCACAGCCTGTCTATTAATCCAGTTTTTATTTTTATACTAAATAACTCCTTTAATAGTAACATATAGTAAGTTAGGTTATTAAAAAAAAAAAAAAAAAGACACATCCATCAAATTCAACCTTTTAAGTCTTTTTTTTACCTACATAACTGGGAGTTTATCCAGAGGAAGGCAAAACAAAATAAAATAAGCAGAGAAGGAATTGCCCAGTGCCATCATACATGTGTGTTGAAGGAAACAAACTCTAGCTACAAATAAGCATGATATTAATGCCCTATACTGATATATACACAGCCAGTAGTGTCCCTGGGCAGTGACAGTTGCCTGTAAGACACAAGGAGAGAAGCAGCATCTTTGCAGCAAGTCATTTGGGCCTGGCAGTTGCCTAGCAATCCCTTCCCATAGCCACCGTACAGCAGTGTATTTACTCACTCACTTATAAATAACTACATGTCTCCTCTCTATTACACACACACGGCTCTGCTATTCTAATAGCACTTTGGACTTTTCATGTCAGTATGTATTTACCCTGCTACAAACTGGCTTGTGATTGGTGCACACAGCTTCTCATCCTGCTGGGGGGATTTATAATGAGGTTTAACCCCAATACTCAAGCTGGCCAACACAGCACTCGCACTAACTTTATAGGGGTAATAGAGTAACACTAACCTTATAGGGGTAATAGAGTAACACTAACCTTATAGGGGTAATAGAGTAACACTAACCTTATAGGGGTAATAGAGTAACACTAACCTTATAGGGGTAATAGAGTAACACTAACCTTATAGGGGTAATAGAGTAACACTAACCTTATAGGGGTAATAGAGTAACACTAACCTTATAGGGGTAATAGAGTAACACTGATCTTATAGGGGTAATAGAGTAACACGAATCTTATAGGGGTAATTGAGTAGCACTAACTTTATAGGGGTAATGTAACTGGCACAACACTTGCTTCAAGTCTAGTAAATGAATAGGGATCAATTACTGGTCGGTAGTCTGAAGTCAAACATGTGATTGGTTGGTAAGGGGAACCAGAACCAAAGTTAGATTTTTACCCCAGAAATTGTAGCCCAGGAGTGAGTTGCAGTAATGTTCTTTCCTGCCCAGAATGACACTGTGCCTTATATTTTATATCATTAGCACAAACCAAATGTGTGTTTCACTCCAGGACTTGCACTGCTGGTTACCCCTACCAACACTAGAGATGTGCTGATCTCTGCCACCTGTCTCTGCCCGTTCCCTCTTCTTACACTGCCATTATTACTAATAATAAAGTGGCCTCGGACTCCAACTCCCAGCATGCTCCATCAATCACAGGCTGGAGACAGTATAGGTGCAGGTCACACTCCATGCTCCCTCTACTCATAAATAAACTGGTTCCCATATGTCACATGTACCTGAGCAATAAGCAGCTTTTCACTTCCCCAGTGGGAGCCATTTCTTTGCACTTTTACTGCACCAAAATAGAATGTTTTCTAAGAAATGTTATTACATTGCGACTGGCAGGAGGCATAAGAGAAGCTGTGGTATATATGCTCCCTGCAGGCTCAGTACTGATCAAGCAATGATTTAGATCAGAGGGCACAGAGATTAAACTGTCATGTCAGGGGCTTTTATACTCAGTCTCCCAGGCTGGACACCTCCATTCCTTATTGGAAGTGCGCTCGTGTTGTACAGGTATGGGATCTGTTATCCGGAAATGCGTTATGCAGAAAACTTCACAATTACGGAAAGGCCATCTCCCATAGACTCCATTTTATCCAAATTTTTAAAAACGGATTTCCCTTTTCTGTGTAATAATAAAACAGTCGCTTGTACTTGAGCCCAACTAAGATATAATTAATCCTTATTGGAAGCAAAACCAGCCTATTGGCTTTATTTAATGTTTATAGGATTTTCTAGTAGACTTAAAGGAGAAGGAAAGCTACAGAGGCAGTTTATTGCCAATAGATTAGCTACAATAGTGCAAGATAGAATGCTATATTTATTCTGTATAAGGTTTTACCATACCTGAGTAAAAAGCTCTTGAAGCTCTCTGTTTGTTTAGGATAGCAGCTGCCATATTAGCTTGGTGTGACATCACTTCCTGCCTGAGTCTCTGCCTGCTCACTCCTAGCTCTGAGCTCAGATTACAGCAGGGAGGGGAGGAGGGAGAGAGGAGCAAACTGAGCATGCTCAAGCCCTAGCCCTGGAGGTTTAAGCTGAAAACAGGAAGTCTGATACAGAAGCCCATGAGTACACAATAGAAGGAAAGAAATGTGCTGTTTCTTTTGACAGAGGACTCAGAGCAGCATTACTTTGAGGGGTTACTGGTGTATTTATATAGACCTTTCTGATAAAGCTTACTTAGTTTTAGCCTTTCATTCTCCTTTAAGGTATGAAGATCCAAATGAAGGAAAGATTCTGTTATCCAGAAAGATCCAGGTTCCCAAGCATTTTGGATAACAGATCCCATACCTGTACCGCTCTAATCTTTTAACTGAACTCCAGAGGTGCAAGTGGGGGTTTCTGAGTTGCCCATTGTTTTCCTGTAATTTGTGCTGTAAATTTGGGGTTATAGATTGGAGGTTTTATGTGAAGCCAGTGTATTTCAGCAATGAAAAAGGAATATCCCTGGATTGGGAGTAATGTATATGATAGATTAATACACTGCTTTTTATATAAATAAATAGGTCTCAGACAGAGGCAGTTTCTCAGCACCATGTGGCCCAAATGTTTATCTCCAATAAGAAATAACAAGAATCAATATCACTTGACTCCATGCAGAAATGCATCGATAGGTCACCTAATAAAGAAAGTAATAAAGCAGCCGTGTGATTGGTGCGTGAGAAATGAAATAGAGAAGAGCAACTTACAGGCGATCCCTCAGCTCCTGTGTGTCACTAGCAGTCCCCAGGGAACGAAGGATTCTCTCCAAAGACTGTACTGTCAACAAAAGAGGGAGAGTGAACAACACACTGAATCACAATCTCGGGGTACAGGCTTGATTCATTTGATGGGGAATGTTTTGCAGCAGTGCCCCATTTTGACTGGTGGGCTAATAATTGGGCATTAAGGTCTGCTAACTGGGGCTCTGTGATTACCCATGCACTTTATAGCTCTGTGAGGGGACAAGAAAACCAAAAGAAAATAGGGGAGCGCCGTCAGTGTGGTCCTTGGCCTATAGAACTTAGATGGACACTGTCATGGGAAAACCTGTTTTTTTTCAAAACACATCAGTTAATATTGCTGCTCCAGCAGAATTCTGCACTGAAATCCATTTCTCAAAAGAGCAAATAGATTTTTTTACATTCAATTTTGAAATCTGACATGGGGCTAGACATATGGTCAGTTTCTCAGCTGCCCCCAGTCATGTGACTTGTGCTCTGATAAACTCCAGTCACTCTTTACTGCAAGTTAGTGATATCATCCCTCTCACCCTCCAGCAGCCTAATAACTAGGGATGCATCAAATCCAGGATTAGGGGTGGCATATGCAAATTAGGGGTGGGGGTCACAAAACAAGGAATTCAAAATATTATCCCTTTCGCACCCCTAATTTGTGTATGCAAATTAGGATTTGGTTCGGCCAAGCAGAAGGATTCATCCAAATCTTGCTGAAAAAGGCTGAATCCTGGATTCGGTGCATATGCAAATTATGATTCGGAATTCCGCTGAATCTTTTGCGAAGGATTCAGGGGTTTGGCTGAATCCAAAATAGTGAATGGGAAGGTAACCAGATAGCAGCTCCCTAACACAAGATACAGCTGCCTGGTAGATCTAAGAACAGCACTCAATAGTAAAATCCAGGTCTCACTGAGACACATTCAGTTACATTGAGTAGGAGAAACAACAGCCTGCCAGAAAGCAGTTCCATCCTAAAGTGCTGGCTCTTTCTGAAATCACATGACCAGGCAAAATGAGCTGAGATGCACCTACACACCAATATTACAACTAAATACACTTGCTGGTTCAGGAATGACATTTTATTTTGTAGAGTAAATTATTTGCAGTGTAAAAAGTGTCATTTAGAAATAAAAACCAAAATCGTGACAGAATCCATTTAAGCTTCCCATAAAGTGGGCAAATATAAGCTGCAGACAAAGTGGGCAGTGTATGGGGCCCTCCTACACAACTCTCACTATGGATATCTGGGCAGAAATAGATTGGCCAGGTTTAAGAATTCTTGCGGATCGAGGACCATTTTGGTTGGTTGATGTGGTCCTAGGTCCAACCTCCTGCATTATCATCTTTGTTATCCTAGGGAACGAACGGATCAGCCTCAAGGTGGGAATATCAGGGAGAGATCAGCTTATTTTGCATCCTCCAAAGAATAAACCTCTGCATATATATAACCACCTTCACAGAGAAACTTTACAATCCACGGAGGTGTCTGATATAATGACTGCAGTACTGGGAGATACAAAAATCAAATATATGAACCCTTAAAAGAAATATCACATGTCAGATCTAGACAAGTCACCCGTTTATCCCCTCAAACCTGGAATAGAAATACACCATGGGAATTTGGCAGAGCTGGAACATAGATGTGTCTGATGCTTCTAGAGATCCAAAGAAATCCCAGCCAAAAGTACGATCACAATGCAACATACGGTTGATAGATTTTGCTTTAATACCCACCATTAACGTTTATCCGATAAATGTCACCGGAAGTGATCTGGAAAAGTTCCTGCAGTTCATTCTGATCAATCTGGGTCGCTGCAGAAGAAAAGAAAGCCATTAGTATATTAACACGTCATTTTCATAACCACATTTTCATAACCACAATCAAATTTCGGTTCACTCTTCCCAGAATCCTCTCTGAGGTCACCACAGTTCAATGGCTGATTGGGCTGCCCATGTGCAATGCAGATCCATATTATCGAGGCAGTTCTATGATTTAGGAGAGTGCTCGGTGCCACAGAGGTTGGACAGAACTGATCTGGGATTTAATTAGAGGTCAGTGTAGGAATCTGGGTGGATAAATAATATCGCTTTATCTGAAAACAAAAAAACGACTGGGCTGGTTGGATATTTCTTATCAGACAGGAGAGGAGGCGGAAGAGAAGGGGTGAATATTGAGGCACCAGATCACTACGTTTGTGTTGGTTTGAGGCAAGAGACGGAGAGTCATGCTCCTTAGTTTTACACTATATTGATTTTATTGCAGCAGAAACTTCCCATGTGTGAGACCACGTTACTGACTCCCACAATACTGGGCCAGTGTACAGTAACCTCCTCCGGTTCTACAGTAAAATGCTTAATGGTTACAGGATTCACTGGCCTCAATGCAGAACTTAATGCCTCCATTACAGACCCCCCCCGGCACACACACATCTGTCATATTGCCTCTCAGACAGTCACTCTGCCACCCTCAGCCTGCCACCCTCAGACACCCACTCTGCCACCCTCAGACACCCACTCTGCCACCCTCAGACACCCACTCTGCCACCCTCAGACACCCACTCTGCCACCCTCAGCCTCCCACCCTCAGCCTCCCACCCTCAGCCTCCCACCCAGGGTACCCGTGTATCACCCACACCACATGTGATTGACCCTAGTGCTAAGCAAAAGAACTAGTAACGGACACGGCTGCACTTTGTGCCATAGGAAGGACTTGTATTGTGTCTCTAATAGGAAACGATAAAGCAGAATAAAAACGACAGAACAGAAGGATTCCAGCTCGCTGCTTCTGCATCAATTATTTATCAATGTGAGTTTAGTAAAATGATAGTTTGACAATTCTATATCGCGCTTTCCTTTTATTATTACAGATGGTGCATTTGGAAGCAAAGCAGGTTCTCAAAAGCAACTGTAAGCTCACATGGTCCTTTATATATTGCAGTCTGCAAGCTACATGTGCCCGAAAGTCTTTTTAGATGGTGGGTGGCTAGCGGCTATATTGGTGGGTGAGCCATAAACTCATGGAGTGCAACCGCAGGCATATCTGACTTGCCATGTACATTAAAGGGGTTGGTCACCTTTAAATTAACTGTTAGTATGATGTAGAGAGGGATATTCTGAGACAATTTGTAATTGGTTTTCATTTGTTATTATTTGTGGTTTTTGGGTTATTTAGCTTTTTATTCAGCAGCTCTGCAGTTTGGCAGTTTGTAATTTCAGCAATCAGGTTGCTAGGGTCCAAATTCCCCTAGCAACCATGCATTGATATGTATAAAAGGCTGGAATATGAACAGGAGAGGCCTGAATAGAAAGATGAGGAACAAAAAGTAGCAATAACAATACATTTGTAGCCTTACAGAGACTTTGTTTTTATACATGGGGTCAGTGACCCACGTTTCAAAGCTTGAAAGAGTCAGAAGAAAAAGGCAGAGAATTCTAAAACGATAAAAAATAAATAATTAACACCAATTGAAAAGTTGCTTACAATTGGCCATTCTATAACATACCATACAAAAAGTCAACTTGAACTGTTGGTGTTATAGAATGGCCAATTCTAAGCAACTCTTCAATTGATCTACATTATTTTTTTTTATATTTAAATTATTCACCGTCTCCTGTTTCCAGCTTTCAAATGGGGGTCACTGACCCCATCTATAAAACAAATATTCTGTAAGGCTACACATTTATTGTTACTTTTTTATTACTTCTCTTTCTATTCAGGCCTCTCCTATTTATATCACAGTCACTTATTCAAATCAGTGCACAGTTGCTAGGGGAATTTGGACCCTAGCAACCAGATCAAATTGCAGACTGGAGAGCAGTCAGTCCCTATATGCTGATGCTAATGTCAATAACAGAACAGAGGGCAGTGGAAAGCAGGTCCATGTATAGTAGAGTGTCAATGCAAAAGCCATGACTTATTGATCACTAGACACACATTTGGGACTATATTATCCATAGCTTCATATACATCATGGCTTCAAATGTGGATTCTTCTCCTGGAATCTCTGCCATTGGATATAAGGGGAACCCGACAAACAGGAATGATGAACAGACATTGTGCCGGCTGAGCTGAGCCCGTGTTATTCACTGGCACTAACCAGGTACTTAAACATCTAGTAATTACTAAGGTCTCCACTCTCTGACAATTATAGTTACTGTCATGGGACAAAAATGTGTTTGTTAAAGTTAATAGAGCTGCTCCGGCAGAATTCTGCACTAAAATCTGTTTCTCAAAAGAGCAAACTAGTTTTTTTACATTTTATTTTGAAATCTGACATGGGGCTAGATATATTGTCAGTTTCCCAGCTGCCCCCAGTCATGTGACTTGTGCTCTCATAAACTTCAGTCACTCTTTACTTGGAGTAATATCACCCCCTCCCTTTCCCCCCCAGCAGCCTAACAACAGAACAATGGCAAGGTAACCAGATAGCAGCTCCCTAACACAAGATAACAGCTGTCTGGTAGATCTAAGAACAACACTCAATAGTAAAATCCAGGTCCCACTGAGACACATTCAGTTACATTGAGTAGGA
Source organism: Xenopus laevis (assembly GCF_017654675.1). Classification (NCBI taxonomy): domain Eukaryota; kingdom Metazoa; phylum Chordata; class Amphibia; order Anura; family Pipidae; genus Xenopus; species Xenopus laevis. The sequence goes on from NC_054381.1 coordinate 159,160,570, forward strand.
GAAACAACAGCCTGTCAGAAAGCAGTTCCATCCTAAAGTGCTGGCTCTTTCTGAAATCACATGACCAGGCAAAATGACCTGAGATGCACCTACACACCAATATTACAACTAAATACACTTGTTGGTTCAGGAATGACATTTTATATTGTACAGTGAATTATTTGCAGTGTAAACTGTGTCATTTAGAAATAAAAACTACACCATAAAAATCATGACAGAATCCCTTTAATCGTTAAAGCAGGTTTATCCTATTGTACAGACAAAGGAAGGAGAAGGAATTTGTGATATTCACATGCCAATCAGGCAGCACCCATGCCAGGCACTGATCGTTTGCTGAAGGAGATTCTGTATTTACTTGGGCCCTTGGGATAAAAATTAAATTAAATTCCACGTATTTCCCAGCAACTTCTCCTACAGATTTGGCATGGACAGTGCAACACACTATACAACATGTGGGCACACAACCAATTAATTAAATGTCAGATTATATACGAATCTCGCTCGTCATGCCCAATAAGTTTTTTTTTTTTTTTAAATATTAACGATATGGTCACGTTACACACATTTACACATCTTTGGAGAAAACAAGAGTGGGGTGTGTTTAAGAGAAACATTAGCAATATTATATATATATATATTATAATCACAGTGAGTAATGTCTGACTGTGCTCTATGATAACATGTTTAACCAGGGATCAGCTAGAAATGTTGTACATGATGTTTTGTGCTTCTGTACCAGCCCAAGGCAACCACAGCCCTTTAGCAGTAAAGATCTGTGTCTCCAAGGATGCCCCAGTAGCTCCCCATCTTCTTTCGGGTATTCCCTTGTACCAAGCACAATTCAGCAGGAACAGTCCCCTAACTTTGCTCAAAGTCTGTACAGAGAGATCCCATAAAACTATGGCAGCATAGGTATTCCCTGTACTAAGCACAATTCAGCAGGAACAGTCCCTAAGTTTGCTCATAGTCTGTACAGAGAGATCCCATAAAACTATGGCAGCATAGGTATTCCCTGTACTAAGCACAATTCAGCAGGAACAGTCCCTAAGTTTGTTCATAGTCTGTACAGAGAGATCCCATAAAACTATGGCAGTATAGGTATTCCCTGTACTAAGCACAATTCAGCAGGAACAGTCCCTAAGTTTGCTCATAGTCTGTACAGAGAGATCCCATAAAACTATGGCAGTATAGGTATTCCCTGTACTAAGCACAATTCAGCAGGAACAGTCCCCTAAGTTTGCTCATAGTCTGTACAGAGAGATTCCATAAAACTATGGCAGCATAGGTATTCCCTGTACTAAGCACAATTCAGCAGGAACAGTCCCCTAAGTTTGCTCATAGTCTGTACAGAGAGATTCCATAAAACTATGGCAGTATAGGTATTCCCTGTACTAAGCACAATTCAGCAGGAACAGTCCCCTAAGTTTGCTCATAGTCTGTACAGAGAGATCCCATAAAACTATGGCAGCATAGGTATTCCCTGTACTAAGCACAATTCAGCAGGAACAGTCCCCTAAGTTTGATCATAGTCTATACAGAGAGATCCCATAAAACTATGGCAGCATAGGTATTCCCTGTACTAAGCACAATTCAGCAGGAACAGTCCCCTAAGTTTGCTCATAGTCTGTACAGAGAGATTCCATAAAACTATGGCAGCATAGGTATTCCCTGTACTAAGCACAATTCAGCAGGAACAGTCCCTAAGTTTGTTCATAGTCTGTACAGAGAGATCCCATAAAACTATGGCAGTATAGGTATTCCCTGTACTAAGCACAATTCAGCAGGAACAGTCCCTAAGTTTGCTCATAGTCTGTACAGAGAGATTCCATAAAACTATGGCAGCATAGGTATTCCCTGTACTAAGCACAATTCAGCAGGAACAGTCCCTAAGTTTGTTCATAGTCTGTACAGAGAGATCCCATAAAACTATGGCAGCATAGGTATTCCCAGTACTAAGCACAATTCAGCAGGAACAGTCCCTAAGTTTGCTCATAGTCTGTACAGAGAGATCCCATAAAACTATGGCAGTATAGGTATTCCCTGTACTAAGCAGAATTAAAGAAGAGAGTTAAGGGAATAAAACAGACAGATATTCATGCTGTTGGTGTAGCATTAGGATGTCAGGCAGTGAGTATATGAGAGAAGTGAATGTGCTACAGTATAACAGTATAATAAAGGCTTATGAAGGAGACATTACGGAGTTAAACACCATTTGTGTGCCAGGCTTTCCCTTTGTGCAGCTGCAGTGAGTAACACTGGGATGAAGCTCATGACGTCAGACAAATCCAGTCTCTCTGCTCATTGCCAGGAGTAGTTTGTACACAGGGTAGTAAATAAGGCAGGAGTATGTACAGCTCGTCACACAGCAGTGACAGTGAGTAGGTTGTACATTGAGTTCTATAATAATCACAAATACAGTCATTAGTCATTCAGCTCCTCACTGGGGTGTCTCATGTAATGGGGTACATTATACACATAGAGCCCACCTTACAACACATTAGCTGCCCAACACCCCCTCACTACATCATCCTCCTCTGCTTTGCACTGCAATGCTACAAAGTCACAACCAGCAGTGCAGAGAAAGCCAAGGGACAAACAGATCCTGCTTTCAACAGCAACTAAATATACAGTGAAACCTTGATTTTAAGTTTTCCCACATTTTACATTTTTTATTTGTGGTCCCACCAATTTATAATGCATTTCAATGGGTGCATTTCTCTGATTTGAAGTAACGATTTCCCGGATTTTACAACCAAAATGTCCTGATGTTCCAAAAAACTGCTTTTTTCCTCTATGAATGTTATTATTAGGGAAATACAGAGGTTTGAAATACTAACCAGATGTATATTCTGCCATGATTCTGCCTGTAAATGGCCAATTCAAGCAAATTTGTTATACTTTTATATTTAATTTCCTTTTTCTTCTGACTCTTTTGCAGATTTCAAATGGGGGTCACTGACCCCTTCTAAAAAATGAATGCTCTGTAAGGCTACACATGTATTGTTAGTTTTTATTCCTCATCTTTCTATTCAGGCCTCTCCTATTCATATTCCAGTCTCTTATTCAAATCAATGCATGGTTGCTAGGGGAATTTGGACCCTAGCAACTAGACTGCTGAAATTAGAAACTGGAGAGCTGCTGAATAAAAAAACTAAATAACTTAAAAACCACAAATAATAAAAAATGAAAACCAATCGCAAAGTGTCTCGGAATATCCCTCTCTACATCATACTAACAGTTATCTCAAAGGTGATCAACCCCTTTAACCCTTTTTGTTAACACAGTAAATATTGTATAAAAAGTAAAACGGACTTCTTTCAGTACTTGAAGAAAAAGCCACTTTAACAAATTTCCCTGATATTACATTATCCCGGGGTTTATATAATTTTTTCCTGGTCCCCTGTAAAACATAAAATGGGGGTTCTACTGTGAATGTCAAACGAAGCACAGAGAATGGGTTAACGATGTACAGTAGAAAGAGCGTCTCATTGGCTGGAGGGTGAGACAGAGGAGTGGGTGTGAGAGTGCAGCAGCAGGGGACAGCAAACAATGGAGTGGCAGTTGTACGGCAGGTGGAAGCGCTAGTTGAAAGGCACATCTGACAGTCAGGAGCGCCACTTAGCACAATAGGATTTTGACCCAAGACACTTCCAGTATTAGAATCCTTCCTAATAAGCACTGAGCACAAATCTACTGCCCTCAGGCCACACTTTGAAGAACTGCATGAAAAGTAAAGGGAAAGCGTAACAGTCCGGGAGTAGAACGGGGGCAGCCTCAGGAACATCAAACAGCAGCGTACAAGTCCCAGGTGAGCCCCCCTCTCTCTACCTGAACAAGCCTCTCACTCACGCAGGTGGAGGCAGACAATTTGCCAGACATCCGATTAAACTGACAATTAAATTCCAAGGCAACCAGGGAGATCACTGCGTGGGAAAGTCTACAAGTGGGATTTTTTTCTGCTTTCCTTCAAATGGGGGTCACTGACCCCATCTAACAACAAATGTTCTGTAAGGCTACAAATGTGTTGTTACTTTTTATAACTGATCTTTCTATTCAGGCCTCTCCTATTCCAGTCTCTGATTCAAATCAATGCATGGTTGCTAGGGGAATGTGGACCCTAGCAACGAGATGGCTGAAATTACAAACTGAAGAGCTGCTGAATAATAAAAAAAAAAAAGTCAAAAGCCACAAATAAAAAAAAAAATGAAAACCAGTTACGAATTGTCTCAGAATATCCCTCTCTACATCCTACTAATACAGAACTCAGAGGTGAACAACCCCTTTAAGTGCGCAGACAGAGGAGACGGGTGGCATTGTGGCAGCCCCTGGGGGCAGTGGAATTTTTAAATTTTTTAATTTATTGGGGGTCAGTAGAGTTTGCCCCCTGCTGCTCTATCTCTGCATTGCTTGATACACAACCGAGTTTTTCAATTTGTTAAACCCGAACTGGACCCACAACTTACCCTATTGGACCCCGGGATGCCACCCGGCCGGTATTTCACCGGCCTAGCCGGTAAAACACCTGCCAGGGCCGGGGCCGGTATTACAAATTTACCGGTAATGTAGCTGCTGGTAATTTGTAATGCCATTTACAAAATCCATTGCCCGCCGATGAAAACGTACATTTTTGTCGGCTTTGGGTGGTGACCCCGCACCTTTTGTGATGTTATCACCTGTGACCCCTCCCCTTTTGCAGGCGCCTCATCGGCTCCGCCCCTTTATTTTCTGCCCCCACCACTGGCCGGTAATTTTTTTTTTTTTTTTTAAAGGTGGCAACCCTACCCCGGACCCTACCCGGCAGAACCTTATCCGCAACCTGATCTGAGACCATCAAGAAACAGAAAGTGCTGTCATTGTAAACAGGAAGTGACATCATTAGAAGTAGGCGTGATCAGAAAAAAAGGAGTAAACTGCCAACCCGCGTCTACACCTGCTCCCAAAACCTCTACCTGCAACCGGCAGGGTACCGCCCCGCTGCAGGACTCTACTATGAGGTCCCATACCTGTACTACAGTACTATGTTCCCACTACAAAACATATTCTTTCGGTTGCTTTGTCTTATTATCAGAGCTGTTCGAGTCCCAGGGTTAGTCCAGGATGTTACTAAATGTTGGAATGTGAATTACATTTTCTACAGAATCCCAAATATATGGATTTGTTCCTTTATGAGAAGAGCAGATCTGACAGTACATTGAGCTCGTTGGGACAGATAGTGGATGGAGCAGGGGTTACACAATTAGCCGGCTGGGAATGGACTCCTGCTACTTTAGCCGACTCTCACGAATCATTTATAAAGCAAATCTATATTAGTGCTACCTAATGGGAACTTCCTCTCTCAGCATCTCTTTCTCTTCATTCTCTCTTCATGCAGCAGTTGGGTGTCAGATATTCACTGACAGTTAGATCCAATATATCTTATAGGGGGGCTCCTTTTGCCTAGAAGATGTATTAGAGCTCACTCTATTAAACTCACCAGACATCATGTCTCTCTACATGCAGAATTTGTGCAAAAGGCAGTTATTTTGTTACATTTTGTTTGTACTGGAATCAGTTATTTGAGTGAGCTCTAATACATCTGCTAGGAAAGGAGCCCCCATATAAGATATATTGGATGTAACTGTCAATGAATATCTGATACCCAACTGCTGCATGAAGAGAGAATGAAGAGAAACAGATGCTGAGAGAGGAATAGTGAAGATAAACTTATTATTTCAGAAACACAGAATATTTAATTGATTGCATATAGAAAGTTTCTTATTTCAATATGAAGAAGCTTATATTAAATTTTCATTTTCACGACAGTTCCCCTTTAAAGGGTGCTTTCCAGAAGAAGAGTAAATTTCAGAGAAACTCTGGGATCTGGTCCAGTAGTCGGTCCCTGACCTGCTCACAATATTTCTGTCCAGAATCAATAGCGAGGGCATAAATCTTTATTATGAACTACGTGCAGTTCTCCTGGGTCGGCTCACGCGGGAGGCTGAAACTTGCTGATCTTCAGTCCGACGGACAGACAGAGAGACATAAATCTGACAGTGATGGGATCCAGCGGGTGCAATGAAGGCAGCGACTGTAAATCCTTCAGAAGGAAAGACTTGCTCAGTACCGGCCCATTTATAAACCGGCACAACTCAACGTGTTCCTCACTCAACTGCACCCAGGGGCCCCTCTATATAAAGGAAAGTCTGACACTTACATACAAACTGCCAGTGCCCGATCTGCACATCGCTCTGTATTACTCTGTATTTCTCATCCCATAAAATGGGGTACAGGTATGGGATCCATTATCCAGAAACCAGTTATCCAGAAAGATCTGAATTAAGGAAAGGCAGTCTCCCATACTGCATTTTATCAAAATGAACCAAAATTTAAAAAAATTATTTTTCTCTATGTAATAATAAAACAGTCGCTTGTACTTGATCCCAACTAAGATATAATTAATCCTTATTGGAGGCAAAACCAACCTATTGGCTTTATTTAATGTTTATACGATTTTCTAGTAGACTTAAGGTATGAAGATCCAAATTATGGAAAGCCTCAGGTTTCGAGCATTCTGGATAACAGGTCCCATACCCGTATTAGATTGTCAGCCTGTTGCTGAACTTCCTCCAGAAACCTACAATTAAAGACGTATGTTTAAGTTAATTTTTACTAGGTTATAGAATGGCTCATTCTAGGCAACTTTCTAATTGGTCTTCATTTTTTTAATTTTTGCATTATTTGCCTTCTTCTCTTTCCGGCTTTCAAAAGGGGGTCACTGACCCCATCCAAAGAACAAATGCTCTGTAAGGCTACATATTTATTGTTATTGCTACTTTTTATTACTCATCTTTCTATTCAGTCCTCTTCTATTCATATTCCAGTCTCTTATTAAAATTAGTGCATGGTTGCTAGGGGAATTTGGACCCTAGCAACCAGATTGTTGAAACTGCAAACTGGAGAGCTGCTGAATAAAAAGCTAAATAATTCAAAAACCACAAATAATAAAAAATGAAAACCAATTGCAAATTGTTTCAGAATATCCCTCTCTACATCATACTAACAGTTAGGGATGCACCAAATTCAGGATTTGGTTCGGGATTCAACCAGGATTTGTTTTTTTTTCAGCAGGATTCGGATTCGGCCAAATCCTTCTGCCTGGCTGATGCGAATCCAAATCCTAATTTGCAGATGCAAATAGAGTGACCTTTTTGTCACAAAACAAGGGGAAAAAAAAAGTTTTCCCCTTCCTACCCCTAATTTGCATATGCAAATTAGGATTCGGTTCAGTATTCGACCGAATGTTTCTCAAAGGATTCGGGGGTTCGGCCGAATCCAAAAAATAGTGGATTCGGTGCATCCCTAATTTAAAGGTGATGTGGGTGCTGGGAGTTGTAAAGGGGTGCAAAAGACTCTGGAACACAAAATAATCTAAATTAATAGACTAAAATCTAGTCTACTGTTACCTATATGGGGTGGATAGTAGGGATGCACCGAATCCAGGATTAGGCCTTTTTAAGTAGGATTTGGCCGAATCCTTGTGTGTGGCCGATGCGAATCCGAATCCTAATTTGCATATGTAAATTAGGCGTGAGAAGGGAAATCACAAGGCTTTTCGTCTCAAAACAAGGAAGTGAAAAAATAATCTTCCCACTTTTTCCTTAGCTGTCTCTAATTTGCATATGCAAATTAGGATTTGGTTCGGTATTCGGCTGAACTTTTCACAAAGACTTTGGGAAATCGGCCGAATTCGGTGCATCCCTAGTGGATAGTGTGCGGGGAAGGCTCTCTATACATCCGGTATAATAAGTAACAATATAAAAGATGGCAGATTCCCCAACAAGCAGTAAAAAGTTGGAATATCAAGTTTAACGTCTATGATTAATTTGCTGTGTATTAAAGATTTCATAGCGCCACACTTTCCAGCCTACAGATTAAATACAAAGCCCCAAAAGAACAATGATGTAATCTTAAACAAAAAAAATCTAATTTCTCCTGAAATGATGATTATATGGTGCCTTCAAATGTAGGAGAGATTATTTAAAGATATCAATTATCCACCTGAACATTTATTTGCAGAAAGAAATAAAAAAAAAAATCCTGTCGATGAAGCAGAACTATGACAGGGGGTTCCTTCCCTTATGTGACACTGTTGGATATTTGAATGTACAGCAATGTGACTGATATCCCTACGCTTCACCTTTAACTTTGTAATAGGCTCATTCTAAACAACTTTTCAATTGCCATTCATTATTTTATTTTTTTTATAGTTTATTTGCCTTTTTCTTCTGATTCTTTCCAGATTTCAAATGGGGGTCACTGACCCCATCTAAAAAACAAATACTCTGTAAGGCTACAAATGTATTGTTATTGCTACTTTTTATTTCTCATCTTTCTATTCAGGCCTCTTCTATTCATGTTCCAGTCTCTTATTCAAATCAGTGCATGGTTGCTAGGGGAATTTGGGCCCTAGCAACCAGATGGCGGAAATTGCAAACTGCTGAATAAAAAGCTATATTACTCAAAAACCACAAATAAAAAAAATTAAAACCAATTGCAAATTGTCTCAGAATATCACTCTTTACATCATCCTAATAGTTAGGAGTGAGTGAGTGTGAGTGTGGTTTAGGGAAGGAGCATGCTCGGGACCTGAGGTTTTCCAGATAACGAATCTTTTTGTAATTTGGATCTTCATACCTTAAGTCTAGTAGAAAATCATGTAAACATTAAATAAACCCAATAGGCTGGTTTTACCCAATAAAGCTTAATTATTAGGGATGCACCGAATCTAGGATTCAGTTCGGGATTCAGCCAGGGTTTTGCCTCTTTCTGCATGATTCGGATTCGGCTGAATTCTTCTTTCCGGCAGAACCGAATTAGAATCCTTATTTGCATATGAAATTAGGGGCAGGGAGGGAAATCACGTGACTTTTTATCACAAAACAAGAAAAAAAAAAAAATGTTTTCCCCTTCCCCTTCCCACCCCTAACTTGCATATGCAAATTAGAATTCAGATTTGGTTCTGTATTCGGCCGAATATTTTGTGAAGGATTCAGGGGTTCGGCCGAATCCAAAATATTGGATTTGATGCATCCCTATTAATTATTTTTTAGTTGGGATCAAGTACAAGTTACTGTTTTATTATTACACAGAAAAAGGAAATTATTTACATGACCAGGGGCACCTGGGAAACTGACAATATGTCTAGCCCCATGTCAGATTTCAAAATTGAATATAAAAAAATCTGTTTGCTCTTTTGAGAAATGGATTTCAGTGCAGAATTCTGCTGGAGCAGTATTATTAACTGATGTGTTTTGAAAAAAACATCTTTTCCGATGACAGGATCCCTTTAAAAGTTACCTGTAGGTCGTGTTGATTGTTTTTCGCTGATCGTTCTGCTTTTGTAAGTAATTGTCACTTGTTCATAAACCTGACTGTTTTGCCAACCTGACTGTCCCTTTTCAACTTGTCGTTTATCAAAGGTCGAGGTGAATTTTCGAATGAAAAAAAATTGAATTTTGAGGTATTTTTTATGTACTTCGACTAGGGAATAGTCCAAATTCGATACGAATTTGAAAAAAATTAAAAAATGTGAATATCGAAATTTATTGTGTACTGTCTCTTTAAAAATTGGTCTTCAACCATTCGCCATCTAAAACCTGCCGAATTGCTGTTTTAGCCTATTGGGGACCTCCTACAACCTATTTGGCGTCAATTGGTGGACTTTGAAAAATCATAGGTTTTTTTGGGGGAAACACTACGAATCAAGTTCGATCGAATGCGCGATTACTTCGATAAGTACGATTCAAATTCGGCTGAATATGGACCTATTCGATCGAAAACAGACCTATTCGACCAAAAACCCTTCGACTTTATTTTGTTTGGTCTTTTTGAATTAGGATTTCCAAGTTTTTTTTTTCAATTCGAAATGCGACCCTTGATAAATATGCCCCTTAGAGTTTCTAATGCTAGCGACTCCTGCTGCACAAATATGGCAGCCCCCTTATACAGGAACATGGGGGTAAGAAAGGTAATGTAAAAGCATCAGGCAAATACTGTTATGGTAAAATTATAAATAACATTCAAAGATAATATTATGATAGATAGTAAAAAAAAAAAAAAAATTTGGTGTCAGTATCTCTAACTTTTAGTATGTTATGGAATGGCTCATTCTAAGCAACTTTTCAGTTGGTCTTAATTATTGATTTGACGACTTCTTCTGACTCTTTCCAGCTTTTAAAGGGGGGGTCACTGACCCCATCTAAAAAACAAATGCTCTGTAAGGCTACAAATATTGTTATTGCTACTTTTTATTACTTAACTTTCTACTCAGTCTTCTATTCCAGTCTCTTATCGGTGCATGGTTGCTAAGGTAATTTAGACCCGGGCAACCAAATTGCTGAAATTGCAACCTGGACAGCTGCTGAATAAAAAGCTAAATAAGTCAAAATCACAAATAATAAAAAATGAAAACCAATTGCAAATTGTCTCAGATTAATATCCCTCTCTACATCCTACTAACAGTTAATTTAAAGGTGAACAGCGCAACATGGTGCACCAGGGAAATGCCAAGAGACTGTAACATATACAAGAGAACAGATAACAGGCAATAAAGGCCTAATAGCAAAGCTTTGTGTAGACATTCCCTGGCACATATTAAGCAATTAATCAAACGGACAGCGACTCATTAATGTTACAACATGTTCCTTTATATATAAACTCATTTTACATGTTACTCTTACTGAATTATAAATGGTAAAGGGGGACTAGACTTCATTGTGACATTTATCCACCTTGTGCTTAACCTCCTTAAAGGAGAACTAAACCCTAAAAATGAATGTGGCTAAAATGTCCTATTTTATATAGTGAACTTATTGCACGAGGCTAAAGTTTGAGCTTGTCAATAGCAGCAATGATCCAGGACTTCAAACTTGTCACAGGGGGTCACCATCTTGGAAAGTGTCTGTGACACTCACATTCTCAGTGGGCTCTGATTGGCTGTTGAGAAGCTAAGCTTAGGGCTCGTCACTAATTATCCAGCACAAAATGAGCTTCCCTGGCTGTAATATAAGCTGATGCTACAGGTTTGCTGATTATTCAATTCTGATGCTAATTGCACTGGTTTCTGTGCTGCCATGTAGTAATTATGTGTATTAATTACTAATCAGCCTTATATTGTGACATTTCTATTCTATGTGTACTGTATATTGTGAGTGGGTCCCTAAGCTCAGTAAGTGACAGCAGCACAGAGCATGTGCAGTGAATCAGCAGAAAAGAAGATGGGGAGCTACTGGGGCATCTTTGGAGACACAGATCTTTACTGCTAAAGGGCTGTGGTTGCCTTGGGCTGGTACAGAAGCACAAAACATCATGTACAACATTTCTAGCTACTTCTTTAGTTAGGCTTTAGTTCTCCTTTAACAGCCCGAATCTGTAGCTCAGCTGAGCGTCCCAAACAAAACTTCTTATACAAGCACATCTGAATATAGGAGCACAAATATGCTGAGCAGGAAACTATTGGCTCACACAGTTTAGTTTCAGTGGGAATCAATATGGCACCTCCTCCCATATGTATAAATACAAATATACAGAGAAGGAATGTTCTGGGCACACAATAAGCTATACCCTCATACTGTACTGTCTAAGGGAATCAATATGGCACATCCTCCTCCCATATGTATAAATACAAATATACAGAGAAGGAATGTTCTGGGCACACAATAAGCTATACCCTCATACTGTACTGTCTAAAGGAATCAATATGGCACCTCCCTCCTCCCATATGTATAAATACAAATATACAGAGAAGGAATGTTCTGGGCACACAATAAGTTATACCCTCATACTGTACTGTCTAAGGGAATCAATATGGCACCTCCTCCCATATGTATAAATACAAATATACAGAGAAGGAATGTTCTGGGCTCACAATAAGCTATACCATCATACTGTACTGTCTAAGGGAATCAATATGGCACCTCCTCCTCCCATATGTATAAATACAAATATACAGAGAAGGAATGTTCTGGGCACAGAATAAGCTATACCATCATACTGTACTGTCTAAGGCAGGGATCCCCAACCTTTTTGAACCCATGAGCAACATTCAGCAGTAAAAGGAGTTGGGGAGCAACACTAGCAAGAAAAATCTTCTTGGGGTGTCAAATAAGGGCTGTGATTGGCCATTTGCTAGCCCCTATGTGGATTCTCAACCTACACTGAGGCTCTGTTTGGCAGTGCACCTGGTTTTTATGTAGCCAGAACTTGCTCAAGCCTGGAATTCAAAAATAAGCTCCTGCCTTGAGGCCACTGGGAGCAACATCCAAGGGGTTGGAGAGCAACATGTTGCTCACGAGCTACTGGTTGGGGATCACTGGTCTAAGGGAATCAATATGGCACCTCCTCCTCCCATATGTATAAATACAAATATACAGAGAAGGAATGTTCTGGGCACACAATAAGCTATACCTTCATACTGTACTGTCTAAGGGAATCAATATGGCACCTCCCTCCTCCCATATGTATAAATACAAATATACAGAGAAGGAATGTTCTGGGCACACAATAAGCTATACCCTCATACTGTACTGTCTAAGGGAATCAATATGGCACCTCCCTCCTCCCATATGTATAAATACAAATATACAGAGAAGGAATGTTCTGGGCATACAATAAGCTATACCATCATACTGTACTGTCTAAGGGAATCAATATGGCACCTCCTCCCATATGTATATATACAAATATACAGAGAAGGAATGTTCTGGGCACACAATAAGCTATACCCTCATACTGTACTGTCTAAGGGAATCAATATGGCACCTCCCTCCCATATGTATAAATACAAATATACAGAGAAGGAATGTTCTGGGCACACAATAAGCTATACCCTCATACTGTACTGTCTAAGGGAATCAATATGGCACCTCCCTCCTCCCATATGTATAAATACAAATATACAGAGAAGGAATGTTCTGGGCACACAATAAGCTATACCCTCATACTGTACTGTCTAAGGGAATCAATATGGCACCTCCTCCCATATGTATAAATACAAATATACAGAGAAGGAATGTTCTGGGCACACAATAAGCTATACCCTCATACTGTACTGTCTAAGGGAATCAATATGGCACCTCCTCCCATATGTATAAATACAAATATACAGAGAAGGAATGTTCTGGGCACACAATAAGCTATACCCTCATACTGTACTGTCTAAGGGAATCAATATGGCACCTCCTCCTCCCATATGTATAAATACAAATATACAGAGAAGGAATGTTCTGGGCACACAATAAGCTATACCCTCATACTGTACTGTCTAAGGGAATCAATATGGCACCTCCTCCCATATGTATAAATACAAATATACAGAGAAGGAATGTTCTGGGCACACAATAAGCTATACCCTCATACTGTACTGTCTAAGGGAATCAATATGGCACCTCCTCCTCCCATATGTATAAATACAAATATACAGAGAAGGAATGTTCTGGGCACACAATAAGCTATACCCTCATACTGTACTGTCTAAGGGAATCAATATGGCAACGCCTGTTTAGCATAAGTACGTCTTTTCACATTGGGGCCCATTTATGAGAGTGAAAAGTATATAGTTCCCTTATTAAGTTAATACAAATTAAAGTAAGTGACAAATATATATACAATTTCCTTTTTTCTTTTATATATAGGAAATGGTGCACCAACGACTTCATCATTTAAACACTTCAGTGGGGGATTTAGCGATGTGTCGCACGAGGTAGATTTGCAACTGGTCTATAAAAATCATTATTTTAATTCTATTATTTTCATTTCTATTTCACACAGTGTAAAAAAAAAAAAAAAAACGCAGATTAAAGTTTCGGAACAATGAAAAACGGCCAGAGAATGAAAATGGCAAAACTGGCACCAATTTTCACTCATTAAAAGCAGAGAAATGTGACAAGTGAGATAGTGACGGGAGGGTTCATTTAGCAAAATATGCTCAACGGAAACCTTTTAGTCTAATGGCAAGTGCTAATTTAAGGTGGATCTCTTTGTAAAGCACTTGCTCATGATAATGGGATACTTGCCATGAGCTGCACATACTAAATAACTGCACCATCCTTATTGCTGTACTGAGTACAAAACTCTTCCTTCCAGTTCATCCCACAGGGGTTCAGTTAGATTGCTCCTGCCTTTCCTGTTGGAACGTTGTTGCTGGGAGTTGTTGCTGGGAGTTGCTGCCATTCAGCCACAAGAGCATTAGTGAGGTTGGGCACTGACGTCGGGGGTCCGTCTCACACTCAGGGTTCCAATTCATCCCACAGGGGTTCAGTTGATTTGCCAGATGATGAAATGCCATTTAGCACTTTAGGGGACTAATTTGTCCTTATTCATAGCCCAGTGGCAGCTCCCTTTATCCATCTCCAGACACTTAGGGGCCGATTCACCAACTTCGAGTGAAGGATTCGAAGTAAAAAAAACTTCGAATTTCCAAGTGTTTTTTGGGCTACTTCGACCATCGAATGGGCTACTTCGACCTTTGACTACGACTTTGACTTCGAATCGAAGGATTCGAACTAAAAATCGTTCATCTATTCGACCATTCGATAGTCGAAGTACTGTCTCTGTAAGAAAAAACTTCGACCCCCTAGTTCCTGAGCGCGAAGGATTCGAACTAAAAATCGTTCGACTATTCGACCATTCGATAGTCGAAGTACTGTCTCTTTAAGAAAAAACTTCGACCCCCTAGTTTCCAAGTTCGAAGGATTCGAACTAAAAAACGTTCGACTATTCGACCATTCGATAGTCGAAGTACTGTCTCTTTAAGAAAAAACTTCGCCCCCCTAGTTCGCCACAACCCAATGTTAGTCTATGGGGAAGGTCCCCATAGGCTTTCCTAAGTTTTTTTGGTCGAAGAATAATCCTTCAATCGTTGGATTTAATTCCTTCGAATCGTTCGATTCGAAGGATTTAATCGTTCGATCGAAGGATTATTCCTTCGATCAAACGATCAAACTATTTGCGCTAAAATCCTTCGACTTCGATATTCGAAGTCGAAGGATTTTAATTCCCAGTCGAATATCGAGGGTTAATTAACCCTCGATATTCGACCCATGATGAATTTGCCCCATAATGTAGGGTTTGTTTGCCTCTGTTGCCCCATAAACTTCCCACGCTCCCTCTCTGGCTAGTTCTTCTGCTTCCAGTTTATAACCCGGCAGTGACAGTTCCGACTGTATTTTACACAGTGTCCCCATACGTTTGCCCATGTATTGTATATAGTAAATGGAATATAGTAATAAGATCACAGGGCTGCATATAATCTTTATGAGATGCTCAAAGATCTATAAATTAACTTTGATTCCTATCATTGTGGTAATAAATGGGAATGCAATAAGTGTCAGCACATTGTCCTGATTCAGCACATGCATATATTAGCAGATGGAAAAAAAGTGTGTGTGCTGCAGCATATTTATCTATCTATCTATCATTATCTATCTATCTATCTATCTATCCATCTATCATTATTTATCTATCTATCTATCTATCTATCATTATCTATCTATCTATCTATTATCTATCTATCTATCTATCTATCTATTATCTATCTATCTATCTATCTATCTATTATCTATCTATCTATCATTATCTATCTATCTATCTATTTATATGAATATATATGTGTGTGAGAGAGAGAGATAAAAGGTGCATATCACAGCTCTGTGGCTCAGTTTATTAGACAGAACATGAGAGCTATTAAGTTCCAATGGGAGGAAGCAGAAAGCAGAGAGTAGACGACGAGCAGAACAGCCGGAATGCACAACACTTCTATTAAAGGTAGAACAATAATATAATAAATATGATATAATGAGGGAACAATAAAGTGTGTGTCACAATCTGCTGGGAGTTTATATAGACAGCAGGCACGCGTCTAGGCTGAATATTACATACCGTATGTGCAAAACTCAATAAAATTTTGTCTAGGAAAGGAAGGAGGTGAGGGCTGTTTCTCCGAATGTTCTACTCGCTCAGTTCGCCCCTTTGTTGCAGGAATTAATGCGCTGACGCTGCAGTTATAGCAGGTAAGTCGTATTCAATTGCAGTATCAGTATTTCCAGCGTGTCCTACACATAAGGGAACTGGCAAATGCAGTAAATGAATCCCCCTATTGCCAGACCATTTCCCCAACCCCATAAAGAGCATTGTCTGGGAATGAGTCCTGCAGCGGGTCGGGTACCCGCAGGTTACCTGTAAAAACCTGCGGTACCCTGCGGGTGGAAGCGGGTCGAGCCACGGGTCTTTTGATGATGTCACTTCCGGTTTACAATGACAGCACTTCCTGATTCTTGATGGTCAGCGGGTCGCGGGTCCAGGTTGCGGATAAGGTACTTGCAGGTCGTGTAGTGGGTCCAAGCAGGTTACAGGTACAGGTCGGGTACGGTTCCAAAAAATGGACCCGCGCAGGACTCTAGTATTAGTTCCCCGTTATCATACAATACCACCGTGAAACACCCAAATGATCAGGTGCAAGTGGAGAGTAGATAAAATATATCAATGGCCGAGTATTATTCTGACACAGTGCATTGTACATCAGGCGAGTGGGCAGCGCAAGAACGGGCAGTTCCAATGAAGCACTTTAAAGGGGAGCAGTCATCCAAAAAATTATTCAAAATCTTATAATTTTATCACATTAGTTAAGCAAAATTAACTTTAATTATACTATATAAATTATTTGAATCTTGTTTGCTTCAGTCTGGGAATTAATTATAACAAGCAGGCAGGAGCCATTTTGTGCAAAATCAATGTAGAGGAACGGAGCACCGCAAAGCCAGAATGATATGTTAAAAAAGTCAAAATGTATTATTAATCCATTAAAAAAGACAGCAGCATTTTTCTTGAGGGGCTGCGGCTTAACGCGTTTCGTGACTCATTGCCACTTCATCAGGCAACTTCATCAGAAGTGGCAATGAGTCACGAAACGCGTTAAGCCGCAGCCCCACAGTTGAGATGCTGCTGTAATTTTTAATGGATTTATAATAAATTTTGACTTTAACATATTATTCTGGCTCTGCGGTGCTCCGTTCCTCTACATTGATTTTGCCCTGGATTGCAGTTTGGGATATCGGTCTGGACGTTGCAGCAGGCAGAAGCTTGGCTGTAAGTGTTCCCACTATCACTTTGTTGCAGGAGCCATTGTGTGGGACACTGTTATTAAGACAAGTCTTGTATCATCTCAGAATCTTGTTTGTGCACCAGAATGGGGGACCTGATGTCCATCCCCATGTCCTGGTTACACAATTAAATGGTGAAGAGAACGGGGGAATGTGGGGAGAGCAGTGACATGTAGGAAGTGCTGAATGGAAAGTGAAAGTAATTGCCTAAGGCATAGAGGAGGGGCAGACAATATTTGATTGACAGCTGAGATGTGTAAATGAGTTTACAACAGCTATGAATGCTTTAATAAAAAAATAATAATTTGGATTTCATGTTTAATTTGAAAAGGACTTTTATTATACAGCTTTTTATGTCTGGGGGACAGGTCCACTTTAACTCTGAGGCAGAGTAAACCACTAAAGCTGGAGATGTATATTGATGCAAATCCGCCATATTTTCACATTTATTAAATGTGCAGTAAATACATGTTTTAATGGAATATAAAAAAGGTCACTAGGGTCCCTTTAAGACTTCATCAGATGCTGTGTAGCCATGGGGGCAGCCATCCAAGCTCAGGATACACAGTAGATAACAGATAAGTACTACTATAGTTTATATAAACAAGCTGCTGTGTAGCCATGGGGGCAGCCATTCAAGCACAGGATACACAGTAGATAACAGATAAGTACTACTATAGTTTATATAAACAAGCTGCTGTGTAGCCATGGGGGCAGCCATTCAAGCTCAGGATACACAGTAGATAACAGATAAGTACTACTATAGTTTATATAAAGAAGCTGCTGTGTAGCCATGGGGGCAGCCATTCAAGCTCAGGATACACAGTAGATAACAGATAAGTACTACTATAGTTTATATAAACAAGCTGCTGTGTAGCCATGGCGGCAGCCATTCAAGCACAGGATACACAGTAGATAACAGATAAGTACTACTATAGTTTATATAAACAAGCTGCTGTGTAGCCATGGGGGCAGCCATTCAAGCTCAGAATACACAGTAGATAACAGATAAGTACTACTATAGTTTATATAAACAAGCTGCTGTGTAGCCATGGCGGCAGCCATTCAAGCACAGGATACACAGTAGATAACAGATAAGTACTATTATAGTTTATATAAACAAGCTGCTGTGTAGCCATGGGGGCAGCCATTAAAGCACAGGATATACAGTAGATAACAGATAAGTACTACTATAGTTTATATAAACAAGCTGCTGTGTAGCCATGGGGGCAGCCATTCAAGCACAGGATACACAGTAGATAACAGATAAGTACTACTATAGTTTATATAAACAAGCTGCTGTGTAGCCATGGGGGCAGCCATTCAAGCACAGGATACACAGTAGATAACAGATAAGTACTACTATAGTTTATATAAACAAGCTGCTGTGTAGCCATGGGGGCAGCCATTCAAGCACAGGATACACAGTAGATAACAGATAAGTACTACTATAGTTCATATAAACAAGCTGCTGTGTAGCCATGGCTGCCCCCACTACTACACAGCAGCTTGTTTATATAAACTATAGTAGTGTTTCTGAAGCAAACAACAGTTTTCCAAGAGCATTCATTCTTTTAGAACATTTTCATTTTTTGGAGTTACTGTTCCTTTAATTTAACCACAATCTCCTTAGACCCCCAACGAACAGTCGCTTTTCCCCCATTTTTAGAGAATATCTGGCAGACGTGGAGCACACGACACAGGCAGTGCTACTCGCTTCTATAACACAGTCATTACTTTAAGATTTCTTTAATAGGAAGGAGTGTGAGACAGAGCAGAGAAACGTTACTTGATTTTGGCAGAGAAGGGGCTATATTTATATCTACCTATGCAAAGAATATATCCTAATGATTTGCCTTAATAAAGTGCTCCACATTCCTGACAGCGTTCATCTCCATCTCCCGCAGGAGCCATGGCTTTGTGCTGCTCAGGGCCGGCTAAGGACAACGATTGAGGCATAACGAAGCACTTACTTACGCTCTACTCACTAATTACTTTATTTCCCCCACACATACTTACAACTTCCATTTATAGGATTAGGAAGTAAACAAACCAATAATTAATTCTCTGAGAACGAATGAATTCAGTCATTTCATCAAGAGCCAGTTAAACCTGCCTGTTTGTTTAGAGGTTTCGGAAGGAAAACTGTGAAACCCAGAGGAAATCATAGGGTGAAGATACAACTGTAACTAAAAGTAGGACCTCAGCACTGCAAGGCCACATAATTCACCGGCACCCAAAGAACTTCTTTGTAGCAAAATGGAGTTAAATGCATTACATGCAGGTGCTCTTACCATGTGCCTGATCTTTGATTAAAGGGATACTGTCATGGGAAAAAAATGTTTTTTTTCAAAATGTATCAGTTAATAGTGCTGCTCCAGCCGAATTCTGCACTGAAATTCATTTCTCAAAAGAGCAAACAGATTTTTTTATATTCAATTTTGAAATCTGACATGGGGCTAGACATATTGTCAATTTCCCAGCTGCCCCTGGTCATGTGACTTGTGCCTGCACTTTAGGAGAGAAATGCTTTCTGGCAGGCTGCTGTTTTTCCTTCTCAATGTAACTGAATGTGTCTCAGTGGGACCTGGATTTTACTATTGAGTGTTGTTCTTAGATCTACCAGGCAGCTGTTATCCTGTGTTAGGGAGCTGCTATCTGGTTACCTTCCCATTGTTCTGTTGTTTGGCTGCTGGGTGGAAAAGGGAGGGGGGTGATATCACTCCAACTTGCAGTACAGCAGTAAAGAGTGATTGAAGTTTATCAGAGCACAAGTCACGTGACTTGGGCAGCTGGGAAATTGACAATATGTCTAGCCCCATGTCAGATTTCAAAATTGAATATAAAAAAATCTGTTTGCTCTTTTGAGAAATGGATTTCAGTGCAGAATTCTGCTGGAGCAGCACTTTTAACTGATGCATTTTGAAAAAAAATTTTTTTCCCATGACAGTATCCCTTTAAAGACAGGTTCAAGCTTCAAAACAATCTCCTACTTAGCCAGCCATAAGGAGCATTAAAGGATAAGTAAACCTTTAAAAAAAAAAATTGAAGAGGGGGCTATTCTAAGCACTTTTGTAATATACATTCATTCATTTATTTATTTTTAATTCCAAGATATTAAGGGATACATGTGCTGTTAATATGAATGAATTCTGTTACAACAGCACCACCTGCTAGATTCCTGCAGAGGGTCGGGTACCCGTAAAAACATGCGGTACCCTGCGGGTAGCAGGTAGAAGTTTCAGGAGCGGGTTTAAACGCGGGTTGGCAGTTCTCCGGGTTTGCGGGTCGCATCGCTTCAATAGCGAGTTTTACTCCTTTTTTTCTGATCACGCCTACTTCTAATGAGGTCACTTCCGATTTACGACAGCACTTCCTGTTTCTTGATGGTCAGCAGGTCACAGATCGAGTTGCGGATAAGGTACTTGCAGGTCGGGTAGCGGGTCCAATCAGGTAAGTATGCGGGTCGTGGGTTCGGGTTTAACAAATTGGTTCCACGTAGGACTCTACCACCTACTGATAATTTTTTGACCACAAAGTAGTCAAGGAAGAGAGAGGCTGCTCTGATGTTCTGATTAGGAAAAAAATTAGAAACCTTTCTCACATCTTTCCTAAGCAGAAGAACATCAGCCTCTTTCTTTCTCCTGACAACTTCCTTGACTACTTGCTGGTCAGACTGGTGGGAAAATGGCCAGCAGGTGGCGCTGTTGTAACAAAATTCATTCATATTAACAGCACATGTATCCCTTAATATCTTGGAATTAAAAATAAATAATCAATGTAAATTACAAAAGTGCTTAGAATAGCCCCCTCATCAATTTTACATTCACTTATTTTTAAGGTTTAATTATCCTTTATTATACAGGCATATAAACTGCCACCTCAGTCTGGAGGAGCTAAGTCAGCAGCTTTAATTGATCGTTATCGTACCTTAAAGGAGCACTAAACCACCCCGTCCCAATAAGAAAAGCCCCATCTACTACTCTAGATAGTTCCCTCTCCCTGCTTCTTACCCTCATAGTGTATTATTCTAGAAAGTCTCCCTGGACAGCATGCTCACTTATTTATGCAGAGTAGCACAGCGGAGCTCACAGGCGGCACCTTCCGGGTGTTCAGTCTTCTTCAGATCCTCTTCCTTCCCTTCAGCAATTCACTAAAAGTTTCGGTGCATGCGCAGTTGGTACGAATACGGGACTGCTCCAGCTGCTCATGCTACGACATTCCCTTACTGAAGAAGGTCAAAGACCCAGAAGATGAAGCCCATGAGCTCTTAGATAGGGGGATTATCTAGGGTAGTAGATGGGGCTTTTCTTATGGCGGGGGTTTAGTTCTCCTTTAATGCCAAGTACACATCAAGGCACCGATACCCAAAGTCAGCAACAAAAGAGTTACCTAGAGGCTGGTATCCTTGTGTAGAGGGTCCACTGAAAGGGTTTCTGCTTCCAAATCCACTGCCATCCAGTGACCCATACGACATGTTTGTAAGTGGGAGTCAGGCTGATCCGAGATGCCGGAGAACTGAAGAGAGAATATAAGGAGAGAGACCATGAGAAACGCTAAATATGAAATATGGAGAATTTAGAAGAAATGAAAGAGGATTTTAAACAGAAAGAGGCAAACCCCAGAGCATCGATTCCTCACACTTCTACAGTATGTCAGAATGTTCCCATCGGGGCACTTCTAGAGAAAAGTTCTGCGCTACAGCAGCCAAAATTAACTAAATGATCATTATAGGAAGCCAACGTTGTGTTTATCTGCACCACTTACAGAGTAGATCATTCCTCAATCGTTAGAATATAAAGTTTTAATGAAAGTATTATGGAAAATTGTGCAGCCAAGTGTCTTTCTTATCTCTAAAGTTCAGCCGTTGGATTGAGACAAATGCCCCAATGCAGTGCCCTCCAGCCAATGGGATTAGCAGGAATCTGGAGTTAGCCAATCAGCAAACACTCCAGATATGTAACCCCCACTCAACGTCTCTCTGGGAGGGTCTGTAGGAAGAGCCCTCTATTAAAATTCTATTGCTCTATAACCCAGAACCTGGAGTTTTCCAAATAACTGATCTTTCCATAATTTGGATCTTCATACCTTAAGTCTACTAGAAAATCATGTAAACATTAAATAAACCCAATAAGCTGGTTTTGCTTCCAATAAGGATTAATTATATCTTAGTTGGGCTCAAGTACAAGCGACTATTTTATTATTACACAGAAAAAAGAAATCTGTTTTAAAATTTTGGATTATTTGGATAAAATGAAGCCTATGGGAGACGGCCTTTCTGTAATTCCATAACGGACCCCATTCTTGTACAATGCAACCAATATCCAGTGCTTTTTTTGTTCACTGTGTTAATAGGATTCTATAAAAAAAATATATACAAGTATGGGACCTGTTATCCAGAATGCTCGGGACCTGGGGTTTTTGGATAACGGATCTTTCCATAATTTGGATCTTCATGCCTTAAATCTACTTGAAACTAGGGATGCACCGAATCCACTATTTTGGATTCGGCCGAACCCCCGAATCCTTTGTGAAAGATTCGGCCGAATACCGAACCCTAATTTGCATATGCAAATTAGGGGTGGGAAGGGGAAAACATTTTTTACTTCCTCGTTTTCTGACAAAAAGTCACGTGATTTCCCGCCCGCCCCTAATTTGCATATGCAAATTAGGGTTCGCATTCGGTTCGGCCAGGCAGAAGGATTCGGCCGAATCCGAATCCTGCTGTAAAAGGCCGAATCCTGGCCGAATCCCGAATCGAATCCTGGATTCGGTGCATACTTGAAACTCATTTAAACATTAAATAAACCCAATAGACTGGTTTTGCCTCCAATAAGGATTAATTATATCTTAGTTGGGATCAAGTACAAGCGACTGTTTTATTGCTACAGAGAAAAAGGAAATCATTTTTAAAAATTTGGATTATTTGGATAAAATGGAGTCTATGGGAGTGGGTCCAATCAGGTAAGTATGCAGGTCACGGCCTGCAGTCCGTAATTTGGAGCTTTCTGGATATCAGGTTTCCGGATAAGGGATCCGATACCTGTATTATGGTGTTTGTCAGATGATTGACTAATTGAACATATCTATCAGATCATGGAGGGTTTGGTGATTAGACGCACAAGCGCCTACGTAAAGTTCATCATTGTCCAAATCAACATCATTCATTGCTCATCAGCACCAAGAGCCAACATTGCTTACAAACAAGTGGGAGGGGAAAACTCAGTTGTGTACAACTTAAATCAATTATATCTTCGTTGGAATCAAGTACACTGTACTGTTGTATAATTATTTATAATTGTTTTATGATTACAGAGAAAAAGGAATCATTCATTTTCAAAAATTTTGATTATTTCAATAAAAGTCTATGGGAGACAGGCTTTCCGTAATTCGGAGCTTTCTGGATAACGGATTCCATACACCTGTACCTCTCTGTGCAGTCTATGAGCAAAGCCTGGGTGTTGCCCCAGGTTTGGAGAGCGCCATCTATTTATGGGTGTGGTCAATTACCATAGATGCTAAAGATGCTATGCCACACCCCCTATTATGTTCTTGGCATGGGAGGTGCTAAGGTGCTACAGTCAGGCAATGGCTGCTTATGTAAGGATAAAACGATTAGCTGTAGTGTCCTGCACAGGTCCAGTTGAGCAGACCCAGGCCCAACCTGGACCCGCTAAGTGAGAACCAGACCCGCTGGTCCTCTACAAATTACCCTCCTCTCTGCTCCGAAACCTACTGGCACTGCCCCAATCTTCAGCCTCAACCCAGATCCCACACAAAATGCAAGTGACATCACAGGTGACAGGAAGTGACATCATTCCGGAGGCGAATCAACCAGGTCAGGTGGAAATCATTACATTTCACTGCAGGAGGTGCGGGGGGAATGCAGCTTGCTATTGGCCCGGGTACCTAGGCAGGACCACCCGCTTGGTCAGGGAACTCGGGTCTTTCTTCCCAAAACTCAACTATATCACAGGTATTTCACAGGTACTTGACCTGATGCAGGACTCTGATAGACTGTGCCAGCAGCACATGTATAGAATCTTTAGCGATATAAAGCAAAAAAGGAAATAAAGTAAAATAAAATTATATTTATTATAATACACAAAAGCCATAAATATCTTGTAAATTATATTGTTATAAATGGTGACTAGTGATGTCATCAGTTATAAACGTTGAGTAGTAATGTCACTAAAACTTGTGTATTATAATAAATAAAGTAGCCCTTGTTGGAAAATGAGGCTATTAGAAGTTACCTCGGAGTTCCTTGACCGGTTTAATATATGGCCATGGAACTCCTCTGTGACTTATAATATCCTTATATTTTACAATAGGGGGTACTTTATTCTCTATATATAATATGGAACAATTGCTTTGATTTCAACTACACTACAAGAGCAACAATGTTGCTTATCCTCACCTATACATATAATATTAATACATAATAATATACATCTTTTAACCTAAACACAGTAATAAGCAGCCCTTACTACTGACCCATATTTGCTACTCTATTTGCCCATGATGCTTTGCATGACACAGTATGCCTGGTGTAAATTATCAACAGTCCAAAGAAATCAATGGCAGAAGGGCACTGAGCAGCGGGGCAAATTGATTGAGACTTGACTTGAGGTTCCCATGTAATGAGTGTGGGACGTTTAATCGCTATATGGATCGCTCCTTTGTTACTACATGCTAACATCTCTGACTTATGTGAGGCTCCAAGGAAATGTGTTGATGGAGTCTCAAGTCAAGAGGATTTAATAGAAGGGAGGAAAAAAAAATAAAGACTTTAATTCAATGGGACACATAGCAGCCGACATGATACACTGCAGAGCCGGATACTTGGGCTACAACATAATGGCTAGAACATAATGGGGCCACATTGTGCTTTATAGTTAGGTCCATAAATCTTTGGACAGACCACTTTTTTCTAATTTGGGTTCTGTACATGACCACAATGAATTTTAAATAAAACAACTCAGATGCAGTTGAACTGCAGACTTTCAGCTTTAATTCAGTGGGTTGAACAAAAAGATTGCATAAAAATGTGAGGAACTAAAGACTTTTTTAACACAATCACTTTATTTCAGGAGCTTTAAAGTAATTGGAGAATTGAGTCAAAGTCTATTTCATGGGCAAATCCTTGGTTATGTCATTATCAATGAAGCAGATAAAAGCCCTGGAGTTGATCTTAGGGGGGGGGGGGTGCTTGTATGTGGAACAGACAACATGAGGACAAAGGAGCTCTCCATTCAGGTGAAACAATTCATCCTTAAGCTGCAAAAACAGAAAAAACCCATCCGAGAAATTGCTCCAATATTAGGAGAGGGAAATCTACAGTTTGGTACATGGTGAGAAAGAAAGAAATCACTGGTGAACTCAGCAATGCAAAAAGACCTGGACGTCCACGGAAGACAACAATGGTGGATGATCTCAGAATCATTTCCATGGTGAAGAGAAAGCCCTTCACAAGAGCCAAACAAGTGACCAAAAGTCTCCAGGAGGTAGAGTCTCCATATCCAAGTCTACCATAAAGAGAAGACTGCATGAAAGTAAATACAGAGGGAGCACTGCAAGGTACAAGCCACTCATAAGCATCAACAATACAAAGGCTAACATTGGACTTTGCGGAAAAACATTCTTTGGACAGATGAAACCAAGATGAAGCTCTAGCAGAATGAAGGCAAGAAAAAAAGTGTGGAGAAGGTGTGGAAGAGCTGATGATCCAAAGCATAGCACAGTTGTGTATAAAACATTTGGGGGGCAGTGTGATGGCTTGGGGTGCATGGCTGCCAGTGGCACTGGGACACTAGTGTTTATCCATCATGTGACACAGAAGCACAATAATGAATTGTGAGCTCTTCAGAGACACTGTCTGCTCAAATCCAGCTAAATGCACTCACATTGATTGGGAGGCGTCTCATAATGACCCAAAACATAGAGCCAAAGCAACCCAGGAGTTTATTAAAGCAAAGAAGTGGAGTATTGTTGATTGAACCCAATTGAGCTGCACTTCACTTGTTGAAGACTAAACTTGGGACAGAAAGGCCACAAACAGTAAGTGTAACACTTCAGCCTGTCATTGCCAGCAAAGGCTTTTCAAACCAAGTATTAGAAATGAACATTTTATTTTGAGTTTTTTAATTTGTCCAATTACTTTTGAGCCCCTGAAATGAAGTGATTATGTTAAAAAAAAGGCTTTAATTCCTTACATTGTTATGCAAATCTTTTTGTTCAACCCACTGAATTGAAGCTGAAAGTCTGCAGTTCAACTGCATCTGAGTTTATAATTCATTGTGGTGATGTACAGAACCAAAATTAGAAAAAAAAGTTCTCTGTACAAATATTTATGGGCCTAACTGTAGATACAGGTCCAGAACACGGCACAGAAACCATTCATTATTCTCATCAGTCCCAGGCCCAGTACAACTTACAAACCAAGGGCCCAATCACTGCCCCACACACAATAGTGTCTATGTCTCCAGTAGCCAATAAAGCTGAAAGAGCACATGGGAAAAAGCCCACAGACGTTGGGTAGCGGCTGGATGGTGGCCAATGACCAACATCTGGGAACAATAAGTTGGAACCCGCTAGCAGCCCAAGAGTGTTAGCCACTAGCCTTGTATAGGCCAACACAAAAACCCATGGCTCAGGGGGCTGCAGGATAAAAGGTGGGTGAAGGATGACAAATGGGCCACCACTACGAGTGAAGGGATTCCTTGTCCAGCTGAATTGCATGTAATTTATTTCTTTGATATGGCTAGGAACCAAAAAGCTGGCCTTCATCATTCATGGATGAGAGAGTATCTCCCTTGTGACATCAGCTAACGGGGAAAAGCTCTGGAAGTTAACCTTCAGTATGTCATAGAATGGCCAATTCCAAGCAACGTTTCATTTAGTCTTCATTTTTTCATTTTTGATTTGCTTCCTTCTTTCAAATGGGGGTCACCGACCCCATCTAAAAAACAAACGCTCTGTAAGGCTACAAAATTACTCATCTTTCTATTCAAGCCTCTCCTTTTCACATCCCAGTCTCTTATTCAAATTAGTGCATGGAGATAGATAGATAGATAGATAGATAGATAGATAGATAGATAGATAGATAGATAGATAGATAGATAGATAGATAGATAGATAGATAGATAGATAGATATCCCAGGTCAGGCCTAGGTTGGGCTATGGCAGGTTAGGGTGGGTGCAGATCAAAAAGCCACCACCGACTGTCTCCCACAGGCACCAAACCTTCTGCTGCCCCTAGTTATGGACCCCATAGGACAGAAGACCTCTATCCAGTTGTCCAAACCAAATCTGTAAGTCTCAGGTTCATCCTATGACTCACTCATTAGAAACACCAGTCTCCACCACAATGCCAAAAGCATGGTCATGTACTTTATTTATATATAAACTCAGTTGTGTACATTATACACAGGAGTTTCAGAATAAATAAATCAAACTTCGCAGACAAAGTAAATTTGAAACTCTCAACCAAAAACAACCGGCTTTCGGGTTGTTGTTCTCTGAGCTGCCTTTGCTTTTGACAGTTCTCAAACAAGCCATTTTTCAAATCTTCGGATGGTGAAGACACAGCTCTTTGGACAAAGCTCAGCTCGTTGGGGAATGTTCCAATTAATATGCAGACTCTGTAAGAACCACTGAATCAGGCAGAACGTTGCCCAAATTCACTTGAAATGTAATTTTGCTGCTCAGTGAAATATGTAATGCATCTGTGTTTGTTTGGTATCTTGACGGATTCAGACCATTCCGCATGCCAGAGTCTCAAAGACAGGCCCCGGCTTCGGAGAGGGATTAACTCGGCGGAACTCATTCAGAAACACAAATCGCTCATAGTAAGGAACTTCTCATGCTGGAATACTAATTAACTGTGATGGAAAGTGACAATAAACTGCACGGCAAGTGAATGGATCTTTACAAAGGGCCTTATCATTGGCCAATTGAAGAGTCTTCCCGAGATCACGCGCCTCCCAACTGTCATGGGGCAGAATCCTCAGCCACCTAAGCTCCAGGATGAACAATTACATCCCATGCCAAAACATTTGCCAGATAAATATTTAAGAAGTAATCCATTTATCAAGTGACCAGGCAGTGGGCCAAATAGGTATGAAAGTTGGGTGTCTGGGCCAACAATCATATCATAATAGGGGCCTATTCATATCCACTGGGAGAAGAACACTTTCTATGTCCTCAGATATATATCAGGCTGCTCTTTAATAACCCTAGAATGCATGTTGTGATGTTGAGGCACCCATGGTAGCCACTAAATACTCATATATTCCCCAGAGCTCCCAGGGGGGCAGAGGATTCCAAATTTAAAATTATTTCTTGAAATCAGAGGGGGAAGGGGGACAATGAGGGGGAGACCATGATATTCAGACAATAAATAGATTCTCTCCACTCATTAATAGCAAATCTTAAAAAGGACTAAAATTAATTTCTCACAAACCAAATGAGAGTAAAGATGGTAATTCACACACCAATATGATCACAAAAAACTAATTCTGTGCATGAAAACTTCTCAATCTTGGAAAGTACTAGTGATATGCAGGCCAGTCTGAAATCCTCTATATTTAGAATGGCGGGGGTATATTTAGAATGGCGGGGGTATATTTAGAATGGCGGGGGTATATTTAGAATGGCGGGGGTATATTTAGAATGGCGGGGGTATATTTAGAATGGCGGGGGTATATTTAGAATGGCGGGGGTATATTTAGAATGGCGGGGGTATATTTAGAATGGCGGGGGTATATTTAGAATGGCGGGGGTATATTTAGAATGGCGGGGGTATATTTAGAATGGCGGGGGTATATCTAGAATGGCGGGGGTATATTTAGAATGGCGGGGGTATATTTAGAATGGCGGGGGTATATTTAGAATGGCGGGGGTATATTTAGAATGGCGGGGGTATATTTAGAATGGCGGGGGTATATTTAGAATGGCGGGTGTATATTTAGAATGGCAGGAGTATAATTTAGAATGGCGGGGGTATATTTAGAATGGCAGGAGTATGCTTTAGAATGGTGGGAGTATAATTTAGAATGGCAGGGGTATAATTTAGAATGGCAGGGGTATAATTTAGAATGGCAGGGGTATAGTTTAGAATGGAGGGGGTATATTTGGAATGGCGGGGTATATGTGGCTCAAGCAGGTGTAGTCCTTGCCCAATACCTGGCCAATTTCACTACTGGCAGGTACTTGGGAGAATACCGGCAGTTGGTGGGGCAGGTATTTGGGGACCGAACTCCATCTCCTGCCGACCACTCTGGCAGCTGGGAACATATCGGCGGTTGGTTGGGGGTATATTTGGAATGGCGGGAGTATAATTTAGAATGGCGGGAGTATAATTTAGAATGGCGGGGGTATATTTGGAATGGCGGGGGTATATTTGGAATGGCGGGGGTATATTTGGAATGGCGGGGGTATATTTGGAATGGCGGGGGTATATTTAGAATGGCGGGGGTATAGGAGGCACAGCAGGAGTGTGGGAGTCCTGTGAGTGTGCCGGTGACAAAGAGGAATAAAACACTGCAGAAACGAGTTGAAGGGCAGTTTATAGTAGCTGGCAGTTAGAGGATCTGGGGCAGCCATGACTTGCAGTGTTATTAAGTGTTGTATCTCTCATTCACAGCTGAGATATCTCCCAGGGGAGCAGACACAGCCATTTACTGAAGCAGCACAGTCCGACTCTCCCTGACAAAATGTGACAAATATTTCCCTTTTCAAGAAAGGCTTAGTCAGGCTTCTAAGTAGAGTGCCAGGCCGGCAAGTGACTGCTACTTATAGGGCTTGTGTGTGACAGCTCAAAGCGCTTGACGTTAGGCAGCTCTGCACACACTACATGCACTCTGCATTTGTTCTGCAAGCCACATGGGGTGTGCCAATTTGGGCTGCTCTGACTGGCCCCCATGGCAATAATTGGATACTAATATGGGCGTATATGAGGCACAATCAGGTGTTGCCCAATACCTGGCCAATTTCAAAGAAGCAGAGTCAGCAGCTGTAGATGTTCAGAAGTGAAACTCTTCAGGAGCTAGGGATATTTTCAGCAGAACCATCTGCAAGAGCCTTAGGGTCCAGTCTTCTAAGCAAAAAAGGAACGACAAATATAATCATTTAATATACGAGCTGCGGCAAATGCCACAAAGTAATGATGAGCGGTTTGGAAACCCATGGTGACCTACGGGTTGACCACTGGTTGGGCAGGTTCAGGTTAAAATTTGGGAGACCATTGTGGGTTAGGGTTGGGTGCAGGACAAATAAGGCAAATACACTCCTGCACTGCTCTGGAAGATTCAGTCTAGGAACCACAGGCACACACAGAACGAGATTACACGGGTACAGGTCAGGTGTGGGTCCTACAATGGCAACACTCGAGGTTGTGAGGTTGAGGGTCAGGTGTGGGTCCTATAATGGCAACACTTGAGGTTGTGCGGTTGTGTTGAAGCAAAGTAAAGTTTATTGTGTCCACAGCCACACGTTTTGTGTTACATACACAAGTCATTTTCGGAATATCCACTCCCCATGCCGAGGACTCCGGGCAGTGCACCTGGGTCTCTTTCCTTTTGTGGTGAGTAACAATCTTACTATTTAGAGACCCCTCATTCAAGTTTTATGAAATCATATAATAA
The DNA here is from genome assembly GCF_017654675.1 of Xenopus laevis. Taxonomy (NCBI): domain Eukaryota; kingdom Metazoa; phylum Chordata; class Amphibia; order Anura; family Pipidae; genus Xenopus; species Xenopus laevis. The sequence continues at coordinate 159,191,351 of NC_054381.1, forward strand.
TTGCTCTAATGCTTTACTTACCAGTAGGTAAGCCATTCCAATTAGAAGAAATGAGGTTCCGCCTAAATATTGGGCAGGGGTTTGTTACAGTGAGAGCTGCGAAGATGTGGAATTGTCTCCCTGAATCAGTGGTACAGGCTGATACATTAGATAGGTACAAGGAAGGGTCGGATGCTTTATTCACCAGTAGCTCCTCCCAGCAGACAGGAGGGAGCCAATGAGATTAGAGGAGGGAAAGGGGTGTTACAGGGAGAGCTGGGAAGTGAATCAGTGGTACAGGCTGATACATTAGATAGGTATAAGAAGGGGTTGGATGGTGTTTAGCAAGTGAGGGAATACAGGGATATGGGAGATAGCTCATAGTACAAGTTGATCCAGGGACTAGTCCCATTGCCATTTTGGAGTCAGGAAGGAATTTTTCCCAATCTGAGGCAAATTGGAAAGGCTTCAGATGGGGTTTTTTGCCTTCCTCTGGATCTGGAGTTAGGCAGGTTATACAGTATATAATGTTAAAAGGTTGAATTTGATGGAAGTGCGTCTTTTTTCAAGCTAACTTACTATGTTACTATGTAATTCAGAGACTGCCATTAGTTGGTTTAGGCAGGGTGACATAACTTGTTTCAAACTTAGCCACTACTAGCAGGGAGAATATCGGCAGTTGGTGGGGCAGGTATTGGGGGGACCGAACTCCATCTCCTGCCGACCACGCTGGCACCTGGGAACACACTGGCGGTTGGTGGGAAAGTCATTTTATTTTGCTGCTGTACCTTGGTGGGTGGTGGTGGTTCAATACAACAGCCGCCAAGAACTCAGGAGAATACAGACAGGTGGTGGGGACGGGTATCGGGGAACTAATACCACCGCAGATACTCTCAACGGCATACAGCACAGGCATGGACCATTAGTCCCATCGTACAAGGAACCGATTCTGATTCTGCCCTGTCATTCACTCCTCATATCCAGTCACTTATTAAATCATGTCACTTCCACCTAAGGAACATCTCCAAAATACGATCATTTATCACCCAAGACGCTGCCAAAGTTCTTATTCACTCTCTCATCATATCACGTCTAGACTACTGTAACTCTCTTTTAATTGGCCTCCCCCTCCAGAGACTGTCACCTCTCCAGTCCATAATGAACACTGCTGCGAGGCTCATACACCTCAGCAACCGCTCCTCCTCTGCCTCGCCATTCTGTCAATCCCTGCACTGGCTTCCGTTACCTTTCAGAATCAAATTCAAATTAATGATCCTGACCTTCAAAGCACTTCATAACTCTGCCCCACCCTACATCTCTGAACTCATCTCTATATACTCACCCACTCGCTTACTACGCTCCTCTACTGACCTGCTACTCAACTCTTCTCTCATTACCTCCTCACATGCTCGCATTCAAGACTTTGCAAGGGCTGCACCCCTCCTCTGGAACTCTCTCCCACAGTCTGTCCAACTTTCTCCCAACCTTTCTGCTTTCAAGAAATCTCTTAAAATGCACTCCTTTAAAGAAGCCTCCCCTCACTCTGCTTAACTACCAAACGCAACACCACATACAGTAGCACATTTCTCACCCACTTAATTCGATCTTGCCCACTCACACACCTTGTGTATTACTCCCTTCCCTTTAGACTGTATGCCTATGCATAGGGCCTTCCTCACCTCTTTGTACCTGTATTGATTGTGATGTTTGTTACTCCATATATTCTATGTATGTCATTCATGTGATTTAGTTGTATAATCACATTTACTTTACAGTGCTACGCAATATGTTGGCGCTATATAAATACATGTTAATAATAATAATAATAATAATAATAACCGGCACATACATCTATATCCTGAGTTGTAAGTCACACGCGGGGTGATCCGTGCGAAGGAGGGTATTTGGTTCCCTCAACGACCATTTGTAGACGCTGAGAAGTGTCCAACATAGCTAATGGATTCCTATGTAATACCTCTACTACAGTTTGCATTTAATTTTACCAAGTTTACCAAGAATCATGAAGTAACGATACCCCAGCAGGAAAGTTTGTTCCAACATAGGAGCTCATAGGAATTTACACTGTAGAGCTTGATTTTAACATTCAGCTTTGGTTTATCAAATAGAAAGAATTTTTGCACTACACAGTTTTTTTTAATATACATATTAAAAGTTATGTTTTAACTATTATCATGGCACTTTTGGGCATCATGACGGCTCAGTGCAATGTGTAGGCCACTTCTATTTCTCGCTTTTCATATTTACACGTAATATATTTGGCCTTGCACACCATTACATGTTTCTCCTCTGGGATGGAAAGTGCTCCCATGTTTTCATTTACTTAAACTTCTTAGAATAGACACTTTTTGGAGTCTATAAGCAGAAGGCTGCCGGAGCATCTAATGAGTCATGGCTGCTCTTTGTCTGACCAACGACTGTTGACATGAGGCCATTATAATGGGCTGATCCAGTTGTAGATACATTTCTGTCCTACCACCTTCCCGTGACTGTGTAAGATCCAGTAAGTGAGAGGAAAGCTGGCCTGAGAATTCATTGCCTTTTGTTGCTTATGGAAATGAATTCCAAGCGGAAGTGGATGCGTTGGGTCTCCAATCAGCGGGATATTCAGGGAGAGGAAGAGAATAATGACCTGAGCTCCCCACTTGCACTGGCAAAGCCAATTATCCCATTCAGGCCCAGCATTCATGTTGGTAAATAGACGGCTGATTACATCTCATGGCAGAGAAATGGAACACCAGGCAGTATATGTAAAATACAGGTGCTGGGGGGATGTTAAGCACATGTGCAATATAAAGGATACAACATATCTTGTACTTTCCCGTCATTTTATACAATAATATTATAAGGGGGTTGCTCACTTTTGAGTTAACTTCTAGTATAATGTAGAGAGGGATATTCGGAGACAATTTGCAATTGGTTTTCATTTTATTATTATTTGTGGTTATTTAGCTTTTTATTCAGCAGCTCTATAGTTTGTACACTATATAAATTATTTGAATCTTGTTTCCTTCAGTCTGGGAATTCATAATTATAACAAGCAGGCAGGAGCCATTTTGTGGTCACTGTTATTAAGACAAGTCTTGTATCATCTGAGAATCTTGTTTGTGCAGCAGAATGGGGGACCTGATGTCCATCCCCATGTCCTGGTTACACAATTAAATGATGAAGAGATTGGGGGGAATGTGGGGAGAGCAGTGACATGTAGGAAGTGCTGAATGGAAAGTGAAAGT